>NC_140165.1:33550924-33568424 GCF_963971535.1 Notolepis coatsorum | reverse complement strand
CTTTGAGATAATGGAGACGGATTAGGAGGAATGAGGGAGTTGTATTGCTTTCCTAATGTTAAGTGCTTTAACATTAAACAGGGGAGTGAACTGCGGGGGAGTGGACATTAGGAAAGCAGAGGAGTGGACAGAGGAGTGGACACTAGGAGAACAGAGGAGTGGACATTAGGAAAGCAGAGGAGTGGACAGAGGAGTGGACACTAGGAGAGCAGAGGAGTGGACAGAGGAGTGGACACTAGGAGAGTAGAGGAGTGGACACTAGGAGAGCAGAGGAGTGGACAGAGGAGTGGACACTAGGAGAGCAGAGGAGTGGACAGAGGAGTGGACACTAGGAGAGCAGAGGAGTGGACAGAGGAGTGGACACTAGGAGAGCAGAGGAGTGGACACTAGGAGAGCAGAGGAGTGGACACTAGGAGAGCAGAGGAGTGGACACTAGGAGAGCAGAGGAGTGGACACTAGGAGAGCAGAGGAGTGGACACTAGGAGAGCAGAGGAGTGGACACTAGGAGAGCAGAGGAGTGGACACTAGGAGAGCAGAGGAGTGGACAGAGGAGTGGACATTAGGAGAGCAGAGGAGTGGACACTAGGAGAGCAGAGGAGTGGACACTAGGAGAGCAGAGGAGTGGACACTAGGAGAGCAGAGGAGTGGACAGAGGAGTGGACATTAGGAGAGCAGAGGAGTGGACATTAGGAGAGCAGAGGAGTGGACAGAGGAGTGGACATTAGGAGAGCAGAGGAGTGGACACTAGGAGAGCAGAGGAGTGGACATTAGGAGAGTAGAGGAGTGGACACTAGGAGAGCAGAGGAGTGGACACTAGGAGAGCAGAGGAGTGGACACTAGGAGAGCAGAGGAGTGGACACTAGGAGAGTAGAGGAGTGGACACTAGGAGAGCAGAGGAGTGGACATTAGGAGAGCAGAGGAGTGGACATTAGGAGAGCAGAGGAGTGGACATTCGGAGAGCAGAGGAGTGGACACTAAGAGAGCAGAGGAGTGGACACTAAGAGAGCAGAGGAGTGGACACTAGGAGAGCAGAGGAGTGGACATTAGGAGAGCAGAGGAGTGGACATTCGGACACCCAACCACCTCCAATGTACAGTCCCCCCCCACCCCCACCTACCCAATCCAATGTACAGTTTCCACGCCTAATGTATATACTCTTTTCTTTCTGGACTCTTTTTGTATCACAAACAGTACTGTAATTGCAAATCTGGTATGTCATAAATGTATAGATGGAGCAGTACTGTCTATCTGTATGTCATGTATGTCATATATGTTACGATGAATTGAAAATGGGGGACCCTGATGTAAACAAGACGAAAGTCTTTCTCTGGTCTGCATCCCCTTAACAATTGTATGTATTGAGCTGTACTGTACTGTACCCATTCTGCAATCTGTTAATAAAGTTTTCATTCATTCATTCATTCAGAGGAGTGGACAGAGGAGTGGACATTAGGAGAGCAGAGGAGTGGACATTAGGAGAGCAGAGGAGTGGACACTAGGAGAGCAGAGGAGTGGACATTAGGAGAGCAGAGGAGTGGACATTAGGAGAGCAGAGGAGTGGACATTAGGAGAGCAGAGGAGTGGACATTAGGAGAGTAGAGGAGTGGACATTAGGAGAGTAGAGGAGTGGACATTAGGAGAGCAGAGGAGTGGACATTAGGAGAGCAGAGGAGTGGACATTAGAAAAGCAGAGGAGTGGACATTAGGAGAGTAGAGGAGTGGACATTAGGAGAGCAGAGGAGTGGACATTAGGAGAGCAGAGGAGTGGACACTAGGAGAGCAGAGGAGTGGACATTAGGAGAGCAGAGGAGTGGACATTAGGAGAGCAGAGGAGTGGACATTAGGAGAGTAGAGGAGTGGACATTAGGAGAGCAGAGGAGTGGACAGAGGACTGGACATTAGGAGAGCAGAGGAGTGGACATTAGGAGAGCAGAGGAGTGGACATTAGGAGAGCAGAGGAGTGGACATTAGGAGAGCAGAGGAGTGGACATTAGGAGAGTAGAGGAGTGGACATTAGGAGAGTAGAGGAGTGGACAGAGGAGTGGACATTAGGAGAGCAGAGGAGTGGACACTAGGAGAGCAGAGGAGTGGACATTAGGAGAGCAGAGGAGTGGACATTAGGAGAGCAGAGGAGTGGACATTAGGAGAGTAGAGGAGTGGACATTAGGAGAGCAGAGGAGTGGACATTAGGAGAGCAGAGGAGTGGACATTAGGAGAGCAGAGGAGTGGACATTAGGAGAGTAGAGGAGTGGACATTAGGAGAGCAGAGGAGTGGACATTAGGAGAGCAGAGGAGTGGACATTAGGAGAGCAGAGGAGTGGACACTAGGAGAGCAGAGGAGTGGACACTAGGAGAGCAGAGGAGTGGACATTAGGAGAGCAGAGGAGTGGACATTAGGAGAGCAGAGGAGTGGACATTAGGAGAGCAGAGGAGTGGACATTAGGAGAGTAGAGGAGTGGACATTAGGAGAACAGAGGAGTGGACAGAGGAGTGGTCCAACTAACACCTCTCCCGAAGGCTAACCGGCCATATCCACTTCCATTCATTGTGCTAAGCTAGGCTAACATGCAGCCAGATAGCTTTCTACTGAACACACAGAGAGGAAACTGGTATCTATCTTCTTGTCTCTCTCTGGAGAAGACAGTAAACTAATCTCCCAAAATGTTGGTGTGTTCCTTTAAACTCCATTTGATGTTAATCTCCAACACTCCCACACGACATCTCCTGTGCTACTACCCCTGTAAGCAGGGCTCAGCCGGCCTGCACATGAGGGGTCGGGATGCTCACAGGAGACAAAATGCCAAACAACTGACATAGCCAGCTGACAAAGCATGTGATGTGGCCCTAGGATTATGTACTCATTATGGTGGGGTTAGGAGAAAATGATTACCGATTAGGCAGATATTATTGCAACGATTATTATTATAGCCGTGCATTTCCACAATACATAGAACAATTGGTGAGGACAAGTGCAGTGCATGACCTAATTCTCTATTCTCTACGTCAGGGGAAGTACGCCACAGTGGAAGCATGATGAAATAATTCCGTCTGTCGTAGCGTGAATTATAGGGGGGGGGGATGGGGATTCTTAGCCCCCCTGAATGACCCTTGAACCTACCTGAAGGAAACAATAATCGAGTCTATTTATAGTACCGGGTCACAAAAAGAGGGCCCCCAAAATCACTCTGCACACTGCCATCAGTTATTCCCTGCCATATCAGTGATATCTTGACAAATGAAGAGACTTGAGTCAAAATGGTGCTGAAATCTATGTAAGGGATAATGTATAGCTACGAGGTCATTGTCGCAAAATAATTGACCGACACGTAGTTTAAAATACCGAGCCGCTTCGGCGAGGTGTTTTAAACGTCAGTGAAGGTCAATTATTTTGCGACAATGACCGAGTAAAGCTATACATTATCCCGCTTATTACATGGCTAACTTACTAACAATATACCTAATTCATTTGACAAATCGCAGTTGTTCTGTGGCTCTGTCAGCCCAAATAAAGTGATTATTATTATCGCGGGCAGCCTCTGTTCTGGCTCCGCTGTAATCTACACACACTCCGCTGTCAGTGCAGCCGCGGCAGGTGTGTCTGATTTGCTGCACTGATGTGGGCTTGATTGCGAACAGCTGCGCACATCGGTCATTATTGTCCCACAGCGGTCATTATTGAAAAATAATGACCGCTGTCGGGGGGCTATTGACCAATCACAAGCAAGCATTTCGGCGAATGTGAAAACGCCATGTAATAAACCTTATTAAATCTAATTTTTGTGAATAAATATGACAGGATCTCAGCTTGTGGGGTTTTTGACTTGGGCATAAGTGACCATTGCCCCACAGACTGTGTAAGAAGCACGAGACTGCCAAAAACAAGATCTCACACAGTTTTAAGGAGACATTTTAAATCTTTTAATAACGAATCATTTTTAGATAATCTTGTTCTTTCTGATACTTATTGTAACACTGAAATTGATGTTCAGTTAGCCCTGGACTCCTTTGTAAATACATTTAATTTATTAGTTGACAAACATGCTCCTTTTAAAAAAGTCTGCATTAATAAGTAAGGGATAATGTATAGCTACGAGGTCATTGTCGCAAAATAATTGACCGACACGTAGTTTAAAATACAGAGCCGCTTCGGCGAGGTGTTTTAAACGTCAGTGAAGGTCAATTATTTTGCGACAATGACCGAGTAAAGCTATACATTATCCCGCTTATTACATGGCTAACTTACTAACAATATACCTAATTCATTTGACAAATCGCAGTTGTTCTGTGGCTCTGTCAGCCCAAATAAAGTGATTATTATTATCGCGGGCAGCCTCTGTTCTGGCTCCGCTGTAATCTACACACACTCCGCTGTCAGTGCAGCCGCGGCAGGTGTGTCTGATTTGCTGCACTGATGTGGGCTTGATTGCGAACAGCTGCGCACATCGGTCATTATTGTCCCACAATAATGACCGCTGTCGGGGGGCTATTGACCAATCACAAGCAAGCATTTCGGCGAATGTGAAAACGCCATGTAATAAAGATAGAGTAATACCCTGGTTTTCTCAGGAATTGTCAACCCTAATTAAAGACAGAAATGCTGCATGGTCTCGGACAAGGCGTTCTGGAGACCCTCAACATTGGCTTTCTTTTAGGCAAATTAGGAACAAATGTACTGCAGTAGTAAGAAAATCTAAAACTGATTACTATCTGGAGTTGGTTACAAACTCATACTCTAATCCGGCAAAATTTTGGAGTGCGGTGAAGGTGAACAAAATAAAATCATCTAATTCTTTACCCTCTCATATTAAAGTTGAAAACTGTGTGATCTCTGAGCAGAGTGAAATGTGTGTTGCCTTCAATAGGCATTTTGCAGAGGCTGGTAATTTATTTAATAGGAACTATAATGGATCTTGTCCTGTTGATTCTGATTGTTTGTACCCTGTGGGCGTCACTTCCCATTTCGCCTTTCAACCTTTTACACAGTCAGCTGTATTTGATGCTTTGCAATCAATCGATGCAAAGTGTTCTACAGGTGAGGATAACTTAGAGTCTTTTTTTATTAAGTTGGCTGCACCAGTTATCGCTGAACAGATTACTTATATTTTGAATCTCTCTATCTCATCAGGTAGATTTCCTCTAGTTTGGAAATCTGCACGGGTGATTCCTTTACATAAGGGAGGTGATAGGGATAACTTAGATAATTATCGTCCTATCTCCAGGCTACCTTGCTTAGCTAAAGTCCTGCCATGGAAACACTAGTAAGTAAACAACTCAAATTTTACCTTTCAACTAACTCCATACTTAGCTCTCAACAATCTGGTTTTAGAGCCAAACATAGTACAACATCAGCCATCACTTTGGTTACAAATGACATTATTTCAGCATTAGATAAAAAGAAACATTGTGCTGCCCTCTTTGATGACTTATCAAAAGCATTTGATACAGTTGATCACTACTTACTTCTAAAGAAACTATCTAACATTGGGTTGGATGATAATGCCTGTATCTGGTTTCAGGATTATCTATCTTCTAGGCGGCAGTGTGTGAAGTTAGGTCAAGCACAATCTGAATTCTTGGCCATGACTAAAGGTGTGCCACAAGGTTCAGTTTTGGGTCCTGTCCTTTTTACAATTTATATTACTGATATTGTTTCTTCTTTGTATGGATGTCATGCCCATTTGTATGCTGATGACACAATTGTGTACTGTATTGCAGACTTTGTACAGCTGGCCTTTGAGAAATTGCAACTTTCCTTTTATGCTCTACTACAGGATGCCCTTACTAGTCTTAAATTGGTTCTTAATGCTAGTAAAACAAAGTTTATGTTATTTTCAAGAGCAAGGAATATTAACTTTGATGATGTGAGGATATCTACTGTCAGTGGCTCTTGTATAGAGAGAGTCATTGAGTATAAATATCTTGGCCTGTGGCTCGACGAGAAATTAACATTTAAGTTCCATGTGGAAAATCTTGCCACTAAACTGCGACAGAAAATTGGTTTCCTGTACAGAAACAGATCCAATTTTCCTCTATTTAGTAGAAAAAGAATTGTGGAATCAGTATTCTTATCAGTTTTGGACTATGGTGATGTAATTTATAGGCATGCTGCGGCATCAACTCTTAAACCTCTGGATTCTGCATATCACTCAGCTCTCAGATTTATAACTGGTGACAGATATGATACTCACCATTGTGTCCTGTATGATAGGGTGGGGTTGGCCTTCTCTTGCAGAAAGGTGCAACAAACATTGGTATTTATTTATTTTTAAAGCCCTTATTGGTAAACAACCTGTTTATATCTCCTCACTGTTAGATTGGAATATTGGAACCTATTCAACTCGATCGAATGACTGGATGGTTCTTAGGGTTCCTCAGATTTGTTCTGAGCTAGGGAAGTCAGCCTTTTCCTTTGATGCCTCTAACTCATGGAATGTCCTTCAACTCACGCTAAAATTGGAGGTTCCCCCTTCCCTTGGATTGTTTAAATGTATGATTTCAGACCATTGTGTGACTACCTGTAACTGTTTTAGTTGATATTTTAAAATTATTTTTAAACGTTTTTAATTTGTTTTACTCTGGTGTTTAAATTTCTGTGAATATTGTTTTTATTATGTACTGTACAATCGTCGTTTCTGTAAATGAGGGAAACCTCAGATGCTTACGATTTAAAATAAAGATTGAAATGAAAATGAAAAAATCTGTATCTCATTTTAAGTGTCATCTTTATCTTTCAGGACAAGCTTCATTCATACTGTTTAGCTTATTTGTCCAAGTGACAATTGGTTGTAATGCTATTACTTTATTATTGCTATTTTATTACTATAAAGCAGCTATGAAACTTGAAACTATTTGATATAAGCAACTTAAATTATATTGACCATATTGACCAAATTGTTTACACTGCCTGTGTTGTTTTTACTACCTGTACACTGTGTTGTTGTTTTACTACCTGTACCCCCCCCCCCTCCCCCCATGCTGCTATGATGCCTGAATTTCCCCAAGGGGATCAATACAGGAATATCTTATCTTATCTCTTATCTTAAAACTTAAAGGGGCACTTAGTTTGACAGTTATTGAGAGTAAATTAGTTTGAATATGGCCACCAGTGATGTAATTGAGAACATTGAATCCTTGCGTTGTGGTAATTACAGCACCATAAAATGATGTAGATGAACAAATAACAATCATTTGCAATCATGCTACCTTATAATTTCACTGAGCTGTAATTAACACAACACAAGGATTCAATGTCCTCGATGACATCACTGGTGGCCATATTCAAACTCACTTACTCTCAATAACTGACAAACTAAATGAAACTGTTTGGAGTTTTTGGATGTGTGTGAGATTATGTGCAGAATAAATTAGCATTGTGACGATTGGGTCCAGTGTAGCAGTGGTGGGTGGTTGTAGTTCAACATCTTTCATAGTTTTGGTTCCAGCTTCTTTCAGTTCCAGTGAAGTGCTGATATAACTGATACTTAATAATAATAAATGTGAACATTCAAAATATTGATCCTATACAGAGAGTACATGCTTTTTGTTTTGTTTTTTGATCCACTTTTTCTCCTCCTATTTTTCTGTATTTTCCTCCCATCCCAATTGAATCGTTATGCCAATTCCCCCCTCCCCTTCCTGGTCATTGTGCGCATGTGCCCCCCACTGGTCGGTCTAGGGAGCCCTGAAGTCTATCACATGCTTCCTCCGATACATAGGAGACAGCCAGCAGCCTCTTTTCACCTGGCAGCGAGGACTCTCATTGGGTGAGTGTAACGCGTGGGAGGGTCACACTACCTTCACCATTTCCCTCCCTCGCTGTGCAGGCGCCCTGACCGACCTGTAGGAGTCGCTGTTTACAACGACCAGATTACCACCCACCGGCTTCCCTCCCGCTGACACTGCCAATTGTGCCAGTATGACGACCGGCCAAGCCGGAGGCACCGCTGACAGCCGGATTCGATACCAGTGTCTCTGCGGTGGTAGACAGACGCTTAGTCCACTGTGCTACCCGGCCGCCTCTATACAGTACATGCTTGTGCTTTCGGCGCAGTTGTGTAAAATCATAATATAGTTTTTATTTACATTTTATCTTGTAGCAATTTTGCTTATTAATGCTAAATAGAATTTTCTTCACACTACCAAAAAGAAGATTCTATAGCAGCTCCAAAACGTTTCTCCTATTGTTACAACCAAACAACCGCCTGAAGAAGCAGTATATATTGATACGTTGAGGAGGGTAGAATCCGTGGCCTACCTTTGACAGTCAGGTGAACAGCGCTGAGAGTGTGACCCAGGGAGTTGGACGCCGCGCACACGTAAAGCCCCGTATCCTGCTGCTTGCTGTACAGAACCTTCAGCGTGTAGTAGCCCTCCCTGTCCTCAAAGATCAGATGACGCCTCCCAGGATCCAGGAGTGCTCCGTCTTTCTTCCAGACGATCTCCGGCTTCGGCTTCCCCGTCACGAAGCAGCGGAACTTGGCGTGTTTGCCCTCCGCCACCGCGAACTTCTTGACCTTGGACGCGTTGAGCGGCGACTCCGCCGTGTATCTCTCCAAACCCCCGCCCCGCTGCTTCGGTGACCACTGGCTGCTGGCGAGGCCGCCCGAGGACTTCTTGCTCTCCTCCCGTTCGGGAACCGGTTCCACGAGGAGGACGGCGCCGGCTAAGGCCTTGCCGTGGCAGTTGGCGGCCTTGCAGGTGTACACCCCTTTGTCGGGCATACGCGTGCGGAATACCTTGAGCTGGAACCAGCCTCCGTCCTGACTTCCGACGCTGAAGTGGGCGCTCTCGAAGATGTCGTTCAGCTTCTTGCCGTCTTTCTCCCAGACCACCTCGGGCAGAGGCGTGCCCCAGAGCTTGCAGGAGAAGGCTGCGTCTTCCCCCCGGTCCACGCGCAAGGAGAGCGGTTTGATGAGGAAGCGCGGCCTGTCGTTCGTCGTCAGGTCCACCTCTTCCACGGGCTGCTGGCCTTTCCTGTTCTCGACCTGCGCCCTCTCCGGCTCTCCGTTCAGCCGCTCTCCGTTTTGATGGTTGCCGTTTCGATGCTCTCCGTGTCCACCATTTTGGCTCAAAGACCCATTCTGTTGCACTTCGGCGTGGCCATTCACTTGTCCTCCTGATTCCCCGTTCTCTTGCCTCGTCTGTCGCACATTATCACCCTCTGTATGTTTCTGTACCACCGCCGGCGGCTGACATTCTCCTTCCACTTTCAGAGCGGCCGCTGCGACCGTTTCCCCAATGCTGTTTGTGGCTTTGCAGATGTACTGGCCAGCGTCCTGGAGGGTGACCCCCGTGATGGTCAGTATGTACGCCTTTCCATCTTCAGTGATCCTGTAGCGTCCCTCAGATGAAATCTGGACGTTCTTCCGCTCCCAGACCACGTCAGGACGTGGGTCCCCGCCGATCAGGCACTTCAGGGTGGCATCTGTGCCACACGGTGCCACCACAGGGCGCGGATAGCCCAACACACGAGGGGCACCTCCAAATATGTCCATAATGACCTCCTTTTGTTTCTTTCTATTTTGACTTTAGTGAATGGAGAATACTTCTTCTGTAATGGAGTGGCTTCTAAAATGTCCCGCTTGTCTTTGGTATAGCAAACTGTAGGGGAGAGAAAAAAAGATTGTATTTCAGTTTTCACATCATTGTAATGGAGATATGAATGTTTGCAACCCACATTTGTGATTTGATTTTTCTTTCAGGACATTTGAACCCTTGCACTGAAGAACCATGTACTGTACGTGCGTTTTGAAATCTTTATGTCTTTGTTAGTTAATCTAAATCACTTGACGTGTGAATGTTATATGTCACAAGAAACTACTAAACCTCTACTGTCTTTTTAACTATGAATGAACACAACACTAACTTACCATTTTTAGATATTAAAGTACTCAACCTCTACTGTCTTTAACTATGAGTGAACACAACACTCTAGCTCACCATCTTTAGATAATAAACTACTAAACCTCTACTGTCTTTAACTATGAGTGAACACAACACTCTAGCTCACCATCTTTAGATAATAAACTACTCAACATCTACTATCTTTAACTATGAGTGAACACAACACTCTAACAAGTCAAGTTAAGAGTCAAGAGTTTTATTTGTCACAGCATACAAGCATACAGTGAAATGCGGGGGGTCATGCCCGCAGCGATTGTGCAATAATCAAGTAATAAGAATAAGACATTTGTGCAATAATACAAGTAATAAGAATAAGACATAACGGGTATAATGTACATACATTTTACAAAAAGCATGGTAAAAGACATGCTAAGGTCCTGCGATAGTGCAATACAATGTTAGCTATGGATGAGGCACTGGGTCTTATGTACACTACTATACAATACTATACAATCTACAGTTATACTATATATCCTTAGGCTATCTTGCTATATCCATCTATTTACTATACAAGAACCACTCCCGTTCTTTTTCTTTTTTTTACGTGACCTGTTCATTGTGTAAAGTGACCGTTGAGTGTGAGCGTGTGCAGCATGTGTGTGTGTGTTCATGCTAAAGTGACTGTTAGTGTGTGAGCGTATACAGTATGTGTGTTGTGTGTGTGCTCATGTGTGCTTGTGTGTGGAGAGTTCAGTGTTCAAGACTCTGATGGCCTGGGGGAAGAAGCTGAGCCGAAGTCTCTCTGTCCTAGTTGCTGGTGTGCGCAGGCGTTTGCCTGACCGCAGCAGCTTGAACAGGCTGTTGTTGGGGTGGTGAGGATCTTTCATTATTCTGCAGGCTCTGGATTTGCACCTCTTGTTATATAAGACCTGCAGGGGTGGTAGTGCAATACCCGTGGTACGCTCAGCTGAGCGCACCACTCTCTGTAGGGCCTTCTTGTCCTCTTTAGATAATAACGTTTGAAAACATTGTTTCTCTGAAGACTTAAAACAGACTTATATGGTTCTTTGTCTGAGGTACTAAATTTGTATGCCAAAAAATCTGTGTGTTGATTCTCATACCTGCTTTGACATAAAGGTTGAGGGCAGTCAAAATTCTATTCTATTCTATTTTTCATCTTTATCCTATAACCTATCCTAAAGAACACAACAACAATCAGTGTTCAGCATTGAGACTTTTTCATCAATAAAGATTGTCAATGTAAATAGCTGATGTTTATAGTCTTGATAGTTCCTTCCTATCGTAGCAACTCATGGTGTAATAAACCTGTAATAAACATAACTTAGCTTCTATCCCCAGGCCATCAGGATGCTTTGACTCTATGTAACATCAACCCATCCATCTACATACATTGTACACACATCCACATGCACACACTCACTTTAAACAAACACTCACATCACAAGAGATTTGCACTACATTCATACCTACAAGAGATTTGCACTACATTCATACCTAATTTGCATTTGCACCTTGCCTTAAAAAAGTGTTTGTACCTCATTGTCTGCATTTTGTACCCCATTGTCTCCATTTTACTTCATTGTACTTAGGTTGTACTTAGGTTGTACTTACTTTAGTTTGTATATTGTATATTGTATAGTGTTATACCTCTTTTACTTACTTTTTTACTGTATGAAGCACATTCTCAGGGGCTCATACAGAACCAAGCATTTCACTGTAATGTACATGTATGTACCTTATACGTGACAAATAAAAACAAACTTGAAACTTGAACTAACTATAGTTACCTACTGTAGTCACGATCTGTGACTGTGATCTGTAAACTCTTGTTTGCAGTCAACACTAATTTAGTGAGAGAGTGGGTTTTGAACAAACGCAAACCCCTCTCGGTTAACAACTCTGACAGCTGGTGCTGTGCCTCACTGACGAGTGTATTTATAAAGTCGTCTGTCCAAAAAAAGACACAACGGGGAGACTGTCAAATGGCGGGGAATCTACCTACCGGCACATCTGCATTCAATGATACAACTGCTATGGCACAGTGTATGGCTAGCTAGCTACTGACGAACGACACGGAAATCTATGCCGAATGTATAGCTGGTGTTTCCTTCCTGAGAGCTGTTCTTAGCTCATAAGTGCTGATATGACTTAGTCAGAGGAGAGGGCACCTCTTTACATTCCACACACATTGTTTCCATGTCCTTTAACTACAACCTAAAACTAAGTATTATCCAAATTAAACTCTAACTACACACTTCATCTTCTTGATTTAGAGACAACCGTTGCTCTAGCAGCTGTAGGTTTGATGGTAGAGCAGCCAATGGAAAAGGTCTCTCTCTCTCTCTCTCTCTCTCTCTCTCTCTCTCTCTCTCTCTCTCTCTCTCTCTCTCTCTCTCTCTCTCTCTCTCTCTCTCTCTCTCTCTCTCTCTCTCTCTCAAATATTTAGTTCACCATAGTCTACATTAGGGCTGGGTGATAATTTAAGATATATCATTTATCATATTGTATCAATGTCTGTATTTCAGGTTGTGTGGGAAACGTAGCCTAGATGTACGCTTTAAGATTTGCAGACCTAAATACATCCAGGCATTCATCCAATGGTAAGTGAATGTAGGAAAGGTTAAGGAAGACCAGAGGTTCCGCCTGTGATTTTCACCCATTGTAGAAAGTATTACAGCCAAACCGTAGTGTGTAGGTTCATAATCTTTGACGGAGGCATATGGCCTTATACTGTTTACAACAAATAAAGGTAAATGTTTTTAACTTAATCTTTGAGAAAATGTGTTTTATATCATAATCTTTACTCGTTTACATGGTAATTACTACAATACCCATGAGCCTCACCAACCTTTTGGACCATGCAGTCAAAAGAGCACAACGCACAAAACATGAAAACTACAGAGTTTAAAAACCAACGAGTCAGGTAATCATGAGTATATAATTTCAATATATACTAGTGTATTCTGCCTGTTGTTTTAATAATTTTGGTTTCGTAACGTCGTCCTCTCAGCTCCGCAGCGTTCACTTGAGCCTGGTCTTCAAATGGCAAGGCTTATGGGTACTGCAGTAGTTACTATGGAAACGAGATTCAATTGCATTCGGTACACATGTCTTGTACCCATGACTTTTTCCTCATTTAAAGGGGAAAGTCAAATGTAAGATTCTAATATGTTATTTCCGTGGCCTAAGACAGTTTATGAAATCAATATTTGCGAACACGAGCTACTCTCTCCCAAAACCAGAAACCAGAGAAGTAAGAATCAAACTTGTGATGGCATCAGGTATAAACTGCAACTGACAATGGGAGACTGCTTTTGTGGACCCACAGAATGTTTGTTTTCTTTTTTATATCCAAATGAGCTTTATTCTATAGTAATGTTCTCAGTTCTGAAACAGAACATGTACCTATGAACTCAGAACATTCCCCTGGTTGCTCTCAGTATCATCTATAAAATCTTTCGCAATTAATTGACTATGGAGCAGCTTCAGACTTTATACTTGATGACATCACAAGTTCACTAATATTTTGTACTGTCTTAGACCAGAGGAATAACATAATATGAGTTCTGAAATTGGGCGTAGTTCCCCTTTATTTATGCTCAACTCTGCTCCTGTCAAATGTCAGACCAATTGAATAAGTGGAACCATATAAACTCACTACCTTGGGAACCTCCTGCTCTATGGTAATAGGGGCAAAAATGAATGTGGAACCAGGTGGGTCTTCAAGCTACAGCATCATGTGACTCCCATCTATCTGCCCAGATGATTCTACCAGCTAAAAGATATACGAATACATTATCAGATTTATAATATTTGGTATAGAAGTCTAACTAGCCTGAAAATGTAAAAATAATAATCTTTGAAACTTGTATCCATAAAGAAAATCTGCCCACGGTCCTCAAACTTACTGTTGAATCTTCTCTTCAGAACATTATGACACGATTATCCACAAAGAACAACTTGGACGAAGATGTTGACCCCCCGTTGTGATTGAATCAGAATGGCCTTTGACCCTGTCCTTGGGGATTCCCAGAGCCCTTATAAAATGGAGGCCATGTGTTGTGTTAATGCTAGTGAAGACTCGATGAACACATCAACGATCCTGCTTTCTCCCTCTCCCTCTGATGTCCTGTCGTCCTGCTGTTCGGTCTTCTGTTTCCTCATGTGGTTCCAGTTTGATGGTCCTCTTGAAGGATGTGTACGTCAAATGTATCCTTCCTTTGTCAGTCGCAGGGGCCCCCTTTCCGAATCTCAAAACAACCGCTCGGTCTTCTTGTAGTCCGTCTTTGGTTGTGTCCTCTCGTCGTAGCGGGTGGTAGAGGACCATGCAGGGAAATAATCACACCACTCGCTCACACTGAGTGCTTGGTCAATGCCTCAACGAGTCCAGTGGAGCCCTGACGCTGTCATTGTCACAGAGAGAGAGAAAGAAAGAAAGAGAGAGAGAGAGAGAGAAAGAGAGAGTCATGTGGGAGTGAGTGTGTGTGTGTGTGTGGAGGGTGGTGGTGGTGGCATTAAATGATTTTGCAGCTGCTGCCACTGCAAGCCACCCCCCCCCCCCCCCCCCCACACACCTAAAAATACCAGCAGCTTGGATGACAGTGGGATGGATATAGTTAGGCCCTCCATTCACAGAGCCTGGAGTACTAAAGATAGGGAGAAGTGCTGTGATGGATCATGCAGCTTAGTAGAGATACCCTGAATTAAAGCCCCCCACCCCCACCCCGTGACTAGAAGGACACCCCAGTGGAATCCTTGCATCATGAGTGACGTGGTAACAGCAGCAGCAAACATGTATAGTTTGATGGGTCATACAAATGGCCATGGTTGGACCAAACCTCACCGTTGTCCAAGTTGATACACTTTTGCAAGTTTATTTCACGTTATTTCTTAAATAACAAGTGTTACAGCAGAATTCCCTGTGTGACTAATACAGTAGAGATGCGCCTCTTCATCGATTAGTTTGATTAGTTTAATTTTGTGATTGAACCGTCTTTTCTATGCTTTGTCTTTCATGTTAAATTAGTTCGTTCTTGGCATCACAACAACATTCACCGATATGCTTCGTTCTTCACTAAGCATTAGATGTTCAGAGGTCCTTCTGTGTGATAGCATCTGCAGAAAGAAATGCCAAAAAGCTATTTCACAGGTTTGTCAAATGTTTGATTAGCTGAGAATCCCTTGGTGATTGGTTGATTAAATCAGTTTTAGGAGGGTGGGGGGCGGCCCTAATAACTTATTTTATCCACTCTTCTGTCTAATGGTCATCCACTCATCTCTGGTCGTCCTTCGAACAACTTCAACTTTGTAATCACACTAGACAGCGGCTCAGGAGGTAGCCTATAGCAGCCGTCCAGTAATCGGAAGGTTCCTGGTTAGGCTCCTCCCGACAGCATGTGTCAAAGTGTCCTTTAGCGAGAACACGCCAACATTTGGGGAAATTAGCTTATCGTCTTCTCCAGAGAGAGACAATAAGATAGATACCAGTTTCCTCTCTGTGTGTTCAGTAGAAAGCTATCTGGCTGCATGTTAGCCTAGCTTAGCACAATGAATGGAAGCGGAAATGACCAGTTAGCCTTCGGGAGAGGTGTTAGTTGGACAGTGCCTAGGCTAACCGGTCATGTCCGCTTCCATTCATTGTGCTAAGCTAGGCTAACATGCAGCCAGATAGCTCTACTACTGGTATCTATCTTCTTGTCTCTCTCTGGAGAAGACGGTAAGCTAATTTCCCAAAATGTTGTTGTGTTCCTTTAAGCCCTAACTGCTCCCGACTAGAAAAGAACGTCAAAGACTAAACAGACGAGTTGAGAAGCGACACTCTGCATATATGACCTCCTTCTGTTCAGCGGGGATGATGAGGTTACTGGATGAAGTCACTCTCTGGATGAGGGACAGGGATAAAGGGGGTGATGGTCGGGGTGTCATCAGACTCCATTATGATCGGGCACATAAAAAGTCCTCCTCGTCATCAGGGTGTTAGAATGTCTTTGTCCACCGTTTCATAGAAATAGGGTGCAAAGAACCGATGTCACACGCAATCTATAAAAATATCATATTCATTGACGTTCCAGTCCATGTTATCCCATTTATCAGGGGACCATAGAGGCAACGAATGGAATGTACAGGTTTCTAAACCAATCAAGAATCTTTTTTTGTTTTCTTTTAGTCAAACAACCACTAATTCACATGTGGTGATGAACTGGCCCCCGTTGTGACAGATACGTACCCGGAGTTGACGTGCACCATCCGCATTCTCAGACGATAGCGCGCTAAGCTGTCACCGAAGTGCGTGGCATGCTTATATCTGACAGCCAAAGCCACTGATAACATACTCTAAACTCTCACCATGGACATTTGACCTTCTTAGGGAGGTCGCGTGTCCCCTTTTGTCTTATTAGCATGACAGTTGCTTGCCGACAACACCAAAAACACCATTCCAAACTGGCCACGTGTTGTGTATTCCTATAGTGATTATATTATCCCGCTGTGCCCGGTTGTCTTCAGGTGAGGACGTATTTGGAGTTTTGCTATGCTCGTGAAAGGGCAACATGAAAAGACATCGATTACACAACATTAAATGCTTTTGAACTTAAAATGTAAATAAATAATGCTTCGCTAATACGCATTAACCCTTTCAGGTGTAAATTATTATGCATGATATTCTATGAATTCTATTTTCATAGGACCAGTGGCCATTGTTACAGCATAATCAGAATGTTCTAAATATCCTATCTCTCCTATCTTACACGTTTAAAGCGACAATATTTAATTTTTATCTTGATTAATGAAGTTGTGGAGCGTGTACAGAACAAATGTGAGACCACCACCAGCGCTTCAATGCACCATTCACCTTCGCTGCCATAGCCTCAAATGGTCTGGTGCGACCGGCTCGGTCAACCTTCTCGTGGTACCGGGCGTACGTCTAGAACGAACTAAACGTGATTGTTTCAGGGCACTTTCTGAAACAATGGAAAACAAACAATCCTAGAATTAGCTTTGCAGAAAGTCTGCATGTGGGGGAAAAAACACATGCCCAGAACAAAGATGCTCATGGGAAATGTATTGAAAACACTGAGACAGTACCGATTGTGGCCAGCAGGTGCCATGATTACACATTATCACATGAACATTTTCACATAATAAATAGATGTCTGTTTTTCTACTTGTTAATAACACAATAGTGGTTCCACCTATACCCAATTCAACACTTTTACATTTGTTACATCTGCTGTTCTAAACACTGGTGTCTGGCAGGACATTCCTGAGAAAGGTTTTTACATCTCCAGCAGCAACAGCAGTTTGTTTGGAATTAATAAAATATAGAATTATAACTGAAAATATAATAGAGGAAAAAAATACAGATCACCACTTTGTACTGTGTTAGTGTGTTGTACTGTGTTAGTGTGTTAGTGTGTGTTAGTGTGTTGTACTGTGTTAGTGTGTTGTACTGTGTTAGTGTGTTAGTGTGTTGTACTGTGTTAGTGTGTTGTACTGTGTTAGTGTGTTAGTGTGTTGTACTGTGTTAGTGTGTTGTACTGTGTTAGTGTGTGTTAGTGTGTTGTACTGTGTTAGTGTGTGTTGTACCGTGTTAGTGTAGGGACAAATGTATACAGATTTTTTAAATGTACAAGCGTGA
>NC_140165.1:33488424-33545924 GCF_963971535.1 Notolepis coatsorum | reverse complement strand
CACGGGGACTGGGGCCCGACAGCGGAGGCCGGGCACAGGGACAGAGAACCGGCGAGGGAGGCCGGAGACGGGGACTGGGGCCCGACAGCGGAGGCCGGGCACGGGGACAGAGGACCGGCGAGGGAGGCCGGAGACGGGGACTGGGACCCGGTGAGGGGGCTGGACGGCACCTGAAGACACCGGGCACGACAGGAGGAGCTCCACCCCTTGATGGTACCGGAGGACCAGGCGATGTGGGGCTCGTGCAGCGCGAGCCAGGGCCTGCCCAGGACCACAGGGACAAGAGGAGAGCTGGTGACGAAAAACTGGAGCCTCTCAACGTGGTCACCAGCAACGGTGAGAAGGACTGGACAGGTGCGTTGAGTGACGTCAACCAGGCGGCGATGATCCATTGCGAAGACCTCCAAGGGCCTCTCGAGGTCCTCAAGTGGAATGTTGGCCCGGGTGGCAAACCCAACGTCCATGAAACTCCCATCAGCACCAGAGTCCATGAGTGCACCCACCGTCGCCTGCTGGTCCGCCCAGGCTAGGGTGACGTCCGCCAGACGGTTGGGTGGTGCACGGGTGGGGGAACAGGAAAGACGGCTCACCATGATCTCCCGGGGTACCGGCGAGCCTGGTCCTCTTGGCCGGGCACGGCAATTGGAGACACGGTGTCCATCCCGGCCACAGTAGAGGCAACGGCCGGAGAAGAGCCTGGACTCCCGTTCGGCCGGGCTAAGGCGGTTGCGTCCCAGCTGCATGGGTTCTTCCTCGGTCACGGCTCGGGAGGGAACAAACCCACCAGTCACGGAGGGGGCAGGACGGTCAGCACTGTAGAGGCGGCCGCCGGGAAAGGGAGCCCCTGAGCGGAGGTCGATGGCACAGTCGTAAGGCCGGCGAGGCGGAAAGACCTGAGCCCTGGACTCACCGAAAACCTCCTCGAGGTCGTGGTACTCGGGGGGTACGTCTGGGGTACTGAAAACCTCCTCGAGGTCGTGGTCCTCGGGGGGTACGTCTGGGGTACTGAAAACCTCCTCGAGGTCGTGGTCCTCGGGGGGTACGTCAGGGGGTCTCCGTCGGGTTCTCTCACGTCTTCTCTCCTGGAGGCGTCCGTCGATGCGAATGGCGAGGCTGAACAGGTCCTCGAGGGAATCAGGTTCCTCCCGGGTCGCGAGCTGGTCCCTGACTGCGTCACTGAGCCCCCTCATGAAGGCTAGACGAAGAGCTGGGTCGTTCCAACCACTCTCCACCGCCGCCAGTCGAAACTCCAGGACGTAGTCTGTTACCCCGCCGCTCCCCTGTCGGAAGGTACCCAACCGGGCTCCAGGATCCAGACCACGGGCTGGATGGTGGAACACCCTGCGGAGCTCAGCCACGAAGTCTGGATAGGAGAAACAAAAATCTGCATCCATTGCCCAGGAGGAAGTGACCCACTGGGCTGCCCGGCCTGAGAGCAAGCTTGTCATATAGGCCACTTGGGCTCCTCTTGAAGTGAATCGACTGGGTTGATGACGGAAAACCAACTCACATTGCATGATGAATGTGGCACAATCCTCGGGGTTGCCGTCGAACAGCCGTGGTTCGGAGAGACGGGGTTCCCGAGTTGCGGGATCGGGAAGCGCGGGGCCTGCCAGGGCTGCGGGTGATGCTCCGGCCGAGGCTCCTGAAGGAAGTGGGGTTATAAACAAGGAGTTAACGGTGTCGTTCAGCGTGTGAAGATGAAGGAGTATACTTGACTGTTGTCCTGCCAGGGCGGCCAGGGACCCTTGAATAAGCTGGACCTGCTCCCTGAGTTCCAGTACAGCAGCCGCAGCCGCATCTAGCTGTAGGCTGTGTTCCCTGGCTGACTCTAACTGGACTGCCGCTGCTGTGCTGACTCTCTTGCGGGCGCAGACCGCGCAGGCCAGTACGAACTCCTTGACGTCGTTCCTCATGGTGGGCCACCAGAATCGACGAGCCAGGAAGGAGAACGTGCGATGAACGCCCGGGTGGCAGGCGAACCGGCTGGTATGGCCCCACTGGAGGACCCGGGACCGGACTGAGTTGGGGACAAAGATACGATGAACCGGTACATTGCCTGGAGCGCGATGGAAGCGTAGGGCACGCCTTACCACCCCCTCGATGCCCAAGGTGACGACTCTCTCTGTGTCGGCTGGGGTCGTCATATTGGTTGGATCGTAATGTTATGGTTTGACACCGACCCCAAACGCAACGACACAAGAGAGTAGGATTCAGGGTTGCCAAAAACAAGGGCTTGTTTATTAAGACTAAATAAACAGCACAGACTTGGAAGAGTTCAAACAAAGGCTGGAATACAAGCAAGGATGAATGTTGCTGCTCTGCAGCTTCTCCCGGGATGGTAGTCAGGGGAAGCAGACGCTGACGTCAGAGCCGCTCTGCAGACCTCTCTCGGCAGAATCTCCGAGGTGGTTGCGGGACCGAGAGAGAGAGAGAGGGAGCGAGTTAACTCAGAGTGCAGGTGGAACAGGGCAGGTGAACAGGAGAGGTGACTTGTACCCGAAAACAGAGTTATCCAAGTGACTGAATCTTCGGTGTAAATACACACTGTGAGTAACGTTCCAAACACAATCCCAAGTGATAGATATCTTCGGTGCAAAATAAACACTGTGAGCGAAGTCCCAAAATACAAATCCAATGTGATAATATCTTCGGTGTGTAAACACACAGTGGGAGATGTTAGGCCAAAATATTATCCCAATGAAACAATCCAAAAAAGGCTAAACGCTGGGTGAGTGACTGTCTGATAAAAAGCTGGAAATCTTCAGTGTTATATAAACACACGAAAAACGGAATTGGATCAAAGACAGTCATAAAAAACTCACCCAGGCGTTGTGCGTAAAGAGCGTTGGAACAGAATGGAGCGAGCGTGTCGCCTCGGGGAAAGGGTGTCCAAGAGGAATGCTTCTTGAATATCCTGGAGGCAAAGCACAGGGAAACAACAGCAGGCAGCAGGAACGGCGAATGCAACTGAAATATCAAAACGATCCAACAAAACTTGAATGGGGAAACGGGGTATAAATAATCAGGGAATGCTTAATTGACAAGCAGTGACAGCTGAGGGATGTGATTGACAAGCGTGTGGTTGGGGGAGCACCAATCAACGACGTCTATGGGAAGAAGCGTGTGAATAGGGGAATGCAATGATTAACAGAAAACAAAAGGAAAAGAGCGAGTAGGCTTAAGCAGCAGACCAATCATCACAGTACCTTAAGAAGCCCGTGGTGGGGAAAGAACCAAACCTTACAGCATTGCTTTAAAAAAAAAAACACACACACACATATGCAGCAAAAACACATATACAGACACTATAAATAGCTCAAAGGCTGTCAGACTAGCTCGCCACTGTTCAAAGCGCACTAACATTGGAGTTATGCACAGAAATGTATCATGGCTTCCGGTTGAGAAACGTCTGCAATCCCGTCTCATTACTTTTCTCAGAAATTTTCAAGTTGTCAAAAAACCACAGTATTTTTATGATCATATATAGTTTACATAAGAGAAGAACGTAAGGTTATATCTATAACCATAGTTATATGAGTGTAGTGACGCTCTGCGTCTACTGGAATACATCCCTGTATCAGTACTAGCACTGAATAAATCTCCACATGCACCTTTACACACCTATCCGCCTGGCCACACCCCCATCCGCTCCTCTACATAAGCAGGGGTGTGGCCATACTAACAGCTCCTTCCCAAGTCTTTCACCACAAAGGCGAAGACCACGGGGTCCTCAGTGTGTCCGACGCAGAGCGTCACTACACTCATATAACTATGGTTATAGATATAACCGTACGTTATAGGTCGTGTAGCTCCGCTCTGCGTCTACTGGAATACAGGAGCTGAGCAGAGCGGAAGCTCGACAAATGTACCCGCTGAGGCCCCCCACAACCATCAGAACCGGGGAGGACCCGGGGAGGACGGGAGGGAATCGGATCCGACTGTGCAAAGAGGAGTTTAGCAACTCAAACGCACAGGGTGAGCAGATCGTGGGACTTACCTTCCACAGAAGAACCCACGACTACACAAACGGGCAACCCACATGCCACTAGGGAACGAACGGGAAGAATAAAACCCCTGTCACAACCCTTAACATCACGGGGTCAAGGGCAAAACCCCAACCCCATGGCAAGGCCGCAGCAGCGGAGCGCGAAGGAGGACCCAGACCCAGGAAGGGACTGGACCCCCCCGGAAAAGGGGGCCTGGAGAGGCCAACGACGCCGCAGCATCGAGACCCCACCAGGCGTCACTAGTGACAACACCCCCCACATCGCCAGCGTATTCGGACAGGGCCCATCCAAGAGCAGGCCCTTCCCCCCAAAAGCACGCCGCCCCGAAGCACTCAAGAGGCTACACCCACAGCGGGACCAGGCAGCGCACCGGGGAGACAACCCTCAAAGAGGTTGATCCCTCAATCCAGGCAACAGGCCACTCGACCCGAGCCTGGAGCACTGCGGATTAGACAGGCGCCAAAGGGGTCGGCTGAAAACAGCACCCCGGCGGAAGGGGCGTACGCTGGTATGCTGTGCACCATGTCGCAGCCAAAAAAAAAAAAAAAAAACCTCTAGAGGGGCCGAGGCAGAGAAGGCTGACATGATTGGCAGACGTCATGAAAGGTGCAGGGGCACACTCACAGGCAGACGGGGCCAAGCCCGGCCTACCTCGAGAGTTGACTCCGCTACCAACACACCAGGGAACCAACCACCACCTTGGTTCTAACATGAGGCGGTTGTTCCTATAACCCCCCAAGAAAAAACTCCAAAACACAACTGCGGGTATTCACTGGCTATACAGCAGTACAAGTGTTTCAGTTTTCAAGAAGGGGTTAACCCAGGCCAACAGGTAGACAAAAACAAATTTGGACCCGGGCCCGGCGGACCGGGACGTACACAGGGATGCCAGAGGAGTTCTACAAGAACCACCTCGACAGCCCCCTCCCAGCCCCGCCAAGCAGGAGAAGAGAGGAGCAAAAAATAATGGAGAAGGACCAGGCTCCTTTAGCACAGCGCAAGGTACAACACAATATGGACCAAGCAACAGTAAGGGATAACACGTAGTAACATAACCACGAACACCTCCATAACGTCAAACCCTGCAACACCCGGGCCGACCCGGCATTTTCCCCCCGAAAAAAACACAAGTCCCTCAGGGTACCAGAACAGCAGATCTCAGCCCCGGCGGACAACGGGTTAACTGACCTGGTCCGGCGCGACCAGAACCAGTCCCGTGCCCTAATCACGCCGCCATCGCCAGTCCCAGGAGGGGGTAGGTATGCGTGCCAATCCAAAACATCACAGAGGGCGCCACCCAGACGGTCAGAACACAAAGCACCGCGCCCGGTGGCCCACCCCAAGGGCGTGAGACCCCTCTACCAAATGCTTTGATCTATTCCGTTATCATCCCCCAGAGATGAACGAGAATTCATCGAGACAAGCCTAGTACACTGGCGCTCGGAAGAGACAAACTCCATCCCAGTTGCCCCATAAAAAACGCTGTTTCAAGTGATGTGCAACCAAGGCGCGCAAGCCCATGCGTGGTTCCTATCAGAAGCACCCAGGGCCCGCATTATGTACACGTCGAGACCCAAAACATATCAATGGTAATTCCAACAAGAACCCAGATATCTGACTTATCTAGGCATCAAGGTCACTCGCTTACATAAAAATCTATACGAGAAAAATTTCGCACCACTCCTGGAGCGTACTAAATCAGATCTTCAAAAATGGGATAGGCTTCCCTTATCACTAATTGGTTGTGTTAACGTTGTTAAAATGAATGTCCTGCCCAAATTTTTATATATCTTTCAGTGCGTCCCAATTTATTTACAGCGACAATTCTTTAACACACTAGATAAACAGATTTCGGCATTCATTTGGAATGGCAAACTTCCAAGGATTAGGAAGCCATTTTTACAAGAGGCGAAACGGTCAGGGGGGCTGGCCTTGCCAAATTTTAAATTTTATTATTGCGCAGCAAACACACGCAATATTCTTTACTGGATGGGGGATCGGTCGACTGAGACTCCAGTGTGGTTGCATATTGAGTCCTCCCACTGCGGAAAAACCTCATTGCAAGCTTTGATTAGCTCAGCTCTTTCGTTAAAATTGGATGCATACCGACATAACCCGATAGTGCATCACTCTCTTAGAATCTGGATACAATGTAGGAAAAGGTTCGGTCTACAATCAATGTCGTCTCGGGCACCAATCCCTTGCAATCATATGTTCCCACCGTCCCTATTGGACTCTGCTTTTAAGATCTGGAGCAATAAGGGTATATCTAGTTTTAAAGATCTGTATATTGACAATGTTTTTGCCTCATTTACTCAGCTGACTCAAAAGTACGACATCCCCCGGACTCATTTCTTCCGCTATATGCAAATTCGTGACTTTGTACGCAACAGATATCCTAAATTTCCCAACATGCCTGAAAAAACTACTTTAGATGAATTTCTAGATGTTAATGTATATAGAAGGGGAGCAATTTATGTAACATTGAGCCATGTGACCAAAAGCTCAAGATACACACATACAGAGCGCAGCAGAACTCTTGAGTTCCCATGCACCGCAACACCAACTTGACAACAAAGTCGCCAACCAATAGAAACGCGCCCAGTGACGTACTCTATGGCGGGGGGAATCCCATGACTCAACTGACCAAAAAGCGAGGAGTCAGGGAACTCCCTACTCAGAAACGGTAAACATTTACCACTATAAGAAGAAACATACTTCTTCAGGATGAGGAAAGAAAAAGTATTTCGACCGAGTGCTAGCTACAGGCCTTGCTAAGCACATATATGTAGCGACCAGCTAATGACTAAAAGTCCTGCTCTCCTATCAACCCCACAACTAGGCGAGGGTTCACACATCGTATCCCCAACATATACAGTGAATAAACACACAGTTTGTAACAAAAAATAGTCCCTCACCAGGAGGGACCCTTTATTAAATGTAACAAAATCATATGTTTGTGGTGGGGAAGGGAACAGGGGTAAACAGGGGGAGAAAATCACTAGCGGCGCCTGCCGCGAGCAGCCCGGTGTTTGCCCCCATGGGGAGCGGGCCCGGAGGGATGGTTCTGGGGTGCCTGGACACGACGATCCCTACCGTCACCTCCGGGCGTGGGTCGGCTGGCTGCGGCAGACGAGGCACCCTCTCCGCTCCTGGCCTTCTTGGCCGAGGGCCCAGCAGCGGCGGCGGTGGTGGCGGTGGCAACGGTCGCGGATCCCCGACGACGTGGCCTCCGTCGAACCTCACGGCAGCGTCGGGTGGGGGAAAATGGGGCTGGAGCACAGCGTGCTCCTCCTCCATGTCCCTGCATGCAGCTGTCATTTGCTGCATGGCAGACCCGAACAGCCCAGCTTCGGAGAGGGGGGCCGTGAGCAGGGGAAGCCTCTTCCGCTCCGGCACCCGCACCTGCTCCAGCCAAAGGTGGCGCTGGCTCAGAGTGGCCAGGGCGCGTCCTTTCCCGGCGGCGATTGCCTGCAGCTGTACCAGGTGCAGGATGGCTCCAGCCGCCTGGGCGTGTAGGTACAGATGGTGATCGTCCAACACCGACCCGCCTGCCATCATCCCTGACATGAAGCGCGCCAGCTGCGCGATGTTGGATGTCGCAGCCAGGCTCTGTGTCGCGGCGATGAATGACTGGTCACTCTAGTTGGCCAACTGCCTAGCCGATTTCCCTTGGGGAACTGGCTTCTGCAACGGCTCCCACACCACCTCAGGACAAAGAATAGATGCCATCGGGCTATCAAGCCGAGGCACCCCTTCCTTCAATCCCTCGACCAAACCCGCCACCCGCGTGACTGGCACGTAGGCGGGGGTAAGGCCGGTGATGCGGGAGATTACCTTTCCCTGACGCACGTAGGCCTCCATTGAGGGGAAGAATGGGCAGACAATGCCCGTCTCCCTCACAGGACGACGTTGCCAGAAATGACCTATCAAATCATCAGGGACAGGTGCAGGCAGTGGCTGCGGCAACGGCACGCCATTAGCGGCTGCGGCGGCCGCCATGAGCTCCGGGAACAAGGCACGCAATTCCCCATGTGCACCTTCCTCCACGCAGCCTGCGTCCCTCACGTACGGGAGGCTGCCACTCTGTGTGGCGCCACCATCCGATGCGGTTGATAGCAGGGCATCCCGTCTCCGAGTCGGAGGTTCTAACCCAACACCGGAGGACGAGGGACCCCAGGGAGACATACCACCCCCTGCCACACCCTGAGGGGGAGAGTGATACGTCTCCACCGGGGCGTCAAACAAGAGCGCTCCCGCTCCCTCTATAAAATCCTCCGTATCCATCGGACAAGGAGACCGAGCAGAAGCACCCTCGTCTGGCTCCAGCAGCTCCCCAAAGCCAGGCCGTTCGCACCTGCAGCTCACCATCTTACGACGGGAGCAAGCAAAGGCAAAGAGCTTGCATCTCAGATCCTCCGCTACCAGAGGAGCCGTCGACCTATCGGCCGACCGCCCACCGGAGGGGGAACCAGAGCTGGAACTAGGCCATCTCACAGGAGACGGCCTTGGTTCAACAGCTCCTCGGAGAGGCAAACTCTCCACCAGACGCCGCTCGGGTGTGTCTGACTGCCACGACCGCGGAGTCAGCGCAGCCCCACGACGCACGGCGGAGGCGGCAATGGAGAACCGCTGGTAAAGGGTGACGTTGTGAGCGCTCGAACCCTCCGATGAAGACATTATAGCTTAGCCTTTTCTCAAAAATTTGTGAGAGAGAGAAAAAACTAGAAATAATGTCAACGCAGCTCCTCTTCAATATTTCACTAACTCAAAGTGGTGTATACAGACACTCGCCGTGGTGAAAACAAGGAAGGAGCTGTTAGTATGGCCACACCCCTGCTTATGTAAAGGAGCGGATGGGGGTGTGGCCAGGCGGATAGGTGTGTAAAGGTGCATGTGGAGATTTATTCAGTGCTAGTACTGATACAGGGATGTATTCCAGTAGACGCAGAGCGGAGCTACATGACCTATAACATGACAATATGACCAGACAAGCTACGTCAGGCCATCTACTGGCACCTTAACCCAGAACAAATCTACTAAAATCTTCTGTGACTTACAGAGCTATCATGGAATGGAACTCATTGCCAAGCTACTTCGCTGAAATAGAATCCAAAACCACTTTCAAGAAAAAATTTAAATACCATCTACTAACGAGCATGCACTGAACCCTTATGGCATAGCGGTGAAAACCAATTGACTGTCAATTGTATTTATGTTGATGGCAGTGAGTGCTGCTCAGGAAGCACTATTTATTTGATTTTAATTATTTGATTTTAATACTTTTTACTAATAAGTATCTTGTACAATATCATCCTTAACTGAGGATGAGATTGTTAATTATGTTGATAATGATGTAATTGATGATGTAATTGATGTTGATAATGATGTAATGTATTGAATGTTGTTGTAAGTGCCGGACCTGCAAGAAGAATAGCTTTTGTCAAGTGCAAAAGCGAATGGGGATCCTAAATAAACATAAACATTGCTTTTATTCTGTCAAGTTTATGCTCATTGTATGCCTATGTTTATTTTATGTCTATTTTACTGTATGTAGCTGTACTGTATGTAGATGTAGATTGATTGAATTGATTGAAAACTTTATTAACAGATTGCAGAATGGGTACAGTACAGTACAGCTCAATACATACAATTGTTAAGGGGATGCAGACCAGAGAAAGACCTTCGTCTTGTTTACATCAGGGTCCCCCATTTTCAATTCATCGTAACATATATGACATACAGATACAGTAGCAGTACTGTCTATCTGTATGTCATGTATGTCATATCCTGATGAATTGAAAATGGGGGACCCTGATGTAAACAAGACGAAAGTCTTTCTCTGGTCTGCATCCCCTTAACAATTGTGTCTATTGAGCTGTACTGTATTGTACCCATTCTGCAATCTAATAACGTTTTCAATCAATCAATCAATCAATCAATCAATCAATCAATCAATCAATCAATCAATCAATACTGCTGTGAAGCACTTCGGGGCGGGCTGCAATTCGTGTATTGCTATACAAATAAAGTTGAGTAATATTGTAATCACTTGCGAGAATCGATACAGTAAACTTCTAGTCTCTAGGACCCAGTGGCGTTCTTCCCAGGCTTCCTCGAAGTCGAAGCCCTCCAGCCCGCACCGCTTCTTACAGCAGAATTCCTGGAGCGCTCTCTGTCCCCTGGCAGGCGCATCAAAGGCCCCTGTGTGAGTACGTTCAAGGTGCGACGGCAGGTAGGCAGGAGGTCGGCGAAGCTGCTGTGCTACACCCAGACTCATTCACTCGGCTTTGAAACGTCGAGTCTCAGGGAGACATGTGTAGTCTTTCATCAATTTTCGGATAGCTTATTTTTTTTTCTTGAATTTTTTGGAAAATGGTTACTCTAAACAATTCGAGAAGGATGCGTTCGCGTGACAGGTGGTCGATATTGGGATTGCCTACCTGCATCGTCGCTCTCTTCGTTGTCGTCACACAGATCAATTCACAGCAGCCAGGTAAATAAACTGCATCAGGCACATTTTTTTTTATCACATGTCATCATTATGTCAGAGCATCGGTATAGGCTATACAGACAAGGGCACGAATCAATAGATTTTGTATGCAAAGAGAATACAGCTAGATAACCAATTTGTTTTATAGAATTGCCATAACCTGTTCATAATATAATTTGCAATTATATTTTTAGAATATCTAAACAACCTTTAAAAAAACTAACTGTAAAAGCCCAATAGTTAGATTGAAAGCTTTAAAAAAAAAAAACGAGTGCACCTCATTAACTTCATGTCAGCACACATAATGAGTTGGCTTGATGGAGAAACATGAGCTCGGACGCCTCATCCCTGCGCCTGGAATGAGGTTGTGTGGTTGTTGCAGGATGCCTGGGCTTGTCTCTTCTTTGGACGTGTTAACAGCCGACCATCATATCTGCTCTCTGTCTGAAATGGCTCCAGGATCCACTCAACCGTTTCAGTTTAGAGGCCATATAATTAAATGGTATAAAACTTAATTCATATAATAAATACGTTATTATTACTCAAACCGGTAGCCTATGTGACCTGTCCATGTCCTGTCAATGTACTGTCCATGTACTGTCCATGTACTGTCCATGTCCTGTCCATGTACTGTCCATGTGTACTGTCCATTGACTGATTGATTGATTGTTTAAAACTTTATTAACAGATTGCAGAATAGGTACAGTACAGCTCAATACATACAATTGTTAAGGGGATGCAGACCAGAGAAAGACTTTCGTCTTGTTTACATCTGGGTCCCCCATTTTCAATTCATCATAACATATATGACATACACGACTTACATGTCATTTTTTACTGCCAATGTACTGTCCATGTACTGTCCAACGGTGGTCTTCAAAGAAAGTCATGAAAGTGTTTTGGAACAAACTTTTGGAGATGGGGGCTGTTTAATTAGTTTAGTTATTTTTGCGTTGTCTCTGTTAAATCCAATCCGATCTGCCAAGGAGAGAGAGGGAGCATGGATGTTTGCCAGAGATGTGTGTGTGTGTGTGTGTGTGTGTGTGTGTGTGTGTGTGTGTGTGTGTGTGTGTGTGTGTGTGTGTGTGTGTGTGTGTGTGTGTGTGTGTGTGTGTGTGTGTGTGTGTGTGTGTGTGTGTGTGTGTGCAAGTCTTGTGTATATGAAAGTGACAGTGCATGGGATTGTGGTTTGTGTGTGTATGTGTATGTGTGTATTAAAGTGCCAGTGCATGGGATTGTTGGGCAAGTGCATTGGGAACATGTGAGTTTGTGTGTATGTGTCTGCGTATCTATGTCTGTGTGTGTCTGAATCTCTGTGCGTGTGTCTGAACCTGTGGATCTCGGTGTGTGTGTGTGTGTGTGTGTGTGTTCATTCCTTGTAGCCTGCGGGGTAGTGATTTGCGGTGTGCTCAGATTTTCCCCTTTCCAGGCGTCGCCAGTTCCTCCCAGGGAAACAGACTCTTGCTTCATCTCCTCCTTGTCTGATTTCATCAGCCTTTGTTTCCTTGTCTTGTTGACTGCGGTGGCAATGCCCATGATACCCCCCCCCACAGCCGGGCTGGCACACCAACCCTGTGTCGTGCCCCGCCATCACATTCTCACGCCCGTCCTGCACAACCTCTGCGTGCGTTTTTCTGTGTATGGCCCGCCTCGCCGCTATCCATGGTCTCCGTGGTTAACGTTAGCGGGCGTGTGCTTTTGACACTAGACACTACAGAGACACAAACCATAACCCTCACCGTAACCGTAACCACACCACTAACCATAACACCATGGGAACACCACCTGATAGGCCAAAAACATCTGGTTGGCCACAAACAACAGCTGGTCTGGTCGCATTAGAAAAACAAGTTCTCAAGAAGAACTCACCACCTTTACCCGCTGCTTATCTCTGCTGCCATCTCGCCGCCGGCCTGCCATCGTGTGCAGCCAACTCGGTGCGGCGCCCTGCCCGCCTGTTGACTCTTTCGTCGAACCCCGGGATGGGCTTGGCCCCTGACTACGTGGATACCGGTTGGCACGGCTCACCTGGCTGAAGCTGCCCCTCCCTGGCTGAAGCTGCCCCTCCCTGGGGGCCCTCGCCAGTCGTCGTGTCCCCGGGTCCCACCTTTGTCGGTTTATAGTCCCATACTTCAGGGACTATATTGAGGACTATGGTGTTCGTTTTTTTTTATTATATATAAACAGACAATGAGAATAACACAAAACAATAAGCCCCCTCCCATATTAGCCCCCTGCCCACATTAGCCCCCTGCCCACATTAGCCTACTGCCCACATTAGCCCACTCCCCCACATTAGCCCCCTGCCCACATTAGCCCACTGCCCACATTAGCCCACTGCCCATATTAGCCCCATGTCCACATTAGCCCACTCCCCATATTAGCCCCATGTCCACATTAGCCCACTCCCCACATTAGCCCACTGCCCACATTAGCCCACTCCCCATATTAGCCTACTACCCACATTAGCCCACTGCCCACATTAGCCCACTGCCCATATTAGCCCCATGTCCACATTAGCCCACTCCCCATATTAGCCCCATGTCCACATTAGCCCACTCCCCACATTAGCCCACTGCCCACATTAGCCCACTCCCCACATTAGCCTACTACCCACATTACACTACCCCCCACATTAGCCCACTGCCCACATTAGCCCACTTCCCACATTGGCCCACTCCCCACATTAGCCTACTCCCCACATTCAAACACCCACAAAAAAGAGAAAGGGAAAGAAAAGAAAGGTCTAGACAAATTTAAAGAGAGGGGTGAGAGAAAAGAGCTCACTCAACACATTAGCCCACTGCCCACATTAGCCCACTCCCCACATTTGCTTACTGCCAACATTAGCTTAGGCTACTACCCACATTAGCCCACTGTCCACATTAGCCCACTGCCCACATTAGCCTACTCCCTACATTAGCCTACTCCCCACATGCAAACACAGAGAAAAAGAGAAAGAGAAAAAAAGGGGAAGAAAAATTACAAGAGAGGGACGAGAGCAAAGAGGGATGCTCATGAGGAGAACATAAATAATAAGAAGGGATCCTTTATAAAGATTGTAAATTGTTTAGAACATTATGTCCTCCAACCAGGATCCCCTGAGTTTCAACTTTATAAAGAACATCATGTCCTCCAACCAGGAAGATGGTGATGGGGTATTAGAAGATTTCCAGGCAAATATAATCCTCCTCCATCCTATTAGAGAGGAAAATTCAATATCAAAATTGGCGATCATAGGACAGGATGTCGATTGGGGATTTAAAAAAGTGTCAAATTATTGAAGTTTTAGCCAAATAGAACATATGGATAAGGTTGGCAGGGGCGTGGCTACATTGATCACATTGCTTGTTTACATTGTGGTAAATCTCAGTTAGTCTGGCATTAGAATAATGGAGCCTATGTAGTATCTTAAACTGCATGAGGCACAATCTAGCACATGAAGTAGAGATAATCCTATTGATTGCACAGGCATCTGAAAGACATCCATCTCCCCCTCCCAAGCAGATTTAACTTTGTGAGAGAACATTAGTTAAACGACATGATGAAAAAATCTGATCTCTGACCAGGTTTAAGCATGAATAGTTCCTCCCAAGGTAGTACAGCTGGTGGTGAAGGGAATGGGTCCTTACAAACCTGATGATAGCAGTAGTGTAACTGAGGGGTACAATTCCCTGACTGTATTACTAGATATGATACTTACTACCACTACCTTTGTACTTAATATTCGGCCACCCAGTACACGGCATAAATATATTATGATGAACACTGTCACGTAGATGAAACGGATCCAACACAAATGTACGAATTAGAAATAGGTCTTTATTTCTACACAGCGATGGTGTGTAGAGCAAGCACTTAATCAAATCAATCACATTTATGAATGGAATTAGTATGCACTTTTATGGCAAGAGTATTCGTCGGTATATCAATAGAGAATGTCCAATCTCTGAAGGCGCAGGTGGTACATATACGACCTGGAATAGTTTAAGGAATAACAGCAATGATACTTTAATGATTATATACTGGACACACTAGGGGGGGTTAATCCGGTCGCTTGTAAGCCGACAGGAGTAGGAAGGGGGGGGGGTAGAATCCGGCTGCCTCGTCCGGCCAAGGGTATCCCAGGTGAACCCACTGTAGTGCCGTTCAATGCGCCGGCGATCCTTGGACCACAGATGAAAGCAGGTGGACTCTTTGTGGGCCGGCGTCATCCGGTCCACGGAGGAGAGACGTGAAGCGACCTCGTCTTGCAGAGCGTCTCCTCACCTTGCGTCTTCTCCAGGGGGGGGGGTTCCAACACACGGCAGTGTCGGGGGTCTTTATCCATGGAATAATCAATGTATACAAAGCATAATCCGTGCCTGGGAAGGCGGGCTGTCGTCGGTAGAATAATCCGGTATACAGGTCCACTCGCTCGTCGGCTCTGGGGCTCCTCGGGTGCAGCTTCACGTGGGGTCAACCACCCTGGGTAAGCAGCCAGTTCTCTGCCCGAAACGATGGGGTACTGACTATGGTAGTATTCTCACCGCACGAAGCACTATATATTAACAGACTATTATTAGCTTAATAGACTACGTCCAACTCGACGATATAGTGCCAAATATGACTATTCAAATATTAATATACACGATGTCTCAATACCGATGGTAGGCGAACTTGGCCTTACTCCCACACGTGGCGTCGCGGGGAGGCTTTACGTCTGTGACTCTATTGGAGGGTAAGAAACTGGACTGAAAAGGAAGTCCTACTTTAGTAGCGCAGTATATATACGCACTATGAACAAATAGTCCCATTAGTGGTGCGGTAGCCAGATTCCTACGCGGAACTAGGACTTGTTCGTACATGTGGAGCGGTACGTTTGAACTGGGTCTGAGGGGTATGGCAGCCTGGCACCAAGGTCTCGACCAATAGTAGAATGGAGACTATTATGGGATGTTCAGTAGGCTAGAATGGATATTCAATGCATATTGTACAAGGAATATACAAGGGATATCAGGGAATATTAGAGAATATACAAATACAATTAAATATATATATATAAATAAATATATATATTCGGTTTAATCTGGCCCTTCACAACAGCCACCCCCTGATTGGTCCCAGACCTAATCAGTTAAACAGAGACAGATTAATCGCGTTGTCTATTTACACATAAGGGTTTGCTGTAGGGGTCAGTCAACTTCACAAAGTCATAGGGTTGTAGGGTCATGGTCATCATCGATTGTGTCTGGGAGTCGAGGCAGTTCGATGAGCCTCGCCACGGGACGGGTGTAAGTGCGACCCTGGACGAGCACTTCAGCTGCTCGGACCTTGCCGTCGGCACCGGTGATCACTTTGCTTACGCGGCCGGCCGGCCACATAGCTCTGGGCAGTGATTGATCAATAATCATGACGACTGTTCCTTCTGTCAAATTGTCTCTCTCCTTTACCCACTTCTGGCGGGTCTGTAGAGACGGTAGGTAGTGCAGTAGGAAACTGTTCCAAAACTTGTCGGCTAATACTTGGCTGTACCTCCACATTCGTCGGCCGTTCGCTTCTTCAGGCCGGTACATTGTCTGGGGTAATGCAGGATCTAGCCGCCCCATCAGGAGTGTGTTGGGGGTAACTGGGTCGATATCCGCCACGTCACTGTAGACATTGCGACGGGTGAGGTCATCCAGGGGCATCCCCCGGGTGATGACGTCAGCTGGGTTCTGTTTTGTATCAACGTAGCGCCACTCTGTTTCTCCGGTTAACTCTTCGGTTAAGTCTTGAATCTCGGTGACTCTGACTCCCACGAAGACTTTGTACTTGCATGAGTCCGATTTGATCCAGGCGAGTACCGTCGTGGAATCTGACCACAGGATTGTTCTAGACACCGGTATGGTGAGCTCACGTTGGATGAGCGTGGCTAGGTGCGCTCCGGCTAGGGCTGCGCAGAGCTCTAGACGTGGGATAGATTGTTGCTTGCGTGGGGCTATTCTCGAGCGGGCGAGGACAAATGCTGTGTAGATCTCTCCCCCCTGGTCTTGGGCCCGCAAGTAGGCTACTGATCCGTATGCGACCTCTGAGGCGTCACTGAAGACGTGTAAGTCCATTTTACATGTCTCTGGCCTCACCGTGGGTGGGAAGTAGCTTCGGCGCATATTAACGCCTGGGAGTGAGTGGAGCTCCATCTCCCACTCTCTCCAGGTGGATGCAAGGTGTGCGGGAATGGGGTCGTCCCAGCCCTGGTCCTTGTCCCACAATGCTCGTACAATCATTTTTGCCCTGGTGGTGTACGGTAGAATACATCCTAGCGGGTCATATTGTCGGGCGAGTGTTGTGTACACACTCCGTCTGGTGGTTGGCGCCGCCGCCGGCCTTCCCTGCTCCGTAGTCAGGGGCTTGTGTCTGTAGTGAAGCGAATCTGTTTTGAATCGCCACACCAATCCCAGGGTCATCTCCTGGGCTTCTCCCGGGATTGTAGCCATCCAGGTCTCGCTGCTGGCTGCCTTGTCCTCGGAGGAGAGGCTGCGCAGTACTTGCGGATCGCTGCTGGCCCACTGCCTGAGATCAAAGCCGCCTTTGATCAATGAGGCGCGGAGTTTAATCAGGAGAGCCTCGGCTTCTTCTTGGGTTGAAAGGCTTTGTAGACAGTTGTCTACGTAGAAGCTGTTCTTTACGCTGTGTCGGACCTCTTCGTCCGCTGCTGGGTCCTCTGCTACATGTTTCTGTAGTGCAAATGTAGCACAGCAGGGGCTGCACGTCGTTCCGAAGGGGAGGACTTCCCATTGGTAGATGGCTGGGTGCTCATCTCCTGGCTTCTCTCTCCATAGGAACCGTAACAGGGGCTTGTCCGCCTCTACTAATCTCACCTGCAGGAACATTCCTTTAATGTCCCCGCTGATGGCCACCTTTTCCTGGCGGAAGCGGAGTAGAATGCCGAGTAGGGAGGGGCCGAGTGTGGGACCGGGCAGTAACTCTTTATTCAGATTTTGGGATCCGATCTGGTAGCTGCAGTTAAATACTATGCGGTCTTTACCGTTGTGATGGACCTTGTGGTGAGGCACGTACCACGATTCAGTGGTCTGGTCAGCCTCTTTAATGTCCATCTTTGTGACGTGTCCCGCTGTGATGAGCTTCTCAATCTCAGCGCGGTATACACTCTCTTGGGCGGGGTTCTTGGCTAAGCGCCGCTCCGTGTTCAGCAGGTACCGTTCTGTGGCGTCTGTCTTGGCGTGGAAAGTAGGCATTCCTTCTCGCCGCAGGAGTGGCGTGGCGTATCTCAACACGCCGTTGACCGGGACTCTCTTGGTCCCTGTCTCGAGGAGGTGAATGGCGTAAATGTCATCTTTAGAGCGAATGTCTTTCTTTCCGTTCTTAAAGGGCATTTGTTCCAAGGTCCATAGCCGCTCTACGTGTTGCAGGAGTGCGGTTTCTCCCTCTGTGACTCGGGAGTGGAGACATCTAGTGGCTGTACTTCGGTTGAGAGATTTGGCGAGCGGGCCTTGGAGAGTCCATCCCAAACGGGTCTCGACTGCTGCAGGACAGCCTCGGGGTCCGGTATGAACCCGGTCTATCGGGACAATGAGGTCTGCATGGTCGGAGCCTATCAACAGGGTCGGCATAGCATTGTCTATGAGCGGGATCGGTAACTTGCGCAGATGTGCATATTTCTCCATCAGCTTGGCGACGGGATATGTGTACCGCGACAGTCCTATTTCTTGGCTGGTGAAAGCGTCTGTAATCTGGTACCGTCGCTCAGGCTGGCCGCTTGCTGCGATAGAGAATGTGACATTCTCGCCCTTTATCGTCTTCAAATCTCGTCTTATTGTCCGAATTGTCATTTGGGTTTCGCTTCCCCGCAGCCCTAGCTGGGCCGCAGCGGAGGCGAGCAGCAGGGTCTTCTCTGACCCGTCATCGAGGACGGCGTAAGTGTCCAGGACTTTATTCTGGTAGCTTAGTGTCACACGCACTACTTTTAGGAGTACTCGGGCTCCACTGCTGCTGGCGGGATCGATGTACATGACGCTCGCTTTGCGGCTGGGTGGTGCGGGTGAAGGGCGCCGTCTGTTACTGTCGTGAAGTATGTCCAGATGGGCTCCATCGCACTTGGTGCACCTTTTCTTTAAGCGGCATTCGGCTGCCATGTGTGAGCGCGCACAGCGAAAACAGCGCTTGTTGGACTTTATCCATTGACTGGCTTCCTCCGCGTTCAGCTTGGGGAAGGAGTCACATTGCGCTAGCCAGTGTTCTTTCTCACAGTAGGGGCACACTATCTTCCACTTCTCCGTTCTGGAGGGGGTACTGTGGCTCCTGCTGCTCGGTACTGACTCCGATTGGTGCATCACAGTCACCGATCTTCTTCCATCATTTAGTCGTCTGGTTCCTTCTCTGGAGCCAGGGGTGCTCCGTCCGAATGTATCTAGCCGTAGGCTGCTGACTTCTCTCGCCAGGAAGTCTGCTAGATCGAGGAGGTTCGGTTCGGGGCCATTCGGGTCTCTGTGGTCCCTCTGCCGCCTAAAGCGCTCCTGATGAGCGGGCGGCAGCTTCTCCAGAATCCTTTCCACATTTGAGTTGGCGTAAAGTTCATGCCTCCCCTTCTCTCTTTGCGCTCCCAACATCCCTACCAGGGACTGCACTCTGATGGACAGGTCGTCCAGTGCTCGATTGTCTATTGCTGGGGGTAAGCGGTCGATGTGTCGGATCTCCTGGATCACGTAATCCCATATGCGCCCATACCTCTGGTCCAATGCTACCAGCGCTGCGGTGTATGGGGTGGTGGAAGTCGCGTAGGCGAGCGCTATATTATGTGCGCGGGGCACCTTTAAGTGCTTCAGTAGGATGGCGTATTTGTGGCGTTCATCCAATACATCCACCAACATGGTCTCCAGACACATGCGGAGTTCTGTATACTGGGCCCGGTTCTCTTGGGTGAAGTCGGGTACCATAGGCGTGCCAATGTATGACGCTGACTGTGGATACATCGGCGAGCGTTGGGGGAGAGGCCTCCTAGGCGAGTCTCCTCCCGCTCCTTGGTATGGGCTGGTACCGGCAGTGTACCATGGCCCGCTTGTCCAGGTGCTGTTCCTCGGTGCGGGTCGTGCTCACCCGTGTATAGAGTCGGGGGTCTGTAGCGCAGCTCCGCGGGAGTATAGCCTGGGCTGTACCGGACCTCCTGGTCCGGTAGAGTACTGTGCTGTCTTCGGGCGTGGTTCTCCTCCTCTTCCTCTTCGTCTTCAGTTAGGTCATCCAGTGCTTGTAGTCTCTGGTTTAGCCTCTCCACAGGATATGCTGCTCCTTCCCGGTTGCTAGGTCTCGCTTGGACCGGTGGGGGGAGGTGGTCTGTGGGGGGTATAGACCTCGTCTGTTGGTCAAGTTCAGGGTTGTTTACTCGGCTAGGGGATGCCGCCCTGGAGGTGTGTCTAGACGAGTTCCTGGAGCCTCTGGCGGAGGGAGAGGGTGTTGTCCGTCTGATCAGCTGTTCTATTAGTTGCAACTGCTGTCTGTCGCGCGCTGCGTCCCGTTGAGCACCGGCTCGTTCTCGGGCCACATTCTCTTCCATCTGAATGCGTCTTATTTCTAGACGTATCTGCTCGTGTTCGCTTCGCTGCTGGATCTGCAGTCGGTCGCGTTCAGCAGCGGCGTTCAGGCTGATGAGGAAGGCCTGCTGTAGGGTCCTCTCTGCCTCGCTGGGAGAAGGCGGTTGTATAGGGGAGCCTTCCCTCGGGGTACTCCTTGCGGAGCCTTGGAGCTCTATCTCCACGGTGCTCTCCCCGTCTTCTTCCGTGCCGAGTTCTCTCTCGGTAGCGTTGTATTCCTCCCGGGACTCATCGGGGACTACTTCTTCAGTACTGGCGGGGTGTGAAGTCATGTCTGGTTCCCACTGGTCCCCACCGTGAACTTGGTCAGTTACATTAGAGCCCGTAGGGGCCTCTATGGTCGGGGTAGTCTGGGCGTTGGGGTTAGACATACTTTTACTTTCTAGTTTTACCGCGTTTACTGTTAGTAGAAGACTAGGTTGTTGACTGACAGCGTAAGCCTCTAAGTACTGAGGGAGCCGTCGTTCGCGCTGCGGGCGTTGGTTAGGAGGATCGTTTCGTGGAGTGTTCATCATAGGCCATTTCAATATTAATAACACTATATTAATATTACACTAATTACCCTCCGGCTCGAAGGACCAATTCTAACTGAGGGGTACAATTCCCTGACTGTATTACTAGATATGATACTTACTACCACTACCTTTGTACTTAATATTCGGCCACCCAGTACACGGCATAAATATATTATGATGAACACTGTCACGTAGATGAAACGGATCCAACACAAATGTACGAATTAGAAATAGGTCTTTATTTCTACACAGCGATAGTGTGTAGAGCAAGCACTTAATCAAATCAATCACATTTATGAATGGAATTAGTATGCACTTTTATGGCAAGAGTATTCGTCGGTATATCAATAGAGAATGTCCAATCTCTGAAGGCGCAGGTGGTACATATACGACCTGGAATAGTTTAAGGAATAACAGCAATGATACTTTAATGATTATATACTAGACACACTAGGGGGGGTTAATCCGGTCGCTTGTAAGCCGACAGGAGTAGGAAGGGGGGGGGGGTAGAATCCGGCTGCCTCGTCCGGCCAAGGGTATCCCAGGTGAACCCACTGTAGTGCCGTTCAATGCGCCGGCGATCCTTGGACCACAGATGAAAGCAGGTGGACTCTTTGTGGGCCGGCGTCATCCGGTCCACGGAGGAGAGACGTGAAGCGACCTCGTCTTGCAGAGCGTCTCCTCACCTTGCGTCCTCTCCAGGGGGGGGGGTTCCAACACACGGCAGTGTCGGGGGTCTTTATCCATGGAATAATCAATGTATACAAAGCATAATCCGTGCCTGGGAAGGCGGGCTGTCGTCGGTAGAATAATCCGGTATACAGGTCCACTCGCTCGTCGGCTCTGGGGCTCCTCGGGTGCAGCTTCACGTGGGGTCAACCACCCTGGGTAAGCAGCCAGTTCTCTGCCCGAAACGATGGGGTACTGACTATGGTAGTATTCTCACCGCACGAAGCACTATATATTAACAGACTATTATTAGCTTAATAGACTACGTCCAACTCGACGATATAGTGCCAAATATGACTATTCAAATATTAATATACATGATGTCTCAATACCGATGGTAGGCGAACTTGGCCTTACTCCCACACGTGGCGTCGCGGGGAGGCTTTACGTCTGTGACTCTATTGGAGGGTAAGAAACTGGACTGAAAAGGAAGTCCTACTTTAGTAGCGCAGTATATATACGCACTATGAACAAATAGTCCCATTAGTGGTGCGGTAGCCAGATTCCTACGCGGAACTAGGACTTGTTCGTACATGTGGAGCGGTACGTTTGAACTGGGTCTGAGGGGTATGGCAGCCTGGCACCAAGGTCTCGACCAATAGTAGAATGGAGACTATTATGGGATGTTCAGTAGGCTAGAATGGATATTCAATGCATATTGTACAAGGAATATACAAGGGATATCAGGGAATATTAGAGAATATACAAATACAATTAAATATATATATATAAATAAATATATATATTCGGTTTAATCTGGCCCTTCACAACAAGTAGTGATGATGTAAGTGTGACAGATCATTATTTGCACATTAGAGACTCAAAACTAGAAAAACCATTGTCGTGAAAAAGGTCACAAAAGCAAGCGATTCCCTTGCAGAATCCAAAGAGGAAGGGGGGAAACAGGTGGTCGGAAGTGATGGATGGAAGTTGAAGCAGTGGAGAATTTCAAATGACGCAGAAATTGATACCAGATTTTAAGTGAAGCTAAAACAACATGGTTTTTCATATATGGGGAGATGGGTGTAGGAGGAACATAAGAGGGCGGGTAAAAAAGATGATGTGCTTGACTTGGCTTCCATCGAGCACCAGGAGGTGACAGCTGAGTGATACCAGAACAGAATAATGTGAATGTTAACTGAACAATTGTTATATAAACATTCTTTGGAAGGATTTTGTTCGAGACAACAGGGGAGCAAAATTAGCTGAAAAAAGGGTTGTGTGATTACGAGTAATATTCACCCCGAGATATTTAAACCCTTTTTGAGATAAGTGAACAGGTAAATCTGATTGTTGTAGTCGCAATGCAAAAGTATTCATTGGCAAACATTCGCTTTTTTGGTAATTTAGTTTGCACCCGGAAAAAGGAGCCAAATTAGTCTAGAATAGAGATTATATTATGAATAGAAGCTGCAGGATTCATAACGTAAAGTAAAAGTTTGTCGGCATAATAGGGACACAATATTCTGTGCCCTCTCAACGATTACCATGGATTAGTGGGGAAGAGTGTAACTTAATTGTTGAGTTTGATCGCCAAAGCAAACACTAGGGGACCCAAAGGGCAACTCTGACAGGTACCACGTGAAAGAGCTAAATAGTTGACCGCATGTCATTGGTACAGACACATTGGTACAGATGCCTGGAGGTTAGTGTGGAGAAGATGAATCCAAGTGACAAAACGGTCACCAAAGCCACATTGTAGTAAATAAATAATCCCACTCCATTCTGTCAAACACTTTCTCTGTATGTTGTTGACATTATCAGAATACATAATGTTCATGAGGGTTAGTAAGTTAATGAAAGAAGGGTGTCCCACTCCCTGCATTAAACCTGTCTGCTCTTCCGATATGAAGTCAGAAGAATAATTTCTAGATGACCAGCCAACATTTTCACCCACATTTTCACCAACACATCCACATTGAGGAGGGATAATGATCTGAAGGACCTACATGTTTATTACTTTGCATTGCTTTAATTGTTTATATTTACATTAGTAATTTAGCTGATGTTTTTATGTAAAGCAATTTACAAATTGTGTACAATGAATCAGAAGGAAGAGTACACCTCTGTGGCATTGTTCATCTAGCAGTGCCGAATTTGAGTGCTTCACTTCACCTTGAGTCCATAGTAGTATAGACATAGGTTCACCTAAAAAAAAAAAAAAAAAAGATTCAGATATTGATTGAAAAAGTGTGTTTTTAGTCCATGGCAGAATATTGGGTGGGTTTCAGCTTTCCTGACTGTGGTGGGAAGTTTGTTCAATCACTGTGGAGCCAGATCCTCCCCCCCCCCCCCAAAGAGAAGATATAGGCAGAAGATGCAGAGTGTAGGGATCTTGAGGGTGTGTAGTTAGAGACCATTGACCGAAGGTAGGAGGGAGCCATGTTGCACAGAATGCTAGAATTTCAAGTTCAAGCGTTCCTTTATTAATCCCCCTGGGGAAGTTCAGGTGTCATAGTAGCATGGGGAGGGGGGGAGGGAGGTACAGGTAGGAAAAATACAATAGTATAGTAGAACATAATATTAGTGGAATGGCAGTATATCAGACAGTCCTAAGTTCTCAAGTTCTCCAGCCATTAGTTCTCCAACTATTGGCAGCCTAGAAGTGGGGTGACATGGGCTGACTTTGTTAGGATTAAGATCAGGCGGGACGCTGCATTCTTGAATTGAGTGCTTGAAGCAGCTTGGTGACAGAATCCGGTAAACCAGCTAGAAGAGCATTGCAATAGTCGAGGCGTGACATGACTATTGATTGTGGGAGGAGTTGGGTTTTTGTCAGGAAGGGGCGGATCCTTCTCACGTTGCTCAGGAAGAATCCGCAGGTTGTGGTTGTTGAGGTAATGTGAGCAGAGTAGTCCAGCACCACGTCTGGACCACACCTAGGTTCTTGGTGGTCGGGGCCGGAGCCACGGCTACGTTCTCCACGGTGATTGAAAGGTCCGTCAGTGGGTAGGACATGTGGGGAGGACGTGTAGAGCCAGGACGTCTTATTATTCAAATTGCCCTGCTATTTAGGATGCAATCTACAGTAATTGTAATTGTCTGAAACGCCACCCTCTTTTCTTGATCCTCCAAAGTTTGTCAGAGGAAAACAACAGTTGTGATTGGAGGATCAAGAAAAGAGGGTGGAGTTTGAGATTGGTTTGTGAGATTGTGTTATTTTTATTTAATTTAATTTTAGCTTTATTTAACCAGTCAAATAAATTAAATTATTCACAATGACGGTCTGGCAAGAGACAACGCCTCTTGAAGGGAGGGGGGGGGGGCTGAAAAATAATTCAGGATTAAGCATTTCCGACATACATGTTATTACAATATATATATACATACAACAAGCAATATAGCAGTGAGATGGGCACCATGACAGACAGGGGGTTGGGGATGTTACTGGGTTGAAAAACAGTTGCAGGAATCAGTGAGAATGTTCAGAGAGTGTGTTCAGAGAGTTCAGAGATCAGAGAGTGCTTGAATGGTGACTTCGGCATAAAGGTGACCAGTTTGAGAGATTTGTGTAGGTTATTGGCTCCATCAGTGGGTCCAAGAGACTTTAAAGAGTTTTAACAAACCCTGTATATGTTCCCACAATGAGTAGCTCTGCACTAAATAGCAAAATACCATAGAGGATGTATGGTGTGAATGGAAAGGAAACAGAACGCAGATATAATACGGGAGAATCGTATGGGATAATTACAGGAAAGCACACAACCTCATACCAGTATACTGTACATCTGGATTCTTTCCTAGATGCACAACTCAACCTGTGCAAACATGAGGCCCATATCCGTCTCCATCATGGCTGTCTGTCTGCATCGTATATTGCGGTTATTTATTGGAGGATGATATGTTGATGAGGGATGATTCATTAAGTGCAAACAGACACTGAAAGCTAGCTGGCTCACACTGACATTGAACCTGTGTGCCTATTGTACGGTATCTCAACCGGAGGCCCTGTTAACCCTCTCCGCTGTACCATCCCACACGTGAGGTAGAAGTTGGACTGGACATTCTAACGCCACAACACTTACTGCTCATTAAAGTCTACTGAGGCAGAATTCCATGAAAGAGAATACGCTCACATAGACACAGGAGTAGTCTTGTATAACTACTTGAAATCATACATACTCTGTAAGGAACGACAAGAAACAAATAAACAACTAATCCACATAATCCCAGTTGAAAACTCTGAGCTGGTTTGTTTTCAAGCCACGGTATGCAGGTTTTTGAAGGATATCCCCTGTGGTTGTGCCTCACTTGCATTGCTCATTATTGGTATAAACCTGCATGCTGTGTTTAAACCCATAGTGAAGAATCCAGCCCTTTGGGGCTTGGCTTGAAAACATGTCTGGTTCAGTTTCTCTCTTAAGAGACGGCCTACCATACAAAGGGAAAAGGCAGTCACTGCAGAGTGTAAAATTGAGGAGAAACCACGTCAATGTGTTGTTTTTATCTGTATAGCCAAATCAATTGTTTTTTTTTGTTTTCTTTTGGACAAATGAAACATAATACAGAGATTTCATATTTCTTGTGGTATTTATTTCCATTTGTACAGTAGGGCAGCTCACACTGGTGGTGTAAACTTGGATAGCTAATATGTAGGCAGATATTTTAAACAAAAACGGTTTGTCCTGTGTGTAGCTACAGCTGTGTGTTTCTTACACAGTGTTGGTGATTGCTGCCGTAAACAATATCAAATATCTGGAACATTTAGATTCAACTGGCGCAAGACACATTGGCTTAGTTAGCTCAGTATACAATCATCTCTGTTAGGGTTTGAGATTAAAAGGTGCTAAATTGCAACTCTAGAGTAAAGTCAAATTAATGGGGACTGGTAATTTAAGCAGCTTGACCTCTGTTAACACATGAATCATTTTCTCCTGGACAGGAAATAGGTGGTGGTTCCCAGTCCTACTGTTAGGTTCAATGACAGTGGTAAACTAACTCATTAGCATTCTCACTATTGTTGTTTAGTTTATTGTCATTATTTAGCTTCTTGCAATTTTCTATAATTTCATGGAGTAACCCAATGAAATCAGTCCAACAGAGATGTATGTAGCCTACTAGGGCCGACTAGGGCTAAGTGCAGTTAAACAGGTGAAGGAATACACCTCTCATAAGCTTTAGTCTTAAGCTTTAGGAATACACCTCTGACAGCAGCGGCACACCTCCACACTTCTGTGTAGCCTGGAGAGCAGCTCTTAGGAGGGTTAACTCCCATGTTTGCCCTCTCCATTTCATCCATAATTACCGCTTTCATCCTCTTGTGTGTTGTCTACTGTGGTTTTTACTTTGACTCCACCTGTTTTGACGGGTCTATAGAGAAGACAGACAAAACACTGGAGTTCAGCAGTTTCTAGGCCCATGCCAGTAATGTTATATAATAGAATATACATTTAATTTTTTGTATACACTTTTTCTCCTTATTTTTCAATATTTTTTCTCCCATCCCGATTTCATATTGCCAATTCTCCCCTCCCCTGTCTTGAACGTTGCTAGACTATGCCTCCCACTGGTCGGCTGTAGTGAGGATAGAAGCCTTGCATCACGTGTCCCCTCCGGTACACGAGGAGGCAGCCTGTCGCATCTTTTCACCAGACAGCGCAGACTCTCAGTGGCGAGGAGTAACGTGTGGGAGGCTCACGCTGCCCCTGATACTTCCTGTCTCTGCTGTACAGGCGTCACCCAACCCACCTGTAGGAGTCGCTGTCCACAACGTCCAATCCCCACCCATCGACTTTCCGCCTGCTACCTCTGCCAATTGAGATAGTATGACGACTGGCCTAAGCCAGAGGCAACGCTGACTCGGGGAGACGCCGAGACGGGGAGTCGAGACCGGAGTCTCTTGCATTTGTGACGAGCGCAATCTCCGCTACGCCACCCAGCTGCCCATAATAGAATATAATTTAATAGAATAGAAATCCTTTATTTATCCAGAGGGAAATTCAGCTATAATTATATACAAATCAGTTCTATGACAAAAAGCTAAAAACCTTGATCAATCTCATCATCCATTGAGAATTTGGAAGCTACTGTAGCAGCCGGTTTAGTTGTTGATATGTAAACAAAATTAATGTTTTACAGTCACAAAATATAGTAAATACAATTAAGAAATCATATGTACCTGATTGTCTAGTGTTAGTCCCTATATCAAGAGCTCAGTCAATCAACTAGAGAATAATAACATGTTGTCTAGTGTTAGTCCCTGTATCAAGATCTCAGTCAGTAAACTAGAGATTAATAACATGTTGTTTAGTGTTAGTCCCTGTATCAAGATCTCAGTCAGTCAACTAAAGAATAATAACATGTTGTCTAATGTTAGTCCCTGTATCAAGATCTCAGTCAGTAAACTAGAGATTAATAACATGTTGTCTAGTGTTAGTCCCTGTATCAAGAGTTCAGTCAATCAATTAGAGAATAATAACATGTTGTCTAGTGTTAGTCCCTGTATCAAGATCTCAGTCAGTCAACTAGAGAACATGTTGTCTAGTGTTAGTCCCTGTATCAAGATCTCAGTCAGTCAACTAAAGAATAATAACACATTATCTAGTGTTAGTCCTTGTATCAAGAGCTCAGTCAATCAGCTACAGTAGACTAGAGAATGAAAACATCTCCATTCCTATATCTTGGTGGTGAGGGCTACCCATTTGTTTATGGTTGGATCGCTGATTGGGCCTTTAAGGCTGACAATTGTACAGAGGAAGCTGACATTACGGGTCTGATGATCTAATGCAGAGAGGTGAGAGGATGTTTTGGTTTCCCTCTTCCATCTGTCTTTGAGCTTGTATCGGTCGTCCCATCTAAATTAGCCAACAAAGAGGTGGTCTCTGATAGTGGAATGTGATGTTTTCCCAGCTGCAGAATGAGCTGGTTGCTTTGAGGTGGTTGAGAGGTGACTGAGGGTGGGGGGTGGGGGGGGGGCTTGCGTATCTCCCACCTGCTCAGCTCCTCAGGACATCGTGCTACATGACTCACAAAACAAGGATAATTGACCAGAAATGAACATGCAAAGATCTAAAGCTAGATATACTGGCCCTGATCTATGTAATGCAGGGGTGTCAAACTCATTTTCACAGAGGGCCACATCAGCATTATGGTTGCCCTCAAAGGGCCAAAGACCGTATAAATGTTAATGTAATGTAAAATAAATGTAGCTACTCATTTACATATTGTTAAACATGTTGTTTCTGTATTTATTACTTATTCAAGTTATACATATTGCATAGGCATTTGCATAGATGTAAAAATATATGTTAGCTTATGTTATTTTAACAAATAATTTTAGTTGATCAGAACCCCATATTACTCCATCAATCAATGATCAAACCATTCAAGTAAATAACAAAGAAGAATATCATCAAATACAAGCTATGACATTAACACTTTAATCGCCAAGGACGCCTTAACTCGTCATTCCCCGCCATGCTAATTCTGCCAATGACGCCGTAACACGTCATTGAGATCAATATTTCAAAAATCTGTGATCGCAATCATATTTCTCCCACGGAGACTTGAGATCTACTGTTGATCCCCTCTCAACTCTCCAACGGTTCAAGAGCGCCATCTGGTGGCCGATCGGCGGATCGCCCAAACCGGAAACGGAAACTGGTGCTCATCCAAAATCGGTCCGACCACTCGCTATAGGTCCCGGGACACGAGCGCGACACAATGGATAGCGATCCATTACCAATAACTTGATAAACAACATGATTTGGACGTATATACTATTATACAACCTGGAGATGGATAGCATATTTCAACATCCCATAATAGGAATATTTTTGCTCCACGCTCATCGCCCAACGGCCCGAGGAGACTGGGGTAAGTTTCAGCGTTTATTTTTACCGTGTTCGATACAAACTGCTCTAATGATCATATCACCCACACCACATGAATCATCTAACGTTGGCCACGGAATTATAAACGACCCCCCCCCCCCCATCCGGTCAACATCAGATGATAAGTAGTAACTTCTAGAAGCACGTCCATTTGAAATTTTTTATCCGGCGCCGATCGCTATCAAACTGTATTTGATCATCAATATAATGCATTTAGGGCTATAAATCACGTTTTGCAGAATGCTGCAGAAAACAATAAAAACATATTTATGCTTTAGACCGTATTTTAGTATGAATATGTGAATGAAAAAGTATAACGTTCCTACATCCTGAACGATAGATAATTGACGTTGAATGGGCCATAGTAATGTCAATTTAGCAATACAATTTAAAAAGTTATAGCCCAGCAAAGAAGGGGAACTTCTCCATAGACAAATAGAGCTGGCAGAGGATGGTATAAGGATGTACATAAGCGTGGCAAAGAAAGTGTTAAGTTTGTTCAAAACTGTTGACAGAGTCTGGCTATGGGGCGACAATAATGTGGTCAAGAGGCATGGTTTCTACCTTCAGCCTTTAATCGGCGTGGGTTATTATTTGCATGGCAAGGCAGCAGTACATGAGTTCTCCTCTCCGTGAGAGGCAGGTGGGAAAGAGATAGAGGGGGAGGAGACATCTCCTTAAATACTCTCCACCTGGTGGTAGCATTAGCGGCTCCGCCTATAGCGCCCTCTAGTGGAAACAGTTATGTACAGTCAGTGGAAACAGTTGTGTACAGTTAGACAGTTACTTGCAATCCTACATATAACCTCTAACTTTAACAAAAACCTTTTTGTCACAGTCAAGAGGGGCAGAACTAACAACTGTGAGCTGCAAAGAACATGTGGGACAGATGTAGCAGATGTTACAAAAACAAATGGCTGCACACAATCTTGCAGAGGCCATACATCCAACTAATGGAAGATAGTTTAATTAACTTTAATTAACAGATTGCAGAATGGGTACAGTACAGTACAGCTCAATAGTCAATACACACAATTGTTAAGGGGATGCAGACCAGAGAAAGACTTTCGTCTTGTTTACATCAGGGTCCCCCATTTTCAATTCGTAATGAAATTGCTATTATGTGTCTGCATGAGCACACAACTGTAACTGTACTCAAAAATAACAAAATAAGGGTTGTCTCAGTTCACAACTATATTGGTCAAATGTTGGGTGGGACTTGTTTGCGTACCTACAGCTTCTTATTCAATTGAGCGAGATGCTCGGTTATGTCACAGAGCCAGTTTGCATCTGACAGTTCAGACAATATTTCTTCAACCTTTTGTTACCTATTCCGCCTGGATCTTTTTCGTATTTTGGGCTGTAAAATTGTCAAAGAATGTCTGAGGAGTAAGTGCTTTTGGCTTTTTTCCTTTGTTACTTCATCAATACCTCAGATGTTCAACATACATGTATGTGTAAGAATGTGTAATAACTAAGGCTGTCAAAGTTAAAGCTTTATTAACGCATTAACCCACAATTCTTTTAACGCCACTATTTTTTAACGCAAGATTAATGTTTAAAAAAAAATATATATATACATATATATATATATATATATATATATATATATATATATATATATATATATATATATATATATATATATATTTTTTTTTACCAGAGCTCTTGTGGGCCACATGATCAAATGACGTGGCGGGCCACATTTGGCCCGCGGGCCTTGAATTTGACACCTATGATTAGGGGTGGGAGAAATACTCCATTCATGTAATAATCCAGATTCTAGCTTTAGCCAATTCTGCATAGATTCTGCAAAATTCAATAATTAATTAGAAAAGTCCAGATTTATGGGTTTTGAGTGTGTTATTGTTTCTGGCACATTGTGTGTTGGTTTAAACCCCCTTAACCCTTTGAGTGCCGTTAACACTTTAATCGCCATGGGTTAAATTCATAATTTACCATCCCTCGCCAGCTCTATTTGTCTATGGAGAAGTTCCCCTTCTTTGCAGGGCTATAACTTTTTAAATTCTATTGCTAAATTGCCATTATTATGGCCCATTCAATGTCCTATATGTATTGTTCAGGGTGTAGCAACGTTAAACTTTTTCATTCACATATTCATACTAAAATATGGTCTAAAGTATAAGTATGTTTTTATCGTTTTCTGCAGCTTTCTTCAGAACGTGATTTATAGCCCTAAATGCATTATATTGATGATCAAATACAGTTTGGTAGGAATCTGTGCGAGATAAAAAAATTCAACTGGACGTGGTTCAGGAAGTTTCTACGCATCATCTGATGATGACCGGATGGGCGGGGGATCGTTTATAATTCCGTGGGCAGCGTTAGATGATTCATCTAGTGTGGGTCATATGTTCATCAGATCAGTTAGTATAGAAGACGTTAGAATATAACGCTGAATCTTACCGTGGCTTCCTCTCGCCGCAGAATCTTTTCTATTATGGGATGGAGAAATGCCCGATCCATTTCCAGGTTGTATAATAGTATATACGTCCAAATCATGTTGTTTTTTCGAGTTATTTGCACTGATCGATGTTCACTGTGTCAATACGGAGTCTCTCTAACGATAGCTAGTGCCCGGACCACATATGGATGAGCACTACCGGTTCAAAGGTTAATTTCCGGCTGGCGATCTGGCGATCGGCCACCAGATGGCGCTCTTGAACCGCTAGAGCAGGGGTGTCAAACTCATTTTCACAGAGGGCCACATCAGCATTATGGTTGCCCTCAAAGGGCCAAAGACCGTATAAATGTTAATGTAATGTAAAATAAATGTAGCTACACATTTACATATTGTTAAACATGGTGTTTCTGTATTTATTACTTATTCAAGTTATACATATTGCATATTCATTTGCATAAATGTAAAAATATATGTTAGCTTATGATATTTTAACAAATAATTTTAGTTTATCAGAACCCCATATTACTCCACCAATCAATGATCAAACCATTAAAGTAAATAACAAAGAAGAATATCATCAAATACAAGCTATGACATTAAGTTTGCTCAAAACCTTTTTGTCACAGTCAAGAGGGGCAGAACTAACAACTGTGAGCTGCAAAGAACACGTGGGACAGATGTAGCAGATGTTACAAAAACAAATGGCTGCACACAACCTTGCAGAGGCCATACATCCAACTAATGGAAGATAGTTTAATTAACTTTAATTAACAGATTGCAGAATGGGTACAGTACAGTACAGCTCAATACACACAATTGTTAAGGGGATGCAGACCAGAGAAAGACTTTCGACTTGTTTACATCAGGGTCCCCCATTTTCAATTCGTAATGAAATTGCTATTATGTGTCTGCATGAACACACAACTGTAACTGTACTCAAAAATAACAAAATAAGGGTTGTCTCAGTTCACAACTATATTGGTCAAGTTTTGGGTGGGACTTGTTTGCGTCCCTACAGCTTCTTATTCAATTGAGCGAGATGCTCGGTTATGTCACACAGCCAGTTTGCATCTGACAGTTCAGACAATATTTTTTCAACCCTTTGTTACCTATTCCGCCTGGATCTTTTTTGTATTTTGGGCTGTAAAATTGTCAAAGAATGTCTGAGGAGTAAGTGCTTTTGGCTTTTTTCCTTTGTTACCTCAGATGTTCAACATACATGTATGTGTAAGAATGTGTAATAACTAAGGCTGTCAAAGTTAAAGCTTTATTAACGCATTAACCCACAATTATTTTAACACTGCTATTTTTTAACCCAATAGTAATGTAAAAAAAAAGAATTTTTTTTTTTTTTTTTTTTTTTTTTTACCTGAGCTCTTGGGGGGCCACATCAAATGACGTGGCGGGCCGGATTTGGCCCGCGGGCCGTGAGTTTGACACCTATGCGCTAGAGAGTTGAGTGGAGCTTTGCAGTGTGTCTCAGGGCTCCGGAAAGGAAATATGATTTCGATGACAGATTTTTGAAATATTGACATCAAAGACGAGTTACGGCGTCTTCGGCAGAATGAGCATGGCTAGGAATGACGTGTAAACTCGTCCACGGCGATCATAGTGTTAATGTGTTAACACGTTTCTCGATCGTTATTTCTTTTATTCGCTATCTCCATTGATAATTCATCGGGCAGCCTGTGCAGGCTGTCCTGAATGGGTCTGAGATCGCAAACGGCCAATACCGCCGCCTAACGCCTTGCGGCCGCTATTGCACTCCATTTGAAACGATGTGGTTTGTTTTCTGGGCCGAGCTGCGGCGTGTGGGCGGGGTCTGAATACTCCGGCAAGACAAGTGCTTATAGCGATGGCATCGACAAGGGTCCCCGCCCCCCAATCATCTTCAATGCTGGATAACGTTGGACACGCGATCACGATCAGTATTTGGAATGGCAATCAGATAATTTGATTATTCTTTTTGCAGTACATCATAGACAAAGTAAGGACTATATGTTATCAATCTTGCGTTGATCCGATAATTTTTTCCCCGCGATTGGAGCGTGTGTCTGCGGTGTGTGTGTGTGGGCCGTGTCCGTTGGTGGCGATCGAAGCATAGAAAAACGACCTCCCCCCCACCCTTTCTTGCATGCATGATGAAACATAATACCGATAATCTAGCGTTGATTTCAGATTGATTATTGATCCAGGCGAGAAATGGCACGATTTATAGTGAAATGCAGTAAAGCGCTGTTTGGCTGTGCTTCCTGGGATTACACAGAATCGCTCTGGAACTATGCTCGTATTCACCACGGTATAAAACGGAAATGTATGGATGAAAAAAATATCTGTTTATTGCATGTTGACCGGAAGCAACTCACTGACAATCGACTGTGTTATTAGATCCATAGCTATAATATTTAATATAGGTTTAGCACTGCAAACACCGGCATTTATCCCCATTGAACAGAGCGCTGGCACTCACGGCCCACAGCGCCCTCTGCTGAATGGCACTTGATGTGTTAACAGTAGCTGAAGTAATTTTTTAGTCAGTTGATTTATTTATGTTTGCCTTTTTACTTTGATCCCATATCCCCAATTTAGCTGTTATGCCAATTCCCTTCCTGGTCGTTGCACTACTGCTGGTCTGGGGAGGGTGTAGACTACCACATGCTGCCCTACTGCCGGTCTGGGGAGGGTGTGTAGACTACCACATGCTGCCCTACTGCTGGTCTGGGGAGGGTGTAGACTACCACATGCTGCCCTACTGTCGGTCTGGGGAGGGTGTAGACTACCACATGCTGCCCTACTGTCGGTCTGGGGAGGGTGTGTAGACTACCACATGCTGCCCTACTGCTGGTCTGGGGAGGGTGTAGACTACCACATGCTGCCCTACTGCCGGTCTGGGGAGGGTGTGTAGACTACCACATGCTGCCCTACTGCTGGTCTGGGGAGGGTGTAGACTACCACATGCTGCCCTACTGCCGGTCTGGGGAGGGTGTGTAGACTACCACATGCTGCCCTACTGTCGGTCTGGGGAGGGTGTAGACTACCACATGCTGCCCTACTGTCAGTCTTCACAGACCTTTGGGAAGTATCTCGACATGTACATGGGTATCTTAGTGGTGTAGTATATCTTATGGATGGATCTTATCATCTATGGACGGTCGGGGGCCGGAGCTTGGAGAGAGATTTACGTCGGAGATGGTTACCCTGTAATTTTTTAGGCTCAGGAGAGTCTGAAGAATTCGGGGATATGACATGGTTTTTGACACTTTGCCAATTTCCTCTAAATAATAGCCTTCCACATTGTTTGAATATAACATTATGTGTTTGTACAAGCTGAAAGGGCAGGTGTTGGCGAAGAGGGGAGAGGAAAAGAATATACTAGAATAGCCAGCCTCAAGGCAGGTTGAAAATTCCAGCATTTGAAATGCTTATAAAGGACCTTAGGAATCTACCAGCGCACTTGACTGCACAAGCACAGGCCGTGATAACTCTAGCTGTGAGTAACCCAGCCATTCAAGAAAAAACAGAGGGTTTTTTGTTGCTAACAGTCAATAGAAAAGTTAGTCATTAGCCAATACCTGTAGTCACTCAAACACAGATTTCTAGTTGGTAAAGAAAAGAGCTTATAAGGTACGAAACATCTTTGCAAAAAGATCTGGCTGTTTTGTTCCCAATGCAGCACATAAGAAATGTGGCTGAACTGACCATAACCTAAGGCATGGGGTGGGGGTCTAATGGAGATAGAATCACATGTTTTCCACTTGGAGACAACATGTTTGTGTGGCACCGATCATCTCAGGCTTGAGAGCTATGAGAGAGGCAGACAAGGAGGAAGCTCTCTTAATCATTTCCACCACGATGGCCAAACGGGCACCACGCCTATATCATCCAGAGGGGCTGGCCACCTGCCAATATCCTGCTTACAAAACCACTGAAGACCTTGATAGAAGATTCACACCGGAGAAGTGGGTGTGGGGGGGTTTGATCTTCCCACTGACCGTTGCTTGTTTTTAAGCAGATCTACTGTCTAGTGATTAATCACTGAATTCCAGCTGTGGTTAAATTAGTTAACGGTGCGGTTAGCACTGGTCCCAGAGTCGCCAAAGTTAGCGTTTGGCCTAGGGATGTGAGGTAAGGTTACAAAATGAACGTGAAAAGGAGGCAGGCTCAGTACTCAGTTGTAAGAGTTGTACCCTTCCTGCTGTACGTCGCTTTGGATACGATTTTAATGTAAATGTATTCAGCAGAGGTGAGAATATGACTGTGTATTTAGTAGAGGTGCAGCGATTCGGGAGTCTCACGATTAGATTTAGATTCTCAGGGTCACAATTTGATTAAATACACGCATAGAATTGATTCTAGAGTGAGTTACTTTCCCAATTTGACTGTGGCAGACTGGTTACTTTAACTCATTGACCGCCGAGCCCCTTCCGGGAAATTAGGCCTAGTACGCCAGCGCTTTAATCAATGGGAGGACGGAGATATTTGAGTGCTTAAAATATATCTTAAATTATGGCTATGGGTCTAATACCCCTGTTGCTTATCAATGACTTGCTTGCAGTCAACATGTACGAAACGGATTGTTTTTTCATCGGTACATTTCCGTTTTTATACCGTTTTGAATACGAGTATAGTTTTGGAGATTTCTAGTAATTCCAGAGAAAGACGTGATAATAGCCTTTTAGTGGAATACACAAAACACGTTTTTCGGCTGATTTATGAATCGTTTTCAAATAAACGCTAGATTATCGATAGTATGTGTCCTTATGCACGATACAAAAGCGGGCTGAAAAATTGCTTATCCGTGCCTTGCTCAGCGCCAACGGCACTCTCACACACACGCACGCACGCACGCACGCACGCACGCACGCACGCACGCATGTGATCGCTGTGAAAAGACTGGTAACATAGATTCCTTACCTCACATCTGATGTTCTGCAAAAAGATTAATCCAATTCCTGCCATTCCAAATATTGATCGCGTTTATTGATCCAACGTTATATCTCCAAAACACATAATCCACGCTGCTCTGAGTGTCCCCAGTCCATCTGTTATCTGATACTGCATGCCCGAGACGGAAAACCTGGACCGGAGTTTTTTTTTTTATGCACATCCCCAGCCAATCCAATCCAATGATGTGCAATACCATCCGGGAGACGATAGGCGACGGTATTTGCCCTTTTGCGAGCTCAGACCCATTCCCAACGATAACATCAGGTTGGATGGATGAACATTTACGGATATTGCTAATAAAAGAAATAACGATTTCAAACCCGACTATACTTGTGATTGCCGCTCAAGCGATGGCGAGTTAACCCGACTATCATCGTGATCGGCGTTCAATGAGTTAAGTCTAAAAGAAATGACAAAAATTGTTGTGAATTTCTTAATACATTTTTTTTTTTTAAACTTAAATTTTTTATTAACATTTATTTAGACAGACAGCACTTACAAAAAATAAATAATAAAAAATGAAGAGACTAGTATCACAATAAAAACAAAAACAAAAAACAGTGCACATAAATATTTACATGGGTATCACATGGTTAGTTGTCTGGTTCCCCTACTGTTGTTTTCTAGGTATTTGATACAAAGGCTGATTGTGTATCTCCCTTAAACAGGCATAAACAGGTAATTCCTACTCAAAGACAATAAATGCTGACTAAGGTTTGTATGTGTGATCTGGGTCCAGAGACCCTCCTTGAGTTTCTTACTTCCCTTCTCCTTCGTCCTTTCTTTTTTTTTCTCTTGTTTATTAACTTTCACTTTGCCTTTTGTTTCACCCATACACAAACCACATCATCCCTGAATATTTAATATCACACCGTTAAACAGACATAAATAATAAGGTATAAAAGCATTCAGCACTTGTAATATCCCAAAAACAAAATAGATAATATTAACTAAAGTACAGGTGTGTGACATGGGTTCATAGACCCTGCTTGAACATCTTTCCTCCTTTACCCTTCGCTCTCTTGTGTTGCATTTGGTTCTTCCTCTGTGATGTCGTTCTCGTTCCTTTTATAATCCTCCCACTTTCCCCATCTTTCCCCAAATTTCTCTTCCTGTAACCTCAGCATGTGTGTTATCCTTTCCATATCCTGTATTTCTTCCACTATTCCTACCCATTTTGCTATTGTCGGTGGGTCTTCCTTATACCACAGTCACGTTATTGCTTTTCTGGCCGCTATCAACATTATCTTTATTAAATATTTGTCCCCCCCTTGTATTCCCTCGTGTGTCAGGTCTCCTAAGTAAAGCACCAGTCCTGTTTGTGGTATCCAGTATCCTAATATTCTGATCATTGCTTCCCCTATCTCCTCCCAATACCCCTTCAGCTTCTGACATCCCCAGAATATGTGCGTGTGATTTGCCCCCTCCTTCCCACACATCCTCCAGCATGCTTTTTGTGTTGGTGCATATTTTCCCTTCAGCTCTGGGGTTATAAAGAATCTGATTATGTTTTTCCATCCAAATTCTTTCCATATTCTCGATCCTGTTGTTGAGTGTTGTACCTCGCATATGTTCCCCCATTCCTTCCCTGTTATTTCTATCTCTAGCTCTCTCTCCCATTTCTCCCTTATGTAATCGGTCGTGTGTCCCTTGCTGGTCATTATAGCCCGGTATATTGCTGATATTACTCTTCCTTGCCCCCCTTCGTATGCCCATACTATCATCTTTATTATTCCATTCTGTTCCTCGTCTTTGGCCCCCCTTATTTCTTTGTTGTAGTAGTCTCTAACCTGTAGATATCTGAAGTGGTCCCTGTTTTCTAGTCCAAATTTCTCCTTTAATTTTTGTAGTGTCTGCATTTCTCCCTTCTCTATCATTTTGCATATTGCTGTTGCCCCCCCCCCTCTCCCACCTTCTGAATCCATGGTCTAACCTCCCTGGTTTGAATCTCTTGTCATGTGCTACCCATCTCAGGACCCCTGACTGCTTCTCCAATTTGTGTGTTTTTACTACTCTGTTCCATATGGTCAAGGTGTATTTGGTGATTGGATCTAATAGTCCCTCTTTTTCTTTAAATAGTTCCCTATCCCCCACCAGAGCTTGTACCTTGTATCCCTCCCCTTCTTTTTCAATGTCTTTCCATCTTGCCTCATATCTGTCGTTACACCAGCACGTCACTGCTCTCAGTTGTGCTGCATAGTAATAATCTTGTAGGCTGGGTACTGCCATCCCTCCCTCTTCCTTTGGTAGTTGTAGTGTTTTATATCTGACCCGTGGTCTTCTCCCCGCCCATATGAACCTCGATATCAGTCTGTCCCACTCCCTGAATTGATTCTGTGGTATTTGTATCGGTAGTGACTGGAATAGGTACAGTAACCTTGATAGTATGTTCATTTTAATGACCTCTATTCTTGAATTGAAGTCCAAGGGCATTACTGTCCATCTCTCTAGGTCTCTCTTGATGTTCTGATTTATCTGTGTATAATTCGCCTCAAACAGTTTCTCCACCCCTCTCGTGATGTTCACCCCTAAGTATTTAATCTTGTCCATGTCCCATCTTATCCCGTACTGTTCTCTAATTTCCGTCGTTGGAGAGTAGTTCCATGCTAAGGTCTGTGTCTTTGTCACGTTTAGTTTGTATCCTGAGTAGTGACCATATTCCTTCAGTAGATCCATCAGTGCCGGGAAGCTCTTTTCTGGTTGCCTCATGTATACTATCACGTCGTCTGCAAATAAGCCTAGTTTATATTCCGTTCCCTTTATCCTTACTCCCTTGATGTCCTCGGTCTGCCTGATCAGTTGTGCCAGTGGTTCTATGAAAACGGCGAAGAGCGTCGGTGAGAGACAACATCCCTGTCTGGTAGCCCTCTCTAATCTGATTCTATCCGTCAAGCTGCCATTCACCTTAACCCTCGCTGTCGGCTCTTGATATAGCGCCTTGATCATCTTCATCGCCCTCCCGTTCAGTCCGAACCTCATCAATGTTTTATATAAAAATGTCCAGCTCACACTGTCGAACGCTTTTTCTGCATCTAGGCTAATCAGTACCGCGCTACCCCCTTGTTTTTGTATCTCCTCTACTATGTGTAATGTCTTTCTCACATTGTCCTGTGTCTGTCTCCCTTTAATAAATCCAGTTTGATCTTCATCTATAATGTCTGGCATAAACGTCTCAAATCTTTTTGATATTATCGATGTATACATCTTGTAATCTACGTTGAGTATGGACACAGGTCTGAAACTACTACATAATTCCCTATCCTTCCCTTCCTTCGGTATCGTGGTGATTATGGCTTCCTTCCACGAGGGGGGCATTTTCCCCTCTTCCATCGTGTGTCTGAACGCCGCCCCTAACATGGGTGCTAATTCAGTTCTAAATGTCTTGTAGAATTCCGATGGGAATCCGTCGCTCCCCGGAGACTTGTTGTTTTTAGCTCTACTAATTGCATCTTCCAGTTCTTGTTCCGTAATTATTTTATTTAACTCTTCATTCTGTTCTTTCCCTATCGATGGTAACTCTAGCTTCTCCAGATATGTTTCTATTTCCTCTTCTCCCGCTGCTTTTGGCTGTGTGTATAATTTCTCATAGTATTCTCTAAATGTCCTCTCTATTTCAGCTGGGTCCCTCAATATTTCATTAGTCTTTGTATCCCTTATTGTGTGTATCGTGTTCAACTTCTGTTGCGTTCTAATTCTCCTAGCCAACAGTCTGGTCGCTTTTGGTCCCCCTTCATAGTACGTTTGTTTCATGAACCTCGCTTTCTTTTCTATTTCCGTCAATAATTCCCTATTTATCCTGGCCTTTACTTCTTTGATTTCTCCGAGCGTTTCCTGTTCTTTTGATATCTGGTGTCTCCCCTCTAGCTTCTTTAGCTTCCCTATCAGATTGTGATATGTCTCCGTTCTGGCCTTCTTCAGCATTGCTGTTTTTTCCATCAATTTCCCCCTTATCACTACCTTCAGTGTGTCCCATAGAATGTTCGGGTCTACCGCCCCGTTGTCATTTTCTTCCTTATATCTGGCTATCTCCTCCTTGATCTGACTCACCACCCCTTTGTTATTTAATATTCCTACATTTAGTCTCCAAATCGTGTTCCTCCGTCTCCCTTCTAGATCTACTGTCAGATATATGGCACTGTGATCCGATATGTCCGCCACTCCTATACTGCTCTCCCGTGCCCTGTAACTGTCCCCCGTCGTCATCAAAAAGTTGTCTATTCTCGCATACGTCACGTGTGGGTGTGAGTAATGTGTGTATTCCCTGTCCATGGCGTGCATCTCCCTCCAAATGTCTGTAATTCCCATTTCCGTCATCTGAATATTCATATATCTACTGATGGGCGCCCGTCCTTTTCTAGTACTCGTGGTGTCTAGGTCGTGATTCAGTACTACGTTAAAATCTCCCGTACATATCAATATCCCTTCTAGTTCCATCACTATCATGTCAAAAATGGTCTCATATAAATCCCTCTCACTCTCTGGGGGTGCATAAACATTTACTAACGTAACCATTTGGCCCTCCATTTTCCCCTTCACCAAAACAAACCTTCCCTCCTTGTCTCTTACTTCCTTGATCAATTCAAATTTGACTGTGTTTTTGATTAACGTGATTACTCCTCTCCTCGGGTTTTGTTCAAAGGAACTATAGTATGCATTTTCATATCCAAATCTCTTCAGTTTCTCATGACCCTGTGCTACCAAATGTGTCTCCTGCAGAAAAATCACTTCCATCTCACTTTTTTTACATTTCAACATCACTTTGCCCCTTTTTATCGCATTGTTCATTCCATTAACGTTTAACGACATCATTTTTATACCTTTAACCCTTGTCATCTTTCTTCTTCTTTCGTCTGTCAGTCCCCCCCATGTCACACTCATTCCCCCCTCCGGTTGGAGCCTCCGCTCTCTTCACCGAATACATATAATGATTAACATAAATAAAAAACATAAACTTTACATAAAGTGCTCCCAAGGCGTTCGGGGGGTCCCTGTGTCCCCCCCTGTCCCCTGCTGGTGGGTGAGGGGTAATTGCCCTCCTAGCGAGGGGCCCCCTCCTGACGGCTTGGGGGTTTGAAACCCTTGCCCCCAATCGCTCGTCATATTTGTCCAGCTTTCTTACTGTTTTTTTTTTTGCTTTCGAGCTCCTGGTCAAAAGCGCTCTGACCTTCCTTTTGATCAAAGACCCTCTTTTCTTGTTCCCTCTCAATGTGACTCATATGTTTCATTGTCCCTCCTTCCTCCCATATCCGTGTGCGGTGTCTACCGTGTACCCCTTATTATTTTCTTTTCCTCTCCTCTATTTTCTATGTGATGTCCATTTATCCCCTTAATCCCTCCCAACTGTGTTACTCACAGCGTGTTTCTATGTATCTGTTTCAGTATGGTCTGTGTCTCGCCTATCAAACCTAGTTATATTTCCATTTATTTCCTCCATCAGCTTGTGTATTATGTGTCCTGGTGTCCATGTATACGTTACGTTCCATTTCTATATCCTGCCTCTACCTGGGAATGTGTGCTTATGCATATGTTATTTCAGTTTCTATACTTTGTCTCTATTTGAATAGTTTTTTCAATCTCTTGTGTGTGTACTCATCCGTTCGCCTCCGTTCGCCTCCTCTCCGTCTGGCCTCCTCATCCGTCTCCGTCCTCGCTCCGTCACGTTTCACCTCCGCCTCCTCCTCTCTCCTCCCTCCTGTTTCGGTCTCCCACTCTGATCCACCTGCGTGCTCCCTCCAATCTCTGCTGCAGGCTCCGCGTCTGTTCCTCCCGCCTCCTTCCTTCTCCGTCCTCCGACATCCTCATCCCTCGCCGTCTCATCTCTCGCTCCGCTTCTCGTGCCGTCGCGTACATCGCCGCTCCTTCCTCGCAGTGAATCCTTAGCGAGGTCATGGGTGACTGGAATCTCATTCCGTTTTCTTTCAGGGTTTTCTTCAGTCCCGCGTAGGACCTGCGTGTTATCGCTACCGCTGTCGAGTAGTCGTGATCAAATGATAGTCTTTTCCCTTCGATTTCAATCTTCTTGGTCCACGCGGTTCTGAGTACCAATTCCTTAACCTCGAATCTCAGAAAGTTAATAATCACCGCCCTCGGAGGTCTGTCCGGTTGTGGTCTCGGAGCCAACGCCCTGTGGGCCCTCTGTATCTCCATTTTTTCCAGTCCCGTTTCCTTCATTTGTTCTTTGATAAGTTTTTCCACATATAGGGTCACCGATTCCCCTTCGACTCCTTCTTTCAGTCCCCATATTCTGATGTTATTTCTCCGTGACCTCCCCTCCATGTCCGACATCTTTGTCTCCATCTGTTCTTGTTTCTGAATCACACATGTTAATACCTCGTGTATCTCCGTGTTCCATTCCTCCGCGTGAGCCGTCCTAGTCTGTAACTCGGTCACGTTTCTGTTCTGTTCCGCCATCTTCTCCTCCACCCTTTTGATTTCTGTATTCATTTCACCTCTGAAGTCCTCCTGTTCCTTCCTCAATTCCTCCCGTAGCTTCCCAATATCATTCCTTATCGTGTCCGTGTTCAGTTTTATCGCCGCTGTTATGTTCTCCAGTATCCCGGCCTGCATGTTCACGGCCCATCCTGGCATTACCGTGTCTGCCTCAGCGGTACCTCCCCCTTCTTTCGCCTGGCTTTTCTCGGCTTCGCTCCGGGGATTCTGTTTCTTCGGATTCTCTCCTTCTCGTATGTTCTCCATTTCTATTTCCTTCACAATCGTTGTCTCTTCCTTACTTCTCGTGAGCATTTTCATTTTTAATTACTTTTCGGGTCTTTTTTTATCCGTTTTTTCACTCATTTGACCAGGAGCTCTTTCGCACGTGTGTTACCCGTCTGCTCTCATACCGGAAGTCCTTAATACATTTTTAATCGGTAGAAGATAGGATTGCGATTATTTTATTTAAATTTTTTAATTATCTTTTTCCCCCTCCTTTTTTCCGATTTTCTCCCATCCCACTGTTAGTCGTTATGCCAATTCCCAGCCCCTTTCCTGGTTGTTGCGCACCCCCCCCCTACTGTTGGTCCGAGAGGCCGGAGACTATCACATGCTATCCTCCGACGCATGTGCAGCCAGCCGGCAGCCAGCCTGGCAGCGCAGATTCTCACTGGGAGAGTGTAACGTGTGGAAGGTCGCACTACCTCCCTCCAGATCCTACCCTCGCTGTGCAGGCGCCCCGACCGAACTGTAGGGGTCACTGTCCACAACGCCCAGGACCCACCCACGGCTTCCCTCCCCCTAACTCAGCCAAACGAGTTAGTATAGCGATCAGCCCAAGCCAAGGCAATGCTGACTCTCCGGGAGTCGAGACCGCAGCTTCTTGCATTGGTGACGAGCACAATCTCCGCTACGCCACCTGACCGCCCAGGATTGCGATTCTTATGTGAATAAATTTTTTCCCCCACACTCCTAGGGGCTAGATCCACAAACTCACAAAGAATGGATTGCACGGAGCAAGTTGCACCCTTACTTAGTTACAATTCATTATGAATTGAAAATGAGGGACCTAAACAAGACGAAAGTCTTTCTCTGGTCTGCATACCCTTAACAATTTTATTCAATCAATCAATCTGCACGGTGATTGATTGAATGAAAGTTTTATTAACAGATTGCAGAATGGGTACAATACAGTACGGCTCAATACACACAATTGTTAAGGGGATGCAGACCAGAGAAAGACTTTCATCTTGTTTACATCAGGGTCCCCCATTTTCAATTCATAATGAATTGTAAGTAAGGGTGCAACTTGCGCCGTGCAATCCATTCTTTGTGGATCTAGCGTATTTAGGTGGATTTGAACTTGGGAAATACGTATACAGGTCATGCACTCGGATACGTCTGTACGGCTATAGTTTGTACAAACTAGGGCATCTAATGGCAACAGAAGCTCGTGGAATTGGGTGTGGGTGGAGTTTTGTGACGTCTAGTTGAGATACAGTGTCGTTACAACAGAGCTACGTCCGTCTCACTTTGCATTGCTTTGTTGTTTATTTGAAACCAGATACGGAGCAGCAGCAGAACGTAAAATGGGCTGTCGTTCTGTTATGAGGACTTGTGATAATCTCCCCCGAGGAACTCCTCCGGATGATGTCACCCGGAGAAGAGTAGAATAGACCTCTAGTTAATTTTAGATGCTGTTTCCTCAACTCTTTTAAAGTAGTAGGCCAAACTCAAAGAAATAGTAGATGAGATAATGTCTGTAGTAGAGGTAAGCTCTATTGATGAGCTTTGTATGTATACGAGCTAGCTCTTAACAAACCACCGCATATCCTAGTCTCACTTTGGTGTAGACTAATGGGGATCCACAATAAAACAATCCTGAGGATTAAGTCAAAACTCGTCCTTACTAATTATTGCAAGTTTGCATTGTGTTTTTGTAGGGATCAACAGAAAGCTCAAAGAGTCTCGACAAAGGCTGGTGGCAGCACCAAGCCTTCGTCGACTGGAGGATTTGAATGGAGACTTTGGAGAGAAAAGGGTAATTTTATACTGTATTTTAGCAGTGGCTTGTGTTTTCACACCACCAGCCTTTGTCGAGACTCTGAGCTTTCTGTTCATCCCTTCAACAGAACCCTTGACAGTTCATTATAAAGCTTATACGTACAAAGCTTGTCAACAGAGCTATCTAGAGGTCTGCTCTCCGGGTGACGTCATCTGACGGAGCTATCGAGACACAGAGCATGTGAGTTTATGTCCAATTGTCCTCCTCAACAGAATATCAGGATTCAGGTAAAAAATCTGCAAAATGACTGCAAAGACCGCTTGGAGGACATTTCTTCAACTCTCTTTTAATTGCAACTCTCTGTGTGGGGCTCAGTGCCCCAGGGTGAACGACACATTGTGCGGTTTCGTCTTTTATCCGTCTCTGGCGGACAGCGGGTCCTCAGGCCGGTCTTTGGGTTGGCTGGTGGTACGTGGCGGAGTTAATATGTGCTCTCTTGAGTACAGTAGCCAGGCTACAGGATAAAGGCTCCTCCAGCCTGGAATGTAACCCTCGCATCGAGCCCCAAGGTTTACGGCCCCCTTCTCCAACCTGACTTGAATGTCACATCTCTGGACGCTTCGGGGCAGCAAGTATTCGTCTCCTGACAGGTGAGATAAGCAGAAGAGAAACAGGAGAGTCCATTCAGTCAGATGTATTCTGATTTAACAACAGTGACTCAGGAGGTAGAGCAGTCGTCTGGTAATCTGAAAGTTCCCGGTTCCGACTCCTACACAATGAGCAGGTCGGCACCTTGCATGGTTACCTTGGCCGTCGGCGTGTGAGTGTGTGAGTGAATGTGAGGCATAAGTTGTAAAGCGATTTGGATAAAAGTGCTATATAAATGCGCTTTCAAAAAGTTTCAAGTTCAAGTTTTGCTTTATTTGTCACATAAGGCACATGTACATTACAGAGTGAAATGCTTGGTTCTGTATGAGCCCCCTGAGATTGTGCTTCATACAGTAAACAAGGTTAAAAGAATAAAGACCAAACACTGTACAATTTATACAATATACAACTAAAGTACGAACTAAAGTACACAATAAAGTATAAATGCAAACAAATGCAGTCCATTTACCATTCAACGTTGTTGTGACACATTTGGTATCAGACATACTGTATAAAGTATGATGTAAGTATTTCTGCTGCTTGTGACCATGTTCATAAATGATTATTCGTCCCAGACAACAAATGGATTGTTTTGGTTTAGAAAGAGTCTCCTGACTCTCTTGGCCATGGTAACAAGACAAACCATCTCACACCCTCTCATCTGACAATGCCCTGCATTGCTCTAATATGCCATGAGTCCCACTTGGAAATACCAGAACGTTTCGGTTGGGAGTGTTGGGACAGTGGGAGGAGAGGGAGTGTCATGGATGGTGATTTCTGGCCCCTTTCAGCCAGAACTTCTCCATGGGGCCTTTCTCCTGCTCTCGCCAGAGATCCCAACCGCAGAACAGCTGACGAGGGTCAGTCAGGACACCCAACAAAGCTGCTTTAGACTTTCATCGACATTCATTCCTTCATTCTTTATTTAAGCCCTGGAGACACATTGAGGAGTAGACTCGTCATTTTCAATGGTGCCGGGAGAAAACATTTAAAAGGAAAAAAAGACAGCAAGAAGAGACAAAGAAAAGAAATAAGAATAACATGTCAAAGCATATACACTCTTAGTATAGTAGTTAGTATAGTAGTAGTATGTTTAGTATGGTAGTAGTATGTTTAGTATGATAGTAGTATGTTAATATAGTAGTAGTATGTTTAGTATGGTAGTAATATGTTTAGTATGGTAGTAATATGTTTAGTATGGTAGTAATATGTTTAGTATGGTAGTAGTATGTTTAGTATGGTAGTAGTATGTTTAGTATGGTAGTAGTATGTTTAGTATGGTAGTAGTATGTTTAGTATGGTAGTAGCCGCTACAGACAGCAGGTGGCATAATTTTCCTGGCCTGCAAGACAAATCTGCTCATCCATTGATTGTGGGTTATCAAGAACACACAGTATAAATCAAACTTTGGGGTGAGAAAGCATTTGTAATGTATCCAAGTTAATAAGGATGAAACATGACAGTATATTTGTGCTGTTATACTGTATTTACTACTAAGGTTCACTGTTTTGACCCAAGAAGGGGCTCTGAAGTGGGCCTGGATGATAATTCAATATTATCGTATTGAATCTGCCTGTATCGTATCGAAATTATGATATTATGATATCGTGAACCACATTAACCAAAAATGCTCTCAAAATGAGGTGAACATTTTATTACGTTGTGATTTTGCATACTGTTCGCACATCGTGATATATATCAATATTGGAAGAATTCCACATGGTTATCGTGATTTGAATTTTGTTCATATTATCCAGCCCTACTCTAAACGTCCCCTTAAAAGTGAAGTGAAGTGGATATAATGAGTATAGTTACACTGAGTATGTTAATAACTAAAATATATAAAAGTCATAATACAAAAGGTGATTCTTTTTTTTGTCAAATTCAATGTGTAAAGCTTCAGTCATATAGCATGACTGCATCTTTCGCATCCTTATACTGCATTTGGGTGCTGGTCCTCCAAAGAACTGAAAGGTTCCTTCTGCATTAATTCGGACAGGTTACGGCTTTGCAGCCAGGCCAAAAAATTTAAGATTCTCATTCAAATGCCTTTCCGGGCAGTGGGATCTAGACATTACTTAAGCAATATCACACGAGAGGGAGTGCTATTACACTGAATATCAGCGTGGCTGTGTTTCAGTCATAGATAGATAATCACAGCTGTGCTGGTATTCAGTATAACAGCACAACCTCAAGTGTGATATTGCTACAATCACCATTTATTAGTTAAGCGACAACAGATTATGATGTGTTTGTTTATTTAATTATCTATTTAGCTCTCCACAACTGCGTTTCTTGAACTTGAACCGTTGCCAGGCAACCTGAACACAAAGGTTTGCACTGAAGTACGCCTATCTAAGCTTTCCTTCCCTTCATCCTTTTTTGACGGCCATTCGTAATTTAACTCACATGTTATTTGTGGAAATATATTAATCTTTGCTGTGCAAGTTTGTTACAATCTGATATTGATAATGACTGTTAATGTAGCTTAATTAATGATTATTAATAGAACACCTGTGTGGCGGAGTGATACATATAGTTAAAAGTCCCAGTATTGTTATACATGGAAAATGGAATGCCTCTTGTCCAATCAAATGACTTGGTTGGAACTATTTTTCTTTTTCCATGGCATGAGGCGAAACAAAAGTGTACTGTAACTTCCCTACTGCACAATAGGAGCTTTTTGACCTACTGAACAGTAGATTTGAAAAGCATAGAGTGTCGGTTTTTGTCTGATTGTGTAGGTACTGAAGGTATAGTAGGGTACTAGGGTTAGTAGCTTTTGTCTGATTGTGTAGGTAGTACTGAAGGTATAGTAGGGTACTAGGGTTAGTAGCTTTTGTCTGATTGTGTAGGTACTGAGGGTAGTAGGGTTAGTAGCTTTTGTCTGATTGTGTAGGTACTGAGGGTAGTAGGGTTAGTAGCTTTTGTCTGATTGTGTAGGTACTGAGGGTAGTAGGGTTAGTAGCTTTTGTCTGATTGTGTAGGTACTGAGGGTTAAAGTTTCAAGTTTGTTTTTATTTGTCACATATAACGTACATGTACTTTACAGTGAAATGCTTGGTTCTGTATGAGCCCCTGAGAATGTGCTTCATACAGTAAAAAGTAGTAAAAGAGGAATAACACTATATAATATACAATATACAATACAATATACAAGCTACAGTACAACCTAAGTACAATCTAAGCAGGCCTACAGTGAGTAAAATGCAGACAATGAGGTACAAAAACTTTAAGGCAAGGTGCAAATGCAAATGAGGTATGAATGTAGTGCAAATCTCTTTAATAAATATGTAGCAGGGTGGATTATCCCTGCTTCGTGGGAACTGTGGGGTGCGGTCAATAGGTAGCGAGACACAGTAGCACCCTGGCCAGCTGCACCTCCGTCTTTGGGGTCCGGAGCGTCAACTGGAGGCTGGTAGTGGGGGTGAATGAGGCCCAGGGTTTACAAACCTGGTCCGGTACTCTGGTCTTCCTCCCTCTCTCTGGAGTAGTCCGCAGTACTCCCCAACACACCCTCACCCTCCACAGTTGCCCCTTTTTCCCTCCCACACCTACTGACCGGATGGTAGAGAAATAACTGGGTTCCCCCCGCAAGCAGTACCCTCCCTTAGTGAGACGACCAGAACCCTTACAATGGAAAAGGTAGAATAGCAAGGGGTTACGATTACATATATTACCCGTAGCAAAGGGTTAGGGTTAGGGTTAGAAATAATGAAAGACACACACAGTGCTCCCGCTCTGGATGACTGTATTGTAACTCAGCCTGGTTACAACAAAGCTACGGCTGGTGATTACTGCACCATGGGTATCCATACAATAATTACTGGCATGAATTATTAGCATAAGTCAATTACAGTATCACACACAGGCACCAAGTGCTCTCAGGTACCCAGACTAAACGCTGCCCACGTCTGGGCGGACCACAGTATTCACCTTCTTTAAGGAATTACACTCTTACTGTCCCCGGTTGAGAATATGGGGAAGGAAGGGGGGAGCATAGGGAAGAGAATAAAGGGATTCACAGAACGGGAATTATTTAGGAAATACACACCTTATCACGCTCAAAGAAAAGGAATAAAATAAAAGAGTGAGCCCACAAAATACCTTGCAAAAGTCCTATGCTAATACCGGTATATATTGTCTGGGGTACCCCTATTGAACTGTGGTTAACAACGTTAACTTCGCCCGCGGGCAGCACCACACTGTATACTGTATATGGAGTCGGGAGCATCAATGCTCGTTTGTACTCATCCGAAATGGCCGCCTCGTCACTCCACTGTTGTCCGGGAGGCAAGATGGCGTCGAACACTCGCGCCGCAGGGGCTAGCAGGCGGAGCTATAGCAGAGAGGCAGTGCTGGCTGAGCTGGTGCTGGGCGAACTCTGCTGGTGGTAAAGAACTCCCCGTGTCCTGCAGGCAGCCTGGAGCAGGTGCGCTGCTGCTCTCCGGTGCAGACAGCTGTTGACGCCCGGGCAGACTGCTTGGATGTCCCGTACGTCTCTGGCACGCAGACTATACCGTCACTGTAACTAGGTATAACACGAGCAATGCTACTGTGATCCTTAGCCGCACGCTACTTATACCGCTCACTGTAACTAGGTATAACTCGACTCTTAGTGCCCGACTCTGCACTTAATGTTCATAATATCATAACACTGGTACTGCTAGGATATCGTCTCCACTAGCCAGTACTTCCTATCACCCGTCTCTGTTCCACGGGGCACTCCGGCATAAACGTCAGCAACGGGGCTGTCTAGAGCTCCCCCGTTAGACGTGACTTCTCGTGGTCAAGTTCACTGCCGAGAAGAGAACGACTTCCGCTGCACTCCTCTCTTTATCATCTCTCAGCTCTCTCCGCCACTCTCTGCCTGCTACTGCCCCCTGCTGGTCCCGCCTGCCAGTCACACGGGGAGACGCACTGTAAAATATGAATCAATACTGTCATTTATGATCCGTATTCACATGCTCTTGGAACGGGGACGTTTGTGTCATTGTTCGTGTGAATCAATGACACTAGTTAGAATGTCTTTGTGTACAAAAAGGGATATAAACACAGTCAGCAGTTCTGAATAATATACCATATTTTCCAGACTGCTACATTTCCCCCCACTTTGAACTTGCTAAGTCCTCTGCAAGTTAACAACAAAACAACAAAACAAACGCATGCATGAAAACGGTCCTGAGACCAACAGTTTCACACATCGGTTGACAATTACACATTATGCCAACAGTTTTACACATCGGTTGACAATTACACATTATGCCAACAGTTTTACACACTCCCTCAGGAGTTGGACACACTGTTCCGCGAACACGCTCTTGAGCACGTAGTCCTGGCGATACCGAGCGGGTAGCCGACCTCTGGTGCTCCTCTGGGGCCGAGCGGCCTCCACTCTGGGGGGTTCCACCTCCCCCGCCTCCGACTCCGTGTCGGATTCCTCAGTGTCCGTCGGCGGGTCACGGACCACGGCCTCACCCTCCGGGGCCATCGGTGGACCGCCCGCGGCCTCCTCTTCGACTCCGTCTCCGCCGCCTTCCCCCTCCTCTCCTGAAGGGGTCGACTCCACCTCTGACTCGGCGCTTACGGCCTCCTCAGGGGCGTCCCGCAGGGGACCGGGGTGGTTACACGCCCTAGGATGCGGTTCCCGCCGGTGCCCGAAAGCACCTCCGATGTCTGATTCGGACGAGCTCCGCGGTGCCACCGGGATCTGTCGAGGGGCCCTCCCCCGCACTTCCGGGTCAGAAGCCGGGAAGGGACAGGTCTTGAGCTGGTCTCGATGCACGGTCCTTTCTGGACCCCCTGCTTCGGGCCTGACCGTGAACACGGGCGTCCCTTCGTGGCTCTGCTTAACCACCACATATGACGTAGGCTCCCACTTGTCTTGTATCTTATTACGGCCCCGGATTCGGTGGTCGCGTATCAGGACCCGGTCTCCGGCCCGCAGGAGTGCACCTCTGCTCTTCCTGTCGTAAATTCTCTTGCGTCGATGGGAAGCCTGCTTCGCCGTGGCCTCAGCGGCCTCCGCGGCGGCCTTTAGTCGCTCGTGGTGACTCTGCACCCACTCATCTAGGTCCGCCGCCCCCTCCTCAATGACGTCTCTGCCCCCTAGGACATCTCGGGGCATCCTAGCGTCCCTCCCGAAGAGCAGGTAGAAGGGAGAGTATCCAGTGGAGGAGTGCTCGTGGCAATTGTATGTAAGTACCAACTCGGGTAGGTGCTCCTTCCAGTCCCGCTTCTTCTCTGCGGGCAGACTACGCAGCATGTCGTGCATTGTCCGATTGAATCTCTCGCACTGCCCATTCCCCTGGGGATGGTAGGGCGTGGTGCGGCTCTTTGAAATCCCATACAGTCGGCAGAGCTCCTTGATGACGCTCGACTCGAAATTTCGCCCTTGATCAGCATGGAGTCGGGCAGGGCAACCGTAGTACACGAACCAATACTTGATGATGGCAGCGGCGGTGGTCTTCGCAGTCTGGTCTTTGGTCGGTACGGCAATAGTGAATCTGGTGAACATATCGGTCAGCACCAGTACGTTCTCATAGCCACCCACCGACCTCTCCAACACGGTGAAGTCCATGGCCAGGACCTCCATGGGTGCCGTCACGTTAGTGCAGGTCATCTGTGCCTGGGCTTTAGGGAACACGTCGCGGGCTAATGCACATCGCTTGCATTGCTTCACCCATTGCTTCACCTCTTCTGCCATTCCGATCCAGTAGTAACCTCGCCTCATCAGGACCACCGTCCCTTGTCCCCCGTAGTGTCCCGCGTCTTCGTGCTGGGTCTCGTAGATCCTCCTTCGCAGGGCTGTGGGCACCACCAGCTGGAGAACCTCCTCTCCATCCCGGGGATCGCTTACGCGCCGAAACAGCACTTGCTGATGCAGACGGAATCGTTCCCACTGCCCGTATAACTTGCGGAGTTTCGGGTCTCCTTCCTTCAGCTGTACTTTAGTGGGGGGGACCCCCTGTGCCACCGCCCGCCACACCGGACCCAACTCGGGATCGTCCGCCTGGAGCTGTCGCATTTCCGCCCAGTCATATCCGCTGTTCCCCTTCTGTGCCGCTATCCGTCGTGCGCCGACACTCGAGACCTCCCGCGTCTCTGTCGGTCTCCCAGGGCACAGCAGGGCCCGCACTTCCTCCGCTGGGACCATGACGTAGCCCTCGCGGGCGACTGGGGCGGGGACGGACAATGGAACGGCCCGTTCTTGGAGACCCTGACGGGTGTGGGTGCCAGCCGCGGCTATCATTAGGAAGTCTTTCTCAGTGTCTTCCACTTCAGGTTCTGATCGCATCGGCATGCGAGACAGAGCGTCTGCGTTCTGGTTGAGTCGACCAGGTTTGTAGTGCACCACGAAGTCATACTCCGCGAGCTGAGCGTTCCACCGCTGCTCCACTGCTCCCAGGTTGGCCGTGCCGAGGTGTCTCAACGGGTTGTGGTCGGTGATCACGGTGAACTGGGCGTACATCAGGAGGTCTCTGAACTTCTCGGTGACCGCCCACTTCAGGGCGAGGAGTTCCAGCTTGAACGCACTATAATTTTGGTCATTCCTTTCGGACCCACGCAGGCCTCGGCTCGCAAAGGCGATGACTCGCTCCACGCCCTCCTGTTCCTGACTGAGTACCGCTCCCAGTCCCAAGTAACTCCCGTCGGTGGTCACTATGAAGGGGAGCTGGAGGTCGGGGTAGGCCAGCACCGGGGGTGTCAAGAGGCACTGCCGCAGATGATCGAAGGCCGTCTGACACTGCGGCGTCCACTTGAAGGCCTCGGGCCGGCCCTTGGCGAACCCCTTTTTTTCTTTCCCCATCAGGGCGTGCAGTGGCTGGGCCACCTGGGCGAAGTGGGGCACGAACCGCCGATAATAGGACAGGAACCCGATCACCTGCCTCACTTCCTTCGCTGAGCGTGGCGCCGGCCAGTCCTCCAACGCCTTCACTTTGTCGGTGTCGACCTGTATGCCGGCCGCGGAGACGACGTGTCCCAGGAACTTGACTTCGGTCTTCAGAAGGAAGCACTTCCGGGGCTTGAGTTTGAGTCCATGCTCCCGAAGCCGTCCAAACACCAGGTCCAGCTTCTGACAGTGGCTCTCGAAGTCGCTGGCGAACACCAAGACGTCGTCTAGGTAGACGAGTAGGACGTCGAAGGCCAGGTCCCCCAGCACGGCGGTCATCAACCGCTGGAACGTCGCTGGTGCGTTACACAGTCCGAAGGGCATACGAGTCCACTGGTAGAGGCCGAAGGGCGTCGTGACAGCCGTCTTCTCTTGGTCTTCCTCTTTCACCGCCACCTGGAAGTAGCCGGCGGTGAGATCGAGCGAGGAGAAGATCTTGGCCTGCCCCAAGGCGTCTAGGGACTCCTCGATACGAGGTAGGGGGTAGGCATCCCGGTGTGTCACGTTATTTAGGCGGCGGTAATCGCAGCAGAACCGCACGGAGCCGTCTTTCTTTATGACGATCACGGCTGGTGACGCCCACGGACTGCAGCTCTCTACCAGGACACCCAGGTCCACCAGATCTTGCACGTGTCTCTTTACTTCTTGGAACACGTGGGGCGGTATTCGGCGGTGCCGTTGCTTGACCGGGTGTGCGTCACCAGTGGGAACGTAGTGTGTGACCGTGGTTGTGTAACCATAGTCCCCGTCGTCAACGGAGAACACCGCCTTGTGTTTCTCCAATACTTGATTCAGCCGACTCACTTGGGCCGGTGTGAGATCCTGCAGGTTCGCCTGTACGTCCACGGCGAGCCCGCGGGTCTTCCCGTCCGGCTCCGCCTCTGGCGGGCGGTCCCGAGTCTGAATCGCCGTCACTCGGACGCCTCCTTCCACTTCCTCCACGGTCACTCTCTCCTTAGGCCGTACCTGACGGGGGCAGTGGATCTCTGCCAACCTGGCCCGGGGTCGGAGCACCATCTCGACGTTGGTCGGGTTCAACACCCGCACAGGCACTCTCCCCTGTCGGGCGTATGCCACCACGTTCGCCACCAATAGTCCGGGAGGCAGGTTGGCCCTCGGCGTGTGCTCTATCATCACGGGACGCCGCATCCCCGCTGTCATCTCACAACGGCCTGGGACGACCACTTCGCTGTGCGGGGGAATGACCACTGGTTCCCTGCCGGCCACTTTGACGTACCCCATCCTTCCCGGGGCGATACACTCTCGGGCTTCCTGGGCCATGGCGGCGACCACACGGCGGATGGCGACGCTCCCCGCGTCGACACGTCTTCGGCTCGCCGGCCGCATCCCCTTGATCCCCTTGAACAGGCCATCTACCCCGCCGAGCACGTTCATGCCCAGAAGTCCCGGGATAGCGTCTCCTGTGGCCACTCGGCCTGGATCGTCTTTTAGTATGAATATGCATTTCCCCGGAAATGTCATATCCAGGCACTTCACTTCGGCGTAGAGACACCCCACCACTGGGATCTCCAACCCGTTGGCGGCGAAGAGAGTGATCCAGTTGGAGGGGGTCAACCGCGACCGCGGGAAGTGTCTGCGGAAGTGGCTTTCGGTCATGGTGGTGACTTCGGCGCCGGTGTCGAAGAGGCAGCAGGTCTCGACCCCGTCAATCTGGACGTCTAAGGTGAGACATTCCCCCATGTCTTGCGTCTTAGTGCCCCCTGCGGCCGAGTCGGCGACTCCGGTTACGACGCCGTTGACTGCCCTTCGGGATCCGGGTCGGTCCCCTGACGAGCCCGGAACTTCGGGGGTGGGGGCAGGGGCTGGGTGGGGCTCGCTGGCGTGGCGGGGGCACTCCCTGCTGATGTGGCCCGGCTGATTGCAGGCATAGCAAATCAACCTGCCCTCTTCGTCCCGGCGGGGCAGTTCCCGCTTAGCGGCGGGCGCGTCGTCTCTGCGTCGCCGTCCGGGGCCGCCTCTCTGGGTCGCGTCCCGCGTCTGTTGGACGGCCTGGAAGAGTTGCTCCTGACGTGCGTCCAGCCGCTCTTGCCCTGCGAAGAGCCGCTTAAAAGCTCCCTGTATTGCGTCTCCGCTCATCGGGGCCTCTCGTCCTTCTGCGGCTGCGGCGTGGACCAGGGCCTGGGCGCCACCCCTATTGGGGGGCAGGACCATCTCCTCCTCCGACCAGTCTATCGCCGCCATCATCAATTCGAGAAACGTCTGCTCTCCGTTCTCTTTTATGGACTTCTTCATCTCCCGTCGCAGCATCCCATCCTTCAGGCCTACCACAAACTGCTCCTGCAGCCGGGCGGCAGGATCCGCGACTCGTTGGGGTTCCCGGCCCTGTATGCGACGCATCTGTTCCTGTAGATCATACGCAAACTCCCTCACGGTCTCGCCATCTCTTTGTCGGCGGTCGAGGAACTCTCTCAGGCGTTCACTGACCGAGGTCTTGTCTCCGTACGTCTCCTGCAGCACCCGGAACACGGCGTCCGGCTCCGGGGCGGTCCCTTCTAGCACGAAGCGCACTGTCCGTTTAGCCGCGCCCTTTAGATGCTGCTGTACGAACTCCGCCTGTTCGTCACCGGGCACTCTGCTGCTCCGAAAATGCACCTTCATGTCTCGGATCCAGTCGTCCACCAGCGGCTCTCCTCTCTCTTTCCCCCCTCCAAATTCGCTGCACTTCCGCTCTCGTTGGACGTACACCACTGGGAGGGGCGCTGGAGGAAGCTGTTGGATCATGGCTTGGGCCAAGGCACGCGACTCTCTGTGCCTGGCCTGCTCCAGTTGTTCGTGTTGGTGGTCTAGGGCTTCCGCCTGGTCTTGGAGTTGACCCTTTAGGAACTCCACTTCGGCGGTCAAGGTCTGCACCGTCTCGGCTCCCCCCTCTTCCTCTTTGAGCGGGGGCGGCGAGTCACCTCCTTGCGTCACCCGGGACGGCCCGGCTTTGGCATCGGGCTTCGGGTTGTCGTTGTCCGACATCTCAGGTGGGTCGTCACTTACAAGGGAGTGGAGTAGGATGTTGATCCTGTTCGTGACGCCAAATGTAGCAGGGTGGATTATCCCTGCTTCGTGGGAACTGTGGGGTGCGGTCAATAGGTAGCGAGACACAGTAGCACCCTGGCCAGCTGCACCTCCGTCTTTGGGGTCCGGAGCGTCAACTGGAGGCTGGTAGTGGGGGTGAATGAGGCCCAGGGTTTACAAACCTGGTCCGGTACTCTGGTCTTCCTCCCTCTCTCTGGAGTAGTCCGCAGTACTCCCCAACACACCCTCACCCTCCACAGTTGCCCCTTTTTCCCTCCCACACCTACTGACCGGATGGTAGAGAAATAACTGGGTTCCCCCCGCAAGCAGTACCCTCCCTTAGTGAGACGACCAGAACCCTTACAATGGAAAAGGTAGAATAGCAAGGGGTTACGATTACATATATTACCCGTAGCAAAGGGTTAGGGTTAGGGTTAGAAATAATGAAAGACACACACAGTGCTCCCGCTCTGGATGACTGTATTGTAACTCAGCCTGGTTACAACAAAGCTACGGCTGGTGATTACTGCACCATGGGTATCCATACAATAATTACTGGCATGAATTATTAGCATAAGTCAATTACAGTATCACACACAGGCACCAAGTGCTCTCAGGTACCCAGACTAAACGCTGCCCACGTCTGGGCGGACCACAGTATTCACCTTCTTTAAGGAATTACACTCTTACTGTCCCCGGTTGAGAATATGGGGAAGGAAGGGGGGAGCATAGGGAAGAGAATAAAGGGATTCACAGAACGGGAATTATTTAGGAAATACACACCTTATCACGCTCAAAGAAAAGGAATAAAATAAAAGAGTGAGCCCACAAAATACCTTGCAAAAGTCCTATGCTAATACCGGTATATATTGTCTGGGGTACCCCTATTGAACTGTGGTTAACAACGTTAACTTCGCCCGCGGGCAGCACCACACTGTATACTGTATATGGAGTCGGGAGCATCAATGCTCGTTTGTACT
>NC_140165.1:33473424-33483424 GCF_963971535.1 Notolepis coatsorum | reverse complement strand
TTTATAACATGATATTATTTACCGGACCGCTCGGGCTTATGGGGTTAATGTGGACACACTGTCAAGTTGGTTTCATTGACCAGTGTAGCAGCAGTGCAGATATATTCCATTCTAGACATTCACAGCGAGGTTCCCCCTGCTAACCAATCAGAGAAGCTCAAATGGAGTTTCATAGGAATAACCACTTTTATAAGTCATTCAACACAGTCCGGCAATGAGGGCCATGTATTCTAACTACTAAATCATCATCAACCTTTATTTATTCTCAAAATGACAATTGAGGTCACCCTCATTTTCAATGTCGTCAAGACTTTAGACATTTCAATGCATACATTTCTACAATATAACAATAATAAATATTAATAACTATCTATATAGTACTTTTCACATGTGGACCGCAGTCCAGAGTGCACCACAGCTATTTGTTTTTTTGTATCCACTTTTTTTCTCCTCTTTTTCTATTTTTCTCCCATCCCAATTTAGCCGTGCCAATTCTCCCCTTCCCTGTCTTGAACGTTGCTCGCATATGCCTCCCACTGGCCGGTTGTATGGAGGATAGAAGCCTTGCATCACGTGTCCCCTCCGGTACACGAGGAGGCAGCCTGTCACATCTTTTCACCTGCCAGCGCGGACTCTCATTCGGCGAGGTGTAACGTGTGGGAGGCTCACACTGCCCCCGCCATTTTCCTGTCTCTGCTGTGCAGGCGTCCCCCAACCGACCTGTAGGAGTCGCTGTCCACAACGTCCAGATTACCACCCATCGACTTCCGTCCGCTAACTCTGCCAATTGAGTTAGTATGACGGCCGGCCCAAGCCGGAGGCAACGCCGACAGCCGGAGTGTCTTGCGTTGGTGATGAGCGCAATGTCCGCTGCGCCACCCAGCCGCTGCACCACAGCAATTTGTATAAAATGAAGATAGGCATAAAATCAGCACACAAATTGACAGAATAAAAAAAACATGCATAAATTGCAGACATAAGAATAGGTATAAAATACAATAAAAGAAGTGCAATGTAAACATGCAGACTTAATATAGGCATAATAAGTTCAATAGTACAATGTCGCTCGAAGGCATGTGATGTGAACCCCCCCGGAACAGTCAGTCCCCCAAACACCCCACACATCAATCCCTACCACATCCCCATCTAAGACACACCCTTCGATAGAGCACGCCATGACCGAAGGAAAACACAGCCCGCGCGCCACTCACACCACCATGCGCAGCGACGGGAATGCCACGCCCTGCGGGCCGCACCATCTCCCCCGGTCCCAAATAACCAATGCAATTCCCTTCGAGCTTCGCTGATAGGTTAGCAGGGAGAGCCTTGCAGTGAAACTTTATAATGGAATCTCTCTGCACTGCTGCTGGTCAATGTGGGGCTCTAGTTATTTAGCAAATACGCACAGGTTCTGGTGGAGACCAAGCGGGCCTAATATCCCCTGGCCAGCGGTGGGTCCCCTTCCCTGTGTGGGAGACCCAGGCTGGACTCCAGGTGTGTTAGACACAGCATCATCTACACATGGTGTGAGGCTGATTTCAATCTTGGGTCAGCTGTTCTGTTGATGGCTTGTTTTATGGAGCACCAACGCATAGGTTGTATTCCCATTGGAACTATTATGCTCACTAGTGTGTGTGTGTGTGTGTGTGTGTGTGTGTGTGTGTGTGTGTGTGTGTGTGTGTGTGTGTGTGTGTGTGTGTGTGTGTGTGTGTGTGTGCTCTTGCACGGTGTGTACCAGGTACACGCATGCGTGCATGCATGCTGTCATTGGAATGCGCTTATACATAGGTGTGTGCCGTGTGCGTGTTTACGTATATGTGGTGCATTTAAGTACCAGGTGTCTGTCGAACTTCACCACTCGCTGGTCTCAGGTCCGCGGTCCGCGATGCTTCGGGTTTGTTGACTTACCCTGCTCGTGGCCCTGCGCAGGTCAATGTGGCTGACAGTTAAGTATGATGTACTGTGTTGGAAACGTCACGATGGGGTACAGAGAAAGAGAGAGAGAGAGGAAGAGAGAGAGAGAAAGAGAGGGGAGTGGAGTGGACGGCATTGGCTAATATATTGGAAGCGCGTGGGAGAAGGTTGGAGTGCATGAAACATTGATACATTGAACACATGCTCTCCCTCTGCCTTCTTCCCAGCAGCTGGCAAAGACATGCCTCACAAGAGCATGTTGGTCGCTGTTCATACATCTTAACTGGGAAAAGCTCATTTGTTTACATAGTCTTGAGTGTTGCCAGTGTTGAAATCGCAACACGTAGGACCTCCATACTGTACTGAAGTTGATTAAATATGACAAATATTCTAAAATAGTTTTTTCTTGATTTTTCTTTTTTACACAATAGTATTGGAATGTAAGGAAAGATCATTCATGTAGTTTGTGTCAAATCCAATCATTTTGACTGGTGAACGAAGAGTTTATTCAACTTTCCATGATGGTTTGCCCTGAGGACGATCGATCATACAGTACGGGGAGCCAATCCACTAATGTTTAAGGAATCCATTTGAAAAGATCGAGTGGGGGATACAGTTAGCGTGATTGTCAACCGCATTAGAACTTGTGGTTCATGTCGGAGCCAAATACTACAAATACTACATGACGTTGTTTTAGCGATATCTGACAGCTGCTTTTTATACACTCCCCAAAACATTCACTATATCGTTTCACACGATCACCAACGCTGCTATTTCATCTCCGCCGTCCACTTTCGATTCAGTCCCGGTTGGGGTCGACCATCAGAAAGCGCTTACAGCTGCAAAACGGATGCTTTGCGTGTAACTGTCTGTCCCGTGGCAGCTCCCCGAGCCTTTCCACCCAGCGTGGGTGTGTGAGGTCCAGGCGCTGGAATGTACGCCAGCTGGATGTCCTAGGCGGATGAGGCGGACAGAACGGCAGGCTGATGGGGGGCACTCTGGGCCAGGGCCATGTGTGTGTGTGTGTGGAGGGGTGGAGGACAGGGGCGGGTAAGGGCAGGGGCACCCCCTGCCTTATCCTCCTGTCTGTGGGAACCCGGAGCGGGGCAATTACAGGGGTTGTTTCTCAGATGAGGCAATGGGGCTCCGGCCCCGCCTGGGAGGGGGGCTTAAGACATCATCCAGCCGATCAGATACGCCCGTCAGCTGCTCTCCTTCATTCATCCCTCGCTCTTTCACTGCTTCCACACTCCTTCCTCGTCTCCTCCATAACGCCCCTTCACCTGTTCTGCCGCAGCCCTGTTCCGCTCCTCCTCTCCAGCCGCTCCATCACTCCTCTCCTCCCCTGCCCTTTAACCTTTTTTTATAGGTTGCTCTTTCTTTTATCTGATCATTCCCCCGGTATGTATGGGACCGGAATTTTTAATCAAATCAATAAATAAAGAGCTGTCATTAGCTATGTTGTAAGTTAATTCCTTACATGTTATGATGGCCTCTCTTGCTTGTTTCCAGTAGCTCTTTGGCATGTTTTAGGGTAATTGCAGTATGTCAGAGTTCCATCTGGACTGTATCAAACTTGCTCTAACGACTGGGCTGAATGCTGCAGGGCCTCCTGTTTGTATAGAACCTCAGAAAGACTGCTTTTAGTTGTCATGCTCCGGCCACATGGAACCTCCTACAACGCACCCTGAAAGCTTTTCTTAAAGATACATTTTTTAGCGTTTATCGCTTTATTCTACTGGGCAGTCCAGTAGAGAGAGAGAGAGGTGAAACTGGAGACAGAGTGGGGGGAAGACATTCGACAAATAACGACGGGTTCGGGAATGGAACCCGGGTCGGCCGTGCAACACTGAGCTGTACAACATTACACAATTAACACGTGAATTGTATTTTAGGGTGGATTTTCCTTTCCATAGAGTAAGTTGAGAATTTTGGACGTCTAGCCCGATTTCCTACATTTTGGAAAATGTGCTCATCGTCTTCTCCAGAGAGAGACAAGAAGATAGATACCAGTTTCCTCTCTGTGCGTTCAGTAGAAAGCCATCTGGATGCATGTTAGCCTAGCTTAGCACAATGAATGGAAGCGGACATGACCGGGTAGCCTTCGGGAGAGGTGTTAGTTGGACAATGCCTAGGCTAACCGGCTAGTCAACTGGTGGAGTCCTTCTCAGCACAGTCCATGCTGTTCTTCACACCGGACACCCACACAGCTCTGGCAAGTTAGTCAAGAAACTATTAGAAAGTAATGGGGCCTAACATTAGCTCAATGGGGCCAAACATCTACTAGTGCCTGTTCAAAATGTGGTTGTTTTGACTGCATGGCCGTTGGGAACCCTTGTGCATTTGGAACTGGGTGATTGATTGGCCCCAAGGAAACTATAAAAGAAGGAAGGGTCATCACGTCAGAATACCAGCGCTCTATGCTCTGCTTGGTGTCAGACTTTGGCTCCAATTCTATTGAAGCCTGTATTCAAATAAAAAAATATACAAGCTATCTGAGGAAATCAATCAACCAATATATCCAATGTTAGATAATTAACAGTGCAACAAATTGCAAATGATTCTGACATCCGAGGTAATAACCTATTTAAATGACTCAATGTCGGCCGAACTGAAAGTTTCCACACTTGGCACCAATGTGTGTTCACATGCTAAACAGTGACGTGATTACACTTCCTTCTTTTATAGTTTCCTTGATTGGCCCCCGGAAGTGCTGCTTGCAGTGTTCTCAAGACCTGCGCATCCAATTAACTTCACATTCGACACTGTCTGCACTTACTTGCCCTCGGCAATAAACACACCAACTGTGAAGTCGGTTGGGTGAACGGTTCTCATTTCTCAAGATATGCGAAGGATAGACTGGAGCATTATGGCTATTTAAGATGCTGCTACAGCGCCACCTATTGGCCAAATTGCACCAAACTTGTCATGGTCACTCAGACATCATATCTACACATGTCCACTATAATTGGTTGCATAGCACAAAGAATTCATGAGATATGCATTTTTTGCAATATCCTGTAAGCCCTGCCCACAGCATTTGAGCAAACCTTGAGGGCCAGCTGTAGCAAAACTATATGGAATATATATTTATAATATATATATATTATATTATATAATATATATAATATATATATAATATATATTGTTCTTGATTTATTGTGATGTTTCTTCTTGACTTGTTCAAAGAAGACTTGTACAGCCCATGGGGGCATTACGTTGTGATTTCGGGCTTTACAAATACATTTGATTAGATTTGATTTGATTTAGATGCAAAAGGGGCGTGGCTTACATGGATAGATTTGTCTCGACCCACAGAATCCAGTTAGATTGTTAGCTACCAAACAGCTAACACTAGCTAGTATTAATCAAATATGTTAATAATAATCAACACTAGCTAGCGTTGTAACATGGTAGCTGTCATAGCTCTAATGTTTGGTAGCTAATTAGATTATATTAAAATGTATTGGCATTATACAGCACAACGTACAGTACAACGGAAATAAGTTTGCCATCCAACCAGAGTGCATAATGTAACAGTGAAGTGCAATAGTAATATCCAATGTACAGGTGATTCAACTGTATATAAAATACATAATTTAGTACTACTGAGTGTAGTGCTAATCAGATGTATGTACAGAGTTGTAATATTAATATGTACAGTGATACATATGTTAGCACTAGCACTAGATTGGGAGGACTGATTAACTGATTAACACCAAACATGGCATCAAACATCATGAATACAGCTGTCTATTGACAGAAATTCACTTTAATATAATATAGTGCTGTTCACAGTCAAAGATTAAAAAAAAAGAATTTAATTGATATTCTCATTTGGTTCATTACAATTTACTCAAGCCTAGTAACAGACACAGTATTTCTGACACTGGGAATACATTCCCTGAGATCCATAGATGTCCCTAGAATCAGATACCAAGAACCATATTAAAAAAAAGTCTGTAAATGTGTATTCTACGTTCTTATAGAATGAATGAGATTTAAAAATATTGAAAAAAAAATATATATAATTTTGAGTTAATTTTCATAACGCGATAATTTGCTGTGTAATTAATTAATCTAATTAACGCGATAAACTGACAGTCCTAATATAATATTAACTGAACTAAACCTCACTCACATGACAGTAGAGATGTCATTATTTACTCTCTGTTGACCATATTCACACGGCGGTCATTTTGCTCTTCTGTCATGCTCAGGTTGGGATTCCTTTCCACCCTGTTCTTACATTGGGTTGAAAGGGACCCCCAACCTGAGCATGACATGAGAGCAAAATGGTATCCGTGTGAAAATGGTCAATTAGAGGCCCATTTGAGGACATGATATGCTTAACTGATGCATATAACTGATTGAAATTCATAGAACATGAACATGGCATTATCTGAGCCAAAAAGTAGACACACAGCTCACATTTTGTCTCTTTTTGAAAACATTTTGAAAGCTTTTTCACATTTGACTGAGAGCATGTTTCCCCAGAGATCTGGGTATGCCATTCCGCTGATGTGAATTCCGGCACACATGTTTTCCCTGTTGGAAACAGTCCGTAGGGACCCACTCATCATCTCACACAGGGGGGAGGGGTTACAGCGCGTGTGATGGTACAACTCGATCAACCAACCGGCTTCCTCTCCCCAATGGCAGACCTGCCTCCAGGGGGTCTCCCTCTATGTGTGTGTGTGTGTGTGTGTGTTTGTTAAGGGGTGGGGTGGGGGGGGGGGGGGGGTTGCAGCGGGCCAGTTTGGATAGACTGAGAGCACTCGGAGGGAAGGTCTGTGAAAGTGTGTGTGGGTGAGCGAGTCTGTGTTCCTGTGCTCATTCAGTGGCTACTCAATGGCTCATGGACGGAGAGAGTGGATTTAACTCTTGACCTGCCGGGCTAACAGGTGGGAGGGTGACCTTTGGGAGACCTTTTTTAGAAGGCTACTGGAGTCTCATTGTTTCCCGTGCATTCTGAGAGTCTTGGGACGACTGTAGTTAGTGACAGCAAAGCAGGATGGCGAGGATCCAGATTCGGTGCCTTGTCCTGGCTCTGTGCGCCGGCAGCTTGGAGGCATGGTGGTTCATCAAAACCACCCAATCCCCCGCTGGGATGTCGACGACCACCGCCAAGCCGGGATCCATCAGTGCCCCGAAGCCCGGAGTCGCAGAGGGAGAGGACCTGGCCGGGGTCGGGGCGGAAATCATCAACGTGGCCACCGGAATCCGTAAGTTTGTCGAGACGTGGGACGAGACTCCGACCCCTTGGACTAACAACATCACCGGAGGAGCGGCAGAGAAGGGGGCAAGCCCTAACCCTAACCAGCCTGCGGGTAATACACACGGGTCTAAGGAGGGCAGGGCGGGGGGTGGGTCTGGGGCTGGTTCAGGGTCAGTCGTAGGGTCTGTATCTGAATCGGGTTCGGCCGCCAGGTCGGGGGTGACATCGGGGTCGGAACCGGGCCGCGCGAGTAGCGGCGTAGTGCTCCCCGCCAACTTAACTGTTATCGTGGGTAAGGTCGCCGACGGCTCCGACCCCATCTGTCACCCCGTGCCGTCTGATTGGCCCATTTGCTCGGGCAAGAGGTCCACGTATTTCTCCCTGCCCAACTTTTTCAACCACACCTCTGTGGAGGAGGTGGGGGCATTCCTGGGGCAGTGGGCGTGGCTGGCGCGGGCCAGGTGTCACCACGGCGCCGAGTGGTTCCTCTGCCTCCTCCTGGTGCCAAGGTGCCCCGGGCCCGACACGGGACCCGCCCGATCCCCTGTCCCGGTGCCCGCCCTGCCGCCCTGTCAAAGCTTCTGCCACGCCCTGCAAGACAGCTGCTGGGGGTCCCTGAATGACGGGCACTTGCCCGTGGAGTGTCACGTCCTGCCCGAGGGGGAGCGGAAGGCTGGGTGTCATGTCCTGCCCGAGCGGGAGCGGACGTCTGGGTGTCCATCGTGTCTGTCAGTTAGTAACCGGAAAGGTAACTCCGGCGGGTTAGAATGTATCCGTCCGGTCGATACATTTTGAATCCGAATGTCCCGCGTCTCATCGTCATCTATGTGTGTATGTGTGTTACTGTGTGTGTGTTTGTGCACCCGGCATGTTGTTTGTGTTTTTTTTGGGGTATATTATAATAACATCACAGTCGCCTGGCAAAGCCGCAGGAATGCGTTACACAGCGATGCTTATTTTTGTTTTCGCAGCAAATAACACGATCCACCTCAAGCGAGTTGGCGGCCGCCGTGTTTGTCCATTAGTCTGTGTCGCTATGGATGAGCTACAGGCTGGAGTCGTTCCCTCTGCACTGCACATGTGTGCGGAGGAGAAAGCATGGCCCTGCATCTTAGATCCCTGTGCTGCAACAGGCTGCACGCATATCAATGTCTTGCCCACTGCCCCGCATGGAGCCACATGCTACAAGCACAGCTTTCATCTACAGTACATATGTACCGCAGAGCTATTAGAGTCGTTCAGAAATGGTCAGCAATAGCAACGATCCCTGTTCTTTGAAGGTGTCATCAGACAACACCAGGTTTACAATCTATACTCCTATTATCTGCTGTCATTTACAGTGTATCTATACAGTATAAGGTAAAAAGTCTCGCATGCAAGGCCATTAGGGACAGCAAAAGTAATGCATCGGAGAAATACTCCAATAATTATGAAGCAAATCAACATCCGATAAAGCATACAACATTTAATAACACAATCGGTGTACTATATGTGCTTAAAACTATTTATTTTTTCCAATTTAACACAACGTCACACGTTTTAGGACCACAAAATAGGCAGTTTACAGCACCAATAGCTCACTTAACATGCATCATAATTAATTAATTCCAAAGATTTGTTTAGAAAATAAAGTTAGAATATGTGGAAATTTTATGAAAGAATAAGTGTACAGTAGCAGCATACAGTAACAGTATGGAAATAAGTATGGATAGTACATTTTAATACAGCTTTTTATGTAAGAAATATTATATATAAATAAATAAATAATAATATAATCATATATCATGCTACCAAATAGATATGACAATACATTAATGCTGTGTTTTATTCATTTAATTGAGAAAGGTATTTTCTTTAGTTTTGGGGTACTGTACTTTGGCTAAAGAAAGCATATGGAAATATGGTTAATGTGCCATGTCCAGAATCTATTCCCTTGAGTATGACCCCCAGGAAGCAAGAATGAAATATGACCGGAAGAGGCCTTGTAGGTCAAGGCCTTGTAGGTCAAGGCCTTAGGTCAACTCAACTTGCTTTTAGCAGTTCCATAAATTGTGCATTGTAGAGAGTATTCATAAGGGAACTGCTAGCCTGAGCTCTAGTACATCAAACAAACCATGCCATGTTTGTCATGTAATCTGTTTACCACCAGAGATTTCAAAGTGCTCTGGGCTTAAGTGGCAGTCTGTTCTGTTATTTTTCTATAAAGTGTCACTTTTACCAAGTAGGGTTCTTGTTTGGATAACCTTTCAACTCAACATAAACCACACACTCGCAGTCTAAATTTGGGAAGCTCATTGCCATGTACAGCTATTTGTGGCACTGTTTCTCCCTATGTTGATATAAGTGTTAGCCTGCAGGGCAGCCTGGAGCCTCTATGATCATGAATTAGGGATGTTCGATATTGGCTTTTTTACCGATACCGATATGCCGATATATGCAGGGTTACCCCCCCCCCCCCCCCCCCAAAAAACGGAATCATTTCAGGTAATTAACATTACATATCTCTTGTTGTGGAATTAACACAACATTATGCATACATTTGACAATACAAATAAATCAGAATGTGTTCTTACTTGCTTGCCTGGGTAAATAAAGGTTAAATAAATGAAAAAAAGAAAAAGAAAAAAGTTTTTCTTTTATTAAATTTTTTTTGAAAACCCATACTGATCATTTCCGATATCACATTTTAATGCCAATATCGGCCGATAATATCGGTAGGCCGATAATACCGGACATCCCTAATCATGATGTATTGATCAGCCTGGAGCCTGTATGATCATGATGTATTGATCAGCCTGGAGCCTCTATGATCATGATGTATTGATCATCTTTCTCTCTCAGCACCAGGGTCAAGTTTTTGTGCAGATG
>NC_140165.1:33452719-33473224 GCF_963971535.1 Notolepis coatsorum | reverse complement strand
ACACACACACACACACACACACACACACACACACACACACACACACACACACACACACACACACACACACACACAGTCAGACACACACCACACAGACACACACACAGACACACACAGACACACACACACACACACACACACACACACACACACACACACACAAACACACACACACAGGGCGGACAGCGATAGTGAACCAGGTGAAGTGAAGGTAATGTGTTAATCAGTGTTTTTACTGATGACTGCAGAATTCCTTGGACTTTGTTTCAAAGACGCATTCCACAGCTCCGGTGTGGGAACATTTTGTGTTTCAGCCAGATGGGAGAGGAGAGCCCGTTAACACGAACAAGTCGCTATGCCCACTTTGTTTAAAAACAATGGCGACGAAAAGGGTCAATATACAACTATCCTAAAAGCTCATCTAATAACCATCCTGTCCAGGTTTCTGAGCTAGGAACAAAAAACTCATTCGGAGGAGAGGGGGCCCCTCTTCCCGGCGGTTGGCTATTACCGATCTTTCCCCGAGTGCAAAGTGGCAGACGCTCACAGATAGTGTAGCCGGTGTGATCTCGCTCTGCATTGTGTTTGTTTCGATTCGACCCCTGTTAAGTAGGGATGCCCCGATCACGTTTTTTGCCACCGATCACCGATCGTCGTGAGCCATATCGGCCGATACCGATCCGATACCGATCGTTTTTGATTAAAAAGAAATTAAAAATTATTTTATATAAAACGTTTTTTTTTTTTTTTTTTTTAAATAAAATATATATATTATATAATTAGACTTGTACTTGTATTATCTGCGAGACATCGCCACCACGCAACAAGTCAAAATGCTCGCTATCTGCAAACAGCTCCACTGTCTGTGTGTACTCTAGTAGCCCTAGCTCCAAAAAGGATTCTCCGGCGCTGCAGCGGGACCCTATTGCCTTGGTAACGTTATGCTTTGGTCATTTCACATTCAGCAAGCCCTCAGCTCGAATACGCATTCAATCAATGTTATAAGACATTGATATCAGGAGCTATCTGTAGCTACTGCTAGCCCGGTAGATAACGTTAAGACAATTTAGTTTACTGGGACAGATGGATCAACGTGAGCTAGCTAAGCTAGCTAACGAGGGACCGGAGGTATTATGCACTCGAGTAGACTATTGCTGGAGCATTTGTTGATATCAGCAGCTATCAGTAGCTAGCCAGCTAGATACCGTTAGACAATGCCTCGTCATGTATTAAACTAAAAGTGAATAGTTGACTGGGTCATTGTTTAAACAGTAACGTTAGCTCTTGGAGGTCCGATATAGACTAGAGCAGATGGAAGTAAACAAGCCAAATGATAGCTTCCGATTGGTCATTTGCTTTTTTTCTCATGAAACCAGTCACGTCACTCTACTGTGATTGGACCTAGTGCGATGTGGGACTTGTAGTTTTTTAATGATCTCGCGGCGGAGAAAAAAAAGACGAGCGGCTATAATCTGTACTCGCACAAGAGTATCGTTATGAAGTTATGAACTACACGTCTACACGCCACATGGCGGCTAGATGACGTTAAGACAACTATTTAGTTCAATCGGACATTTCGTTTTGAACCGTGAACTAACGTCAGCTAACGCAAGCTAACGGAGATATCAACATGGGCTACTAGACTTCCTGGGGCATTTGTTGATATCCGGAGCTATCAGTAGCTAGCCGGCTAAATACCGTTAGACAATGCCTACTAAAAGTGAATAGTTGACTGGGTAATTTTGTTTAAACAGTAACGATAGCTAGGTAGCTAACGTTAGCTCAGGTCGAATGCACTATCTAGACTCAGCAGAGGAGGTCCGCCTCCTCTGTGTTTACAAACTCTACACGGGTACGGGCGGGGCTAGGGAGGAGGAGCAGTTTGCAGGTCCTGTGCGTCTGAGACAAGCGAGTGAGATATCCACTTGATCAGTTTCCGCGATCGGCGAATATGACTAATTATCGGAATTCCCCGATCGCATATTTATACTGATTATCGGCCGATAACGATCGGTGGCCGATCGATCGGGGCATCCCTACTGTTAAGGGATCGCCCTGAGTGGGAGTTGAACCCCGGTCTCCCGCACCGCGGGCGACATGGCAGACCACTGTACCAAGAGGTGAATTCACTTCTTGCTACTAGGTCTGGATGCCTCTGGGGAGTGAGTTTACTTGCAGTACCGCTTAACGTCCACAGCCACTTCACTTACTGTACCTCGTGACTGTGGATAGACTGCGGTACCTCCGTTACACTCACCCCCCTAAACTCACTCCACCCAGGGCATCCGGGTCACGGCACCACGTGTAGCCGGTGTGATCTTACTCTGCATTGTGTTTTTCGATTCGACCCCTGTTAAGGGATCGCCCTGAGTGGGAGTTGAACCCCGGTCTCCCGCGTTGCGGGCGGCATCACAGTCCACTATACCAAGAGGTGAATTCACTTCTTGCTACTGGGTCTGGATGCCTCTGGGGAGTGAGTTTACTTGCAGTACCGCTTAACGTCCACAGCCACTTCACTTACTGTACCTCGTGACTGTGGATAGACTGCGGTACCTCCGTTACACTAGCATAACTTATAATGCTCAGTGGCATAAAATGGTCTTAAAATGACAATAATATTGTTTATCGCAATTATTTCTGGGACAATATATTATTCAACAAAAGTCGTGACACGCTTCGTCTAGACGGAACACGCTGATAGCGTCTCGGTATTCAGTCGATTCTTTTCCTTATCGAGCCATGGCACGCCGATGTCCCAAATGCCTAAATGATAACAACCACCACACATCCATATACTGCAGTGCATTCTCTGTTTTTTGGACTGTATTCTACAGTTTGTGTGATCTGATGGGTTGGAATTTACCCTGTGGGGGGGCTGCTGCCTCAGCATCCAGACATCGGAGAGAAACAATAGGGCCATCTGATCCGCTCGTGGTGGTGGTTCTGGGGGGGTGGCGCTAAAGAACCGGGAGTGGGAGAGCGGGTTTCGGATCAGGGGAAAGAGTGTGTCATTTGTCTCCTCCGTCTGGGAGAAAGGGCGAGGGTGTCCTCGTCGACAACAAAGGGGATCCTTGTGGTCGGGATGAGAGACAGGGCAGCGCAAAGTCTCCGCCAGGGGTCAGAGGTCACGGCCAGACGCCCCCCCCCCCCCCAGCCCCTCTCAGTGAACAAAGTCACTTCCAGTGACGCCACGGCTGTAACAGTGAACGGGTGGCGGTAATTAAATCTTCCATCGGCCTGCAAATGATGAGCAGAGACAGAGGGTTGGGGGGGGGGGGGGGGGGTTCATGCGAGCGGGGAATTACCCCTTCCTTTTGTTCAGCAAGGTTCACCGTAGTTCACTGAAAGACGAGTGAGAAGCATGAGTGTTTATGAAGACTCCCTGCGTGTTTGAACAGGTCTAGCCATCGCAGTAGCTTTTGGCTGGGTAGAGAGGTCCGTGTAGCAAAAATAGGCAACTCTCAGTGATACCAAGTATGGGCAAATGTGACAGAGAGATGAATTGAGGCTGAGAGAGACCAGACGGCTGGTCCACAGCGGCACTCATTTCGGACCAGAAGTCTGCGTGGAAAGTAACAATAGTTGGTTTGGATCTCAGCCAAGTGAACCTAACTGTGTTTCCAAACCAGTTCAAATGCCATTACAAAACTGGAGAGGGGGGCGGGGAGCTGAACTAATTTATGATGTCACAATGAACTGAGCATGTTGCTTTCTTCCCCCTGATCCTCTGTCAGTCAGCTGTAATTGGCTGTGCTCTGGGCCTAGCCAAACATGGATTAAGGGCTGACTTGGGAACAGAGGAGAGCATAGATTTGCCAGCTGTGTCGCCTCTGTTAGAAGTGTTAACTGATGGGCAGTGTTTCCCCCCTGTTCAGTAGCTCACAGGCCAGTTGGTTCAGTCCCAAGAGGATAGAATCACAGCTGGGAGAGTCAGCAGTTGAACCCATTGGCGTTTGAGCAGGGGGGTGGGGGGGTGACGACAGGTTCGCTTGGACATTAGGCTTGCCAAATCAGACTTGCCAAATTAAATGTAATTTCTTCCCTAAGGGGTTGTTTAGGGTTTTAATGGTTAAAGATATTCTCTTAGTTAGACGGAGACCCTCGTCTTAAACCACAGAGAATACAGTGGTTTGTACACAGTTGCCCTAATCCGTCTTTCTTTCATGAGGAGCTGCTACAGTTTTCAGATGCAAAGGAAATGTTGATATGCACCGTTGAAGCAGAACACGTTTTTCAGAGCGTTCTCTATACACTTCACTGCACAAGAGACGAAAACAACAACCAGGTTTATTGAAATGGGTAGAAACTCATGTGTTTATTTGGGGCCATACAGTTGAAGTCATTTTTCAATGTCCTTTGATGTGGGTTGGGTATATTTTAGTTGAATTCCCTTCTTAGAGTACCTTGCATACTTTGTCAGGGTTAACAACAGTCTAACATGCAGCCATCCCAGTTCCTATGAGACAGTAAAATAGAAGGTTATATTTTACATCTTGTTAAAGTGTTATTCAGGTCTTTTTTAAAGGTGCACTATGCAATTTCTGAGGAGGGGGATTTGTTTGCAGAGCCAGCAAAAGACATTTGCTGTAATTAGAATTATTCTATCCTGTGTCATCATAATTGAAAAGAAAATAATTTGTAGGCACTGTGAACCATATTTATTTATATTTGTTTATTAAAAAAAACGTTGGCCCTGCTTTTTGTAAACGCCATTAATGAAACAGTAACCTTTCAGGAAGCTTTCTAGCTTCTAGCTACAGTAACAGTGTTCCAGGTATCCAATCTTCCTGTTTATCTAGTTATGAAATGATACCTTAGCAATTCACTTCTCTGACTCTCACAAAACTACATAGTGCACCGTTAAGGCCTTACTCGCTCTGTCAAGGTCAGCATGTCTCTCCTGGTTGATCTACCTGTATGATAAACTCTATTGAAGCTTATCACAATTGCGAGATGTACACAGGTAAATGTAATGGGGATACAATATCTACGTGTGGCAACTCAAAAATACAATACACAAATATTCCAAATAATTTTGCAATGTTAATGTGCATGTTTTAACTCACATTAATGTGCATGTAAATGTGTGTGGTTTCATCATCCAGCTCCCATCCAGACCGAAAGGTCCTCATCATAACACCCATATGTCTTGTCTGAACAACACTGATGCAAATGAGCAAACCTTTTACACCTCTCAGTGACTGTAGAGGTGCAGGCAGAGATGCTGGTATTATTAACAGTACATCATAACAGGATAATAGGCAACGGCCCCTTATGGAAAAGTATCATGGTATTTAAAAAGAAAAGTACAATAGTGGTTTCCATCATTAGACATTACAGAAGTACCATATTACCACCAGTATCATAGTTTTTTATTAGATTATACCATGATATTAAGCACAGAAGTGGAAGCTACCATGGTGATATGACTTCTACCACAGCAATACCATGCTAAAGTATTTATACAATGGCCGGTATTAAAAACTAAAATTACCAACAAACTACCATTATACTATATTTGTTTGTAAAGAAGATGTCACCCCACAATGCAAAGCATCTAACATATTTGCTTTGGCTGTCACTTCAACTTGATTAAAAGAACATGCCAACATTATGGTAAATGTGCTTACCGTCTTCTCCAGAGTCAGACAAGAAGATAGATATCTATTGCCGCTCTGTGTGTTCACTAGAATGCTCTCCGGTGGCATTGCAAGCTAGCCTAGCTTAGCACAAATTAATGGAAGCGAATACGGACCACTAGCCTAACCTGGTGTTTTTGGACAATAGCTAGGCTAAGGATCCGTATCCGCTTCCTGTCATTTCTGCTAAGCTAGGCTAGCTTGCAGCCGGATAGCATTCTACTGAACGCAAAGAGAGGAAATTGGTATACCTTCTTGTCTGACTCTGGAGAAGATGGTAAGCATATTTCCTATAATGTTTGCGTGTTCCTTTAACTAAAGGGTGAAACTGTGCTGCATTGCACTGTGGGGCAACCCAGAAGGACTGAATGATGTCAAACACAGGGACAGATATACCTGTACGGTTGACCATTGGTATTGAAATGATTGATGCAGTGCAGGTGAGCTAAGTAGGCCTTCTATAAAGAAGAAGAGGAGAAGAGAACCCCATGCTTGAAGGAGAGAAGACAAGGAAACATTTTGTAATCAAGCATCAGGTCCTCATTCTACCTTCTTGCTTCCTTCTGCTTTTAAACCATAGCATCAGAGGTAGAAAGGACTGGTTTAAGTAGATCCTGGAGAATTCAAGGGCAGCTGTTTTGGTCTGAAGTACTACTTGTATCAAACTTATTTCTCAGTCTATTATGCTGACAACGCTGGGTGGCATCTCTCAACATAATATGTGTATTCATTGTCACCTTGACAGGCCCGACAGTACAGTTGTAGCCCCTACTGTATTCACCCCTACTGTCGTTATCCACCGCTCTTCAGTGTTCACATGTAGACTGTCAAGAATAATCCCCATACAGTATATACATCCTATTCACCTCATCACGTTTGAACTGACATGTTAGTGTGGACATCTGGGACTGGTACGCCTATACTTATGTGATCATGTCAGCAAGCTACAGCTTATTGTACTCCCTCATGGTCTGTGTTCCCATGGACATCTGACACACACACAGACACACAAACCACACACACACACACACACACACACACACACACACACACACACACACACACACACACACACACACACACACACACAAACAGGAAATATATGACTCTCTCTGGACCTATCTTCTCATCTATCCAGGTCTTGGATTTCTTGGGGCATATGTAGACCCAGCCCACGATGGAAAACAGAGCCACAGCGCCTCCATAATCCCGTTTTATCTGAAAACACAGAAAGGCCTCGTCGATGCCTGCAGGGCTGTGAGACGCTTCTCTCTCACCAGATGCCTTTACAGCGTGGGGGAAAGGAAATCATGTTAGATGCGGAGACAGAGGCCAGAAGCCTTAGCCGCCCCAAATGGGGGGGTAATACGACCCCAATTGGGGTGGGGGTTGTTCCCACGTTCGCTAGCGGGTGGCATGCTAGCTTCCCACGTTCGCTGGCGCTTATCAGCTAGCTTGCATCTCTTTTGGAAAATGGCCTAAATTGGCATTGGAAGCACTGACCGCTGACTTTTGGCAAAGCTGCCAGTGTTAATGTCCCCGCGGCTGCTCAGTTCATTCATGGGATTTGGGACGAGGGATGTTTTGGCCACACAGTTGGATTTCATTCATTCCAAGGTGGGGTCTTATGTTGCAGTCACTCCAGGGAATTAGCAAAGCATTCGCATTTCCCATCTGTCCATCTTGTATTTCCGACTTAGTTCCAAACTTGCATGTGTTACGGCAGCGGTGGCTGAGCCCAATAGCAGAACACACAGTGAGAGAGAGAATGGAGTGGTTTAGGATATTTATTCCACAGGTACCAGGTGTCAATAGTACAACAGAGAAATGTGCAGAATGTGGTATTGGAGTGCTCGTCGTTCTCCTCTGGAACGTCCGGGCAGGCGGTGTCTCGATAGACGGCGTAGGCAGGCAGCGGGTTTCCTGGGCACAGGGAGAACAAAGATTAGAGAAGGGTCGGCAGTACTTAGAAGTGCAGCAAGGTAGGATACGTCCTCGTACCTAGGATGACTAGATAACACTCCGACTAAGGACGACAGGATCCGTGGGGTGATATAGTGGCTGCTGATGAGGGAATCCCTCACAGCCGCGCTGATTGATGTCCGTCTGGCAACGTGGGAACGCTGTAGCAGGAAGCTGCCCATATATGGGCGCAGCAGGATGGGGGCAGAGGAAGGCCCGGGCCTTGATTATGACAGCATGTCTGACTCAAGGAAACTATAAAGAATTAAGGAAGGGTCATCACGTCACTGTGTAGCGCTGCGCATGAACGCACATTGATGCCAAGTGTGCAAACTGGAAACCTTCGGTTTGCCCAACATTGAGTTGAATGGGATGACCATCTCCTCGTCATTTAAACAGGTTATTACCTCGGATGTCAGACAGAATCATCAGTAATTTGTTACATTGTTAATTAGCTTACGTTTCATATATTGGTTGATATATTTCCTCAGACACTTCGACGCGCTGCCTGGAGGAGCGTAAATTTAACCGGGAACCTCTGGATTACCAGATGACTGCTCTACCTCCTCTACCTCCCGAGCCACTGTCGCCCCCCGATAGCTGGTATTTTTTATTGTAATTTAGGCTTCAATAGAACTGCCACCAAAGTCTGGCACCAAGCAGAGCATAGAACGCTGGCATTCTGACATATTGACCCTTCCTTCTTTTATAGTTTCCTTGGTCTGATGGAGGAACTCTTAAATGAGTGCTGTGGTGTGAAACTTGGGGCGTAATGTTTTTAAAGGAACATGCCAACATTATGGGAAATTCCCTTACTGTCGTCTCCAGAGTCAGACAAGAAGATATATACCAGTTTCATCTCTGTGTGTTAGTTACCGTAAAACTTCAAATAAAAGCAGAGTCCCAAATAGACGCCTGTCCTAAATAAAGGTGGGGTGTTTTTACCTGTTTTGACAAATAAAGGCAGGTCTCAATGGAAAGAGCATAACCAGGATAAGAGCTTATTTGGGTTATTGTAAATGGGATATGATGTATACATGTGCCAAGACGATACAGTAAATAGCCTACCGGTTTCTTCTCTATGTGTTCAGTACAAAGCTATAATAGCCTAGCCTAGTACAATGAATGGAAGCGGACAGTACCGGTAGCCTAGCTTGGGTAACACCTAGGCTAACCGGTACTGTCCGCTTCCATTCATTGTGCTAAGCTAGGCTAACGTGCAGCCGGATAGCTTTCTATTGAAGGCATAGAGAGGAAACCGGTAGGCTATTTATCTTCTTGGCACATGTATACATCATATCCCATTTACAATAACCCAAATAAGCTCTTATCCTGGATATGACAAACCTGGATAAGATACCTGAGATATGCCGATATTAAAGGGGTATGTCAACCATTTTAAGAATTCACATTTCTTCCTGTGAGCCAGGGCAGTTCAGCCAGTATTTGTGAACATGCACCACTCTCCTAAAACTCAAAATCAAAGAGAGAACCCTCCACTTGGTGATGTCACTGGGATGTAAAATCTGGGGCTGCTCCATTGACAATGAATGGGGTTCTGACTTCATGAGGCCATACAGTGTTTGTGTGAGCTCTCACACCCAAAGGTCTGAACCAGAATTTAAATCTCATTTGGGTATAAGAGCTCACACAAACATTGAACAGAATTAAATTAAAATGGGTGGCATTCCCCAACAAACCGAGTGCCGTTCAGCTCCAATTGGAACAGATATCTCCAAATCTAGGCGGATCACACCAAAACGATCTGGATGGATAAATAGCACTCCGCTATTTAACAATTTGTGGTGAACTGTCCCTTTAACCTGGATATGAGCTTGTAGTGTACATGTAAAAGTGGTCTTCTCAATGTACTTCCAATGTGCCGGCCTCCCACAGGACAATCCCCTCTCGATTTGCGGACCAGGTGCATACAAAAAATGGCTTCCTCCTGGGTTGACGTCATTACATCATTACAGTTTATTTGTTTTCATATTCATCCCAAAGTGCGAAGGTCATCTGCTCATTCCAGCCCTAAAATGCTCGTTATCTTCTGTGGTGGTCCACACACACACACACACACACACACACACACACACACACACACACACACACACACACACACACACACACACACACACACACACACACACACACACACACACACACACACACACACACACACACACACACACACACACACACACACACACACACACACACACACACACACACACACACGCACACACACACACACACACACAGCTGGCTCTGCCCTTGTTTCCGTGGGAGATTATCCAATGGCAGGTGCGTTCAGTGGGAAGTGCTCAGCTGTAACTGATTCAGTTTTGCTTTATTACACTTTTATGTATTATTGCTTGAGTAGCTTCTTATGACAGACTCTCCTGACAATATATTTTAGCATTCAAAATGAAAAGAAAAAATACATTTCTTAAAATATATTTATAATTGACAGGAAAGAGAAGGCTGTTTTACATTATACAGTATTACAGATACATCTGACCTACTTTAATAATCAGTGCTGTATATTTTGTACATCATTACGAGGAAGACTATTTCAATGAGGCCATTGCGCTAACATGTTGTAAACTTTAAAGTTAGTTACCGTAAAACTTCAAATAAAAGCAGAGTCCCAAATAGACGCCTGTCCTAAATAAAGGTGGGGTGTTTTTACCTGTTTTGACAAATAAAGGCAGGTCTCAATGGAAAGAGCAGGAGCTCAGTCTTATCGGCCATCTTTTCCTGAGCACCACTGGGTATCTGCTGCGGTGAAGTGTTGATAATTAAATCATCCATAGGATTAGTAGACGAATACCCAGTTCTGTATTTGTTTTATTTTGATGTGTACATGCTGGTGCATACCGGTTTAAATAAATCAAATACATTTGATATTTCCCATCTTTGCTGAGCAAGATTTTTGTGCAAAGGAATTAGAGGCCTGTCCCATATAGACATCTGTCCCAAATAAATTGATTGAAGCAAATAAAAGCCTGGGCTAATAATTTATGTTTACTGTAAATGCATTCCAGTTAAATTCCTCAGTGTGCCATGTGATCACGTCATCCCCCTGGGTTAGAATCCAGCCCTGTGACCTTTGTTATCTCTCTCTCTCTCTCTCTCTCTCTCTCTCTCTCTCTCTCTCTCTCTCTCTCTCTCTCTCTCTCTCTCTCTCTCTCTCACGCCCGCATTTCATAATTTTACATTGTGCCGTGACTGCCGTCTAATAAAACGGCAGTGTCTTAAAACATGTTCAAACAAATCCATGGTTAAGTGTAACTTAAAGGAACACACCAACATTATGGGAGTCGGACAAGAAGATAGATAGCAATTTCCTCTCTGTGCGTTCAGTAGAAAGCTATCGGACTGCAAGCTAGCCTAGCTTAGCACAAATGAATGGAAGCCGATACGGATCAGCTAGCCTAACTTAAAACTCCGGGAGAGGTGTTTTTGGATAATGTCTAGGCTAGCCATTCCATATCCACCTCCATTCATTTGTGCTAAGCTAGGCTAGCTTGCAGCCGGATAGCTTTCTGAACGCACAGAGAGGAAATTGCTATCTATCTTCTTGTCTGACTCTGGAGAACACGGTAAGCACATTTCCCATAATGTTGGCGAGTTCTTTTAAGTGGTAAAGTAATGTACATCCCTCTGTATACATGTGTCAGTTTAGGCGGCTTCTGCATGTCTAATAGCTTTCTCTGACCTCTTTAAAGTCATACAAGCTGTATTCGAGTACTTCCTCTCCATTAAGAAACCTTGGGAAATTTCCATAATCTCTGACCCCTGCAACCCTTTAATGTACAGTTTAGACTCTTTGGTAAAACTTGTGTAAACGGAAACGTGTAGTTATAAATCTGTTGTGACAGGCCACCCTTGAGAGAACAGTGTCTGTTGGAACCGTCCGTGGATCCACACAGAGGTTCGTTCCCTAGTGGTGCTGAGATCCATGTGAATTTTAACGGTCAGTGCCTCACTATCCCTCCTGGCTGTTTCAGTCTGTGGGAACTATATTATTATGTGCCAAGTATTTCTCTTGTTATAAAAAAAAATATGAATAAACAAATAAGAAATCCCCACAAAGTCCCACTAGAATACTAGCTGGCTTTAGAAACTCCAAGTGCTACATTGCCATCGCAATCCTGCCTAAGTACCATCAAAGCTTGGCTTCATGAACTCTGATCCATTTTGTTCTGGGTATAATCAGAGGCTTTCACCTCCTCCTGTGAACCAAGTCTCTTCTGGCACCAATATAATCCAGGAATCCAGGCCGCCACCAAGTTATTTATTTACTCCAAACACTGTAAATACGGTTAGGAATAAAATAAACAATAGGTAAGATGATCAGGATATGGATGAATATGGTTATCACAAGTTGAATTCACATACAGTTAATTGATATCACAAGATAAAGATATACTTACATATATAAATATATGTGGCGTTTCCGTGTAGCTGGTCTTTTATTCCCAAATAATGTATGTAGTCATTCCATTCTAAAGCCCTTATGTCCTAGTGCTAGAAAATGGCTCTAGAAATGCAGTCATTCATTCATACATCTACATGTAAAGGATTAATAGACGTTACGTCAAACATATTGGTCTGTAGAGACTCTATCACATATGTCATACAGCAATCAATTAAGGAGACAATATGAAGGAGTATACTTGTCACAGACTACTAATCACTCCATGTTCATTACAGACTTGAGGAAACAGAAACCAGATGTGGGGTTCGTTCTCGACTAACAGCAGTTAATTGGCGGCTGTATGTCTTGAGGGTTTACCATTTGACCTGTGGAGGGCGGGGTCTGGGGAGCGTGGTTTAACCAATCATAAGTTAGTTTGTGTGTTTTTTCCCCATTGCATTATGATGACCGCAGCAGTCATCATCATGGCTGACCTTACTTGCACACCAATTAAGAAGAGGTTTTCTAACCTGTTGCTTGTCCTGCCCTCAGGCCTTTACCCCTTTGGGAATTAAGGTCGTTGTTTGGCCTACTTAGTTTCGCTACAGCATGAGAAAAAAGTCAGTGTGGCAAAATAACGACAGAGTTCACATGGCAACTACTGAAGCCATAATATCAATCACGAGGAAAAACGATAACTGCGTAGAGCTTTGGAGCATTGCCGACATGGTACATTCTGTTCTAAATATAATAGTATCATCAATCTAGTTGTAAAAAAGGTTTTAGCTGCATCATGAGAATAATGTGTAACCACTAACATTTCAACCATTTATTGCAGTTTCATTTGCAAAGAACTTGTGATTTGCTGATCATTTTCCAAGACATGTTCCCCGCTGCGGCGGGTGTGCGGGGTCCACAAAGCTCAGGGCTCCATCTCTGATTTCTATCTTTTGGAGACTGTGGTGCCTGTTCACAAAATATTGACTGAACTGCATGGGGCACAGGAATAACAAGACGTTTTCTTTATTGAAATGGGCGACTTTCCCCTTTAAGTCCCCGTTCCCCTAACCTCTTCGGAGCTCGATGTAGTTTCTGATGGAACAGTGTAGCTTAAAGGGACGTTTTGCCCATTTTTTTTTACCTGAATTCCATCGTTCTGTGAGAACGGGACGTTAAACGCACCAACAGGTTCTGTGTCTGAACAGGCTGCATCGCCCCCCTCCCTGAGAAGCGCAGCCGGGATGACGCTATTTCCTCAATTACTCTCGTCTGCAGTAGAACCGACTGGAGGAAATAGCGTCTGCAGTTCAGAGGTCTGCCCCGGGTGACGTCATCCGGCAGAGTTTCTCAGGCGGGAGTTCGGCGATGCGGCCAAACTCTCAAGACACAGAACACGTTGGGAAGTTTTACGTCCAATTATCACATGTCCTCCTCACGACAGGACGATAGGCCTATGGTTGAAAATCGGGGCGAAGTGGTCCTTCACAACTGAGAGGTGTTGATGATTTCCCTGTCTCCCCCCTTTTCCCCCCCTGACAGAGGAGAGCGGCGTATCTCTGCTCCAGCTCATCGGAGACCCGCCTTCCGACGCCATCACCAGGACCTTTGGGCCAAACGGCGGCGACGCCTACATCTTCGGCCGGCAGGCGGCGGCGGGGCAGCCGGCCCTGTCCCACGTGCCCAACCCGTTCTACCGCCACTTCTCCCTGCTCTTCAACGTCAAGCCCGCCACCCGGGACGCCGCCGTCCTCTTCTCCATCGCCGACGGCTCCCAGAAGTTCATGTACATCGGCGTCAAGCTGAGCGCCGTGAGGTCGGGCCGCCGGAGGGTGCAGTTCTTCTACACGGAGCCCGACTCGGAGGCCTCGTACGAGGCCGCCAGCTTCGACGTGCCCGCCATGCTGGAGAGCTGGTCGCGCTTCTCGCTGTCCATCTTCGAGGACCAGGTCTCGTTCTACCAGGGCTGCGACTCGGAGCCGCAGGTGGTGAAGTTTGAGCGGTCGCCGGACGACATGGAGCTGGACGCCGGGGCGGGGATCTTCGTGGGACAGGCGGGCGGAGCCGATGCTGACAAGTATCAGGTTAGTGTGTGTGTGTGTTCTATAGTTTGGATCTAATTATTATTTGAATTTTATCCACTTTTTCTCCTATTTTTCTATTTTTCTCCCATCCCAATTTCATATTTCCAATTCTTCCCTCCCCTGTCTTGAACGTTGCTAGACTATGCCTCCCACTGGTCCGCTGTAGTGAGGATAGAAGCCTTGCATCACGTGTCCCCTCCGGTACACAAGGAGGCAGCCTGTCGCATCTTTTCACCAGACAGCTCGAACTCTCAGTGGCGAGGAGTAACGCGTGGGAGGCTCACACTGCCCCCGACACTTCCTGTTTCTGCTGTACAGGCGTCACCCAACCGACCTGTAGGAGTCGCTGTTCACAACGTCCGATCCCCACCCACCGGCTTTCCCACCCTCTAACACTGCCAATTGTGTTAGTATGACGGCCGGCTAAGCCGGTAGCAACGCCGAGAGCTGGGCTCGATACCAGCATCTCTTGCATTAGAGGCGAGCGCCTTGCCCACTGCACCACTCAGCTGCCCTTAGTTCGGATCTAATTGTGATGAAACATCGCACATAGACTGCCAGCAGGTAAGTTCTAGAATATTTTTCAAATTGATCAATGACAAGTATCTTATTTGAATACATTTTCATCATTGTCCAGATACAGTATAAAGTTACACGTTTTGAATGCAAGAGGGCAATACTACACAGGTTGCTGCTCAGAGCCATTACTCCACAAATTACTGCTCTCTCCCTCACTTGACGGAGTGCATATTTCATGCACTGGCCGAAAAAGAGATCCGACAGCGAATCTCTTAGTTACACAATCAACATTGTGCTGTCAGAACAGTTTCATGTTTGTAAGTATTTATTAGTGTTCGCTATTATGGCCAACTGTCTTCTGTCATCTAGTTCTAATCAGAAAAAGCCTATGTTATTAAAAGTTGATAAATCTAGTTATCTTTTTTTCACCAAATCTTAGTTACAACAAGATTGTGTTAGCTAGGTTAGGCAACGTCGTGTTTCAAGGTGAAGTATTTAGAATATTTGCTATTTGGCTGAATGAGATGGCTGGTCTACATTAAGGACAGAACGCATGCAGTCAACACACATTAGGGGCAGAAGACACGGCCTCTGGAGGAGGAGAGAATCCAAACCTGGAGATTGTTTTACTTTTTTAACAAGTGAAATACAAATACTTTATTTAAGATTTAAGAGACCGCTCATGGCTATAGAGGTAGAGTTGGATGTGGAACATTGTCAAGTGCACCGCTGCGGTTCGTAAGCAGAGACGTCTCGGTGGTTCAGTGAGTGGTGAGTGAGCGGCGGAACACAGCTGTCGGACAGCAGTAACACAGTTGAGGTGTCTTGCTCCATGACAGGAACGAAATATAAACCATGCCCTAAAAAACACATTTTCATAGCTGATGTCAACCAGATGGGTAGAGCTTTGCCTGCTTGTGCGGCTGTAGGCTTCTCCAGGCCTGGACTGGCCATCGGGAGCACCGGGACCGCTGAGTGGAAGTTGGAAGTGCCTTGAAGGCAACTCTACATTACCTACATAAGCTGTTATAATAATAATAATAATAATAATAATAATAATAATAATAATAATAATAATAATAATAATAATAATAATAATAATAATAATAATAATAATAATAATAATAATAATAATAACTTGGTTTTATATAGCGCCCTACAAAAGACCCAAGGTCGCCTTACATATGTCACTACCCACTTTCAAAAACACTCTCAAAAAACACCTACGGGAGACTGCAATTCGAAACTGGCCCCTGTAAATGTCCTAACACAACCCCCTCCAATGTACAGTAAATTACCAAGTATGGTCTTGTCAATATTCCAATGTACAGTTTTGCTTGTACAGTTGTACAGTGTCCCGCACCCACCCACCCCTCCTACCCAACCTCCCCCCCCCCACTCCTACCCAACCTCCCCCCACCCACCCAACCACCTCCAATGTACAGCCCCCCCCCCCCCCCCCCCCCCCCCCCCCCCACCTACCCAACCTCCTCCAATGTACAGTTTCTACGTCAAATGTATATACTCTTTTTTCTGGACTCTTTTCGTATCACAAACAGTACTGTATTTGCAAATCTGGTATGTCATAAATGTATAGATGTAACAGCACTGTCTACCTGTATGTCATGTATGTCATATATGTTACGATGAATTGAAAATGGGGGACCCTGATGTAAACAAGATGAAAGTCTTTCTCTGGTCTGCATCCCCTTAACAATTGTATGTATTGAGATGTACTGTACTGTACCGTACCCATTCTGCAATCTGTTAATAAAGTTTTCAATCAATCAATCAATCAATGTAAATTTTTAAGTTATTGTTGTTCATTTGTTATGTTAATTTGTTTACATTTTCACACTTCATTCAACACCCTGCACCCACCACTGATGAAATGAAGTCCACACCTCATTTAAAAATGTTTATGTAGGCATAAAGTTACAGTATTTATTTTATTATTTGATGAATATTGGTTAAACGTTGTCCTAAGAGTAGATTGTACTAAGCAGTTTGTGATTCTCATGCACTAAAATTCACCAGAATGCAGGAAGTGAAGTCTTTGTAACTAACATGTTCCTAGTGGGGCCCCCCTGACTGGGGCTGTATTTCCCAGCCTGAATGATCTTCCCAGTCTGGCCCTGGGCATCTCTCTGAGTGCCCTTTTAGTTTTATTTTACGCTTACTGAATAGAGGGTACTATTTCATCAGCCAACACCTCCTACCCCTCCAAAAATAAATATAATAAATACTAGCAATTTAACAATTGCTTCTATTGTTTACTGCTGGATGCACTGCAACTCCAGCTGTAATTGTACAATTACAAAATAAATCATGTACAATTCCCCTAATGATGAGAATGTCAACAGAGGAAATGGACATGTCATAGTTATAGTCATATTTATCAACTTTTCTTTTTTTAATGGAGATAATGGGATTCCTGTCCCAAAGGACAGAAAAAGACTGAATAGAACACTCTGTGCTACAACAGCAGGTGTCTGTGCATGTGTGTGTGTGCGTGTGTGTGTGTGTGTGTGTGTGTGTGTGTGTGTGTGTGTGTGTGTGTGTGTGTGTCTGCGTGTGTGTGTGTGTGTCTGTGTGTGTGTGTCTGTGTGTATGTCTGTGTGTGTGTGTGTGTGTGTGTGTGCCAGACTCGTCCCTCTTTAACAGCTCCCCGCTGCGTCTCTCCTCACGGTCGGTGGCAACAAGGACGGCCAATTTAACTCTCCCTGCTACCCTGTGAATCTATTACTTGACCTCTCTCACATTTGACCTCTGCCGTGTGCCCCATCAGTGACCCTGCTGACCACATGCGCAGTCAGATGGACCTTGAAGAGGAAATGTGTTCATCACAGGGCAAATGGTTTCTTCAGTCAACTGTATTAATACTGTATTAATACAGCTCTGTGAGATGGTGAGAAATCTAGATCTAAATTTGTTTGCACATAATCTCACACACATCCAAAAACCCTAAACAATTTTATATACAGTAAATTACTTTGAATATGGCCACCAGTGACCAGGGACATTGAATCCTTGTGTTGTGTTAATTACAGCACCATAGTGTACAGTAGATGAATAAATAACAATACCTCGTCTTATAGGGACTACTACCTTATCATTTCATTGAGCTGTAATTAACACAACACAAGGATTCAATGTCCCTGATGACATCACTGGTGGCTATATTCTAACACATTGACTGTGTACACAGTTTTTGGATGTGTATGAGATTATGTGCAAAATAAATCTGCATTGTTTTTGGTGAAGTGCCCCTTTAGCAGTTCCTGGAAAGCCATACGCAAAGGCCTCGATACATTCTTCATGTTCACCATTTCACTGAGCTGTAGCTCACAGAGGACCTGACATGGACAACACACACAGACACTGTGTTAAAAAAGGGCGAAGCAGCGCCTCTACCACCTGAGACAACTCAGGAAATTCAAAGTATCAGGGAAAATACTCCAGTCCTTCTACTCTGGGGCTGTGGAGAGCATCCTGACTGGGAACATCGCTGCCTGGTTTGGCAACTGCACTGCCCAGGACAGGAAGGCTCTACAGAGAGTAGTGCGCTCAGCAGAGCATACTACGGGTACTGCACTACCACCACCCCTGCAGGACTTATAGAACAGGAGGTGCAAATCCAGAGCCTGCAGAATAATAAAGGACCCCCACCACCCCAACAATAGCCTTTTCAAGCTGCTGCGGTCAGGCAAGCGCCTCTGTATAAATGCAGCAAGAACAGAGAGACTCAGACTCAGCTTCTTCCCCCAGGCCACTACAGGTCACAAAAAACAAAGGTCACGTTAAAAAACATAACTGTATGTTTTTGTATAGTATAGTTAGTATAGTATAGTTACATATACTGTAGCATACTGTAACTGTATATTGTATAGTAGTGTATATAGGACTCATTACCTTTCATTTGTAAGCTTAGCATTGTATTGTATTTTATCTTAGTACCTTTTATCATGTCTACTTATTATCTATTCTATTTTATTCTATTACTATTTGTATTTTAAATTTTTTTTGCACAATCAAGGCGGGCATGGCCACCTTCATTTCACTACATGTCTTGTGTATGTATCTGACTAATAAATCTCTTGAATCTTGTGAGGGGAGTGGCTGGGCTGGTTGTAGGGGGGTATTGTTCATGCCCCGGCCCAAACTGGCAGAAGTGTTCAAATCTGGCCTGCCTTTGAGAGTGTTTTTCTCAGCTTTATTCATCTAGAAAAAAGACTGTTTTACAAGATTCAAATTAGCACATCTTCTTCAGACATTCTCGGATTTCAATGTATGACACATAATTTGAAAGCTTACATTCTGTACTTTCACAATCTGGAAAAATCTGGAAAATGAAAATGGAGACGTGTGGCATCAATCGCTGGTCCCGGCCCCATATGGTAGAACTTTTAGTGGTCTGTCTGGGCTTTGTTCCCATCTCTTCTCTCTCACCATTCGATACCTCTCCAACATTCTATGACGGTCCAACAGCAAAGCCTTTTGTGTTCCCTCCACGCCGCCAAGAAGATAAAGTAGGCTAAAAGTGCTCTTGACATGTGTCATAAAATCTGCAGTACATAGAACCAGGCCATATCATGTTTAACAAGACCCACCACTGCTAGAGATGTGAAAAGGACACTTCACCAAAAAACAAGGCTTGACTTGACTTGACTTGAATGCTGATTTATTTTGCACATAATTTCACATGCATCCAAAAACTCTGGTTTTGCACACATACATTTAGTTTTGACAGTTATTGAGAGTAAATTAGTTTGAATATGGCCACCAGTCGCCACCAATGTCAATCGGGGACATTGAATCCTGGTGTTGCATTGATTACAGCTCAATGAAATGATAAGGTACAGTAGCAGTCCCTATAAGACAAGGCTATTCTTTCATCTGCGTAATTGAATTGAAGGATTCAATGTCCCCGATGACATCACCGGTGGCCATATTCAAACTTGTTTACTCCCAATAACTCAAATGAAAGTGAAACTAAATGAATGTGTGAGATTATGCGCAAAATAAATCAGCATTGTTTTTTTTTGGGTGAAGTGGCCCTTTAAGTATCGGCTGATACTGAGTGAGCGCTGATCAGATACGTTACTTTTACTCAACAGCATGAACATGCAGAAAGAATAAATGTCTGTGTGTCATTGTCATTATTGACAATCCAACAAGCTCCTATATAGGTGATCGAGTCACTTTGCCTTGATTCTATTGACACGGCACATATGACTCTTCTTGCTATAGGACGTGAAATTCACAGATACAGATACTCTGTTTTTCTCCTGGAATCAGCCTGATCTCCGATACCGGTATCTCCATCAGTGCCTCCATATCTACTCCACAGGAAGTAGGATGTGGATCTGTGTGTGTGAGAGTCAGAACGCAGCCGAAACGCAGTGGCAAGGACAACTGACACAATAACCCACTGTCTGTTACACACTATGAATGGCATTAGTCATGTCTCGGGTTATTCTCACATGTTCCATCTGTTTGGGAGGTACAGTATAGTGTGGGAGGATGCATGTAATATGTCATGAGTCATAGCATGCAATTAGTGACCGAAAATAGCCTTGGTTCTCTCGCAGTTTAAAGGAAGTGGGTGAAAAGATTGTGCTATTTACTGTCCGTGTGTGTGTGTGTGTGTCTGTGTGTGTGTGTGTGTGTGTGTGTGTGTGTGTGTGTGTGTGTGTGTGTGTGTGTGTGTGTGTGTGTCTGTGTGTGTGTGTGTGTGTTTGTGTTTGTGTTTGTGTGTGTGTGTGTGTGTGTGTGTGTGTGTGTGTGTGTGTGTGTGTGTGTGTGTGTGTGTGTGTGTGTGTGTGTGTGTGTGTGTGTGTGTGTGTGTGTGTGTGTGTGTGTGTGTGTGATTTTAGGGTGT
>NC_140165.1:33182496-33452519 GCF_963971535.1 Notolepis coatsorum | reverse complement strand
ACATAATCAGCAGTGTGTTGTTATCACCTGTTACCCAATAACATGAAAACTATGATATATAGTTACTATAGGGTCCTCCTGTGCACCATAATAAGCAGGCATGTGATCTATTGTCCTGTTATATGTTTAACACAAGACATTTTGACACGTATTTGGGTAAACACAGCTCTAACTAATAACATGCAATGAATACAAACAAACAATAACAAAAGCAAAACACAACTCAATCTACATGTTCAAAAAGGAGTAGGAATAAGTATACACTTATTTAATCCTACCCCTTTTCCACTACTCAAATGAGTGTACTATTTTAAAACATAAAAAAGAAAAAAAGAAAAAGAAAAATATATATATATGCAAAACAAAAAAACAAAAACTATATATGTAAAACATGAAAGAAATCAAATAAAATGTAAACACCCATGAATATCAAGTCCCTTCCTCATCCCTGTACCTTGTGAACATCATTTCCTTATACATCAGTTTGAATTGTCTCATGTTTGTACATTGCTTTAGCACCACATTTAGACTGTTCCACAGTTTCACTCCACATATCGAGATGCAGTGACACTACAATAACCAGAATATTCTATTCTATTATGTGAATGAATGAATAGTTTATTTTGAACAATATCAAATAATACAAAAATAACAAAGATACAATTAAAATACGAAGATAATTAGCTGTGAAAGAAGATTTAAATAAAGGTAAATAAAATTATGAAACAGTCTCTTGTCCAAAAGAATTATAGGAAGAAGCAAGATGCTTATCAGGTTCTACCCCTTATTACAATAAACCCTGTCTTTCATCTTTCAATACATCAACCACTTCATCATTAGTCCTGAGATACATAACCAAGTACACCTTCAAACACAATCTTCAAATGTCTTCTAACGAAATCATCTACAAACTATATCACTTGACGATCAATCAATCGATCAAGTTAATATAAAATCATTGCTGTTAATGAATAATAAGTTATTGTACAATCAATAGACTATTGTCGATCCCAGTATCTTAGAAAGCAAAATGTACATGCTGACTAGATCAGAACAAAAACCGAAACAAGACAAGTCATTAATTTCAACATTTCTATATATATAGCTTTGATTCACTGTTTTGTTTGTTGTGATGTTTTCTTGTGAGTAGGCTACTTCAATGTTTGTGGTTTTATATATATATAATTTCTTTTGTGTTTGTATTTTTAATGTTTGGACCCCAGGAAGAGTAGTCATACTTTGGTGTAGACTATGGGGATCCACAATAAAACAACTTAAAAAAATAATAATAATAAAAAAAAATATATATATATATATATATATTTTTTTTTTCTTTCTTTTTTTTTAAGTTGTTTTATTGTGGATCCCATTAGTCTACACCAAAGTATGACTACTCTTCCTGGGGTCCAAACATTAAAAATACAAACACAAAAAAAAAATATATATATATAAAACCACAAACATTGAAGTAGCCTACTCACAAAAAAACATCACAACAAACAAAACAGTGAATCAAAGCTCACTCAATATTCATAAGTCAGATATCACAATTCTCCAACCATAAAATACAAATTACATAGGCAATCCATAAGAACAAAACAGATCAAAATCATTTATATGATTTTAACTCATAATATAGCATAACTTTTCTAATTCTATTCTATTCTATTCTATTCTATTCTATTCTATTCTATTCTATTCTATTCTATGTCTGACCTGACAGACCACCCCTGCAACCCTGCGACCCGTGCCAGAGCCCCCTCTGACAGCATCAAGAGGCTCCACCACACAGACCGGCTCAGGTTCAGGTAAGACCACTTCACTCTTTGTTGACTAGCTAATCCTGGGCCCAGGTTTATTTCCTGTCAGCTGTTTGATGTTAGAAAACACTGTACCAATCTGCCGTTGTGGGACAGCGACACCTACAGGTCAGGTCCTGGGCGCCTGCTCAGCGAAAGACAGGAAGTGGTGAACGCAGCGTGACCTCCCACGCGTTACACTTCACCAATGAGAGTCCTCGCTGCCAGGTGAAAAAGAGAGCCGCTGGCTGTCTCCCCATGTGTCGGAGGAAGCATGTGGTGGACTTCAGGGTTCCCTTGTACCGACCAGTAAGGGGAACATGCGCACAACGACCAGGTAGGGGAGGGGGGGGAATTGGCATAACAACTAAATTGGAATGGGAGGAAAAGCATAGAAAATCAGGCGGAGAAAAAGAGGATATAAAAAAATTAAAAATAAAACACTGTACCAGGACATAAACTTGACCCAATTTTAGAATGTTCATGTTGTTGTCAAGTTTAAAACGGTCTATGTCCTGGGAACGTGTACCGCAGCTGTGTTGTCGACAAAAACTGTTCACTGAATTCACTCTCCTATACATATGTTCCACTGTCAAAGATATCTGCCCAAACGGGAAGTAAACTGACCAATGCTACCTTTACTCATATTATTTTCCCTCAACATATTGAATAAATAATATTATCATATTGTTTTAGTCTCTTTTATAAAAAATAAATATGTGTACCCTCTTCTCCAGAGTCAGACAAGAAGATACCAGTTTCCTCTCTGTGCGTTCAGTAGAAAGATACCTGGCTGCAAGCTAACCTAGCTTAGCACAAATGAATGGAAGCGGATACGGACCAGTATCCGCTTCCATTCATTTGTGCTAAGCTAGGAAATTGAGAGGAAATTGGCATATATCTTCTTGTCTGACTCTGGAGAAGACAGTGAGCACATTTCACATGGCATGTTCCTTTAGATCTTGATAAATCACTTGGCTTAAAGGTCCTCTGTTTCCTCAAATAATAGGCTTAGAGATCGGTGAGTAGGACATGCCTAAAATGCATTGGATTATGTCAATTTGGTTGGAGAGAATGGCATGAATGCCGTGTGACTCACCTCTGGTTTTGTTTATGATAGTGGTTTATTGGACCAAAGTCTTCACTCTGAAATTGTTGATACCAGGACTGACACCTTTGATACAAGGGCTGATGCCATGCGACGGCTGTTGATACTGCTTTGGCTACATTCCTGACTTCTGTAAACACTCGGAGTGAAACAGACCCGTTCTCTAAAGTAGATTTCTTTCCACCTACATCTACATCTCCATCTAAGTTAAACCTTTCAAGTGATAGGTCATATGTGTGTACATGTATGTACCCAGAGTTTTTATATAAATCAATAGCGTTGAAGTAGGCCTAAGGCTATATACACTAATATTCTGGCTTCACTAGTGCAAAGGAACTAAATTCATTGGCCACCGCCCTCTCGGTGGACATTGACAAGGTGTTCACAAGCGTGACTCTGCAAGCTGCTTCTCGTCGTGTTTATGTAACCACTAAAAGGTGCCGAGGTGACGAGTGTTTATTAGTGATGTGGCGATTGTGAACGATCCCATTCTCTTGCTGTTCTTTGGTATGAACGAAGGGAACCGAGTCATCCTTAGTTGGAGCCGTTTTTTTTCCCTATTCCATAAACTGCAACATTGTATTGTTCACTTCACTCACTCAATTCAAGCGCAAAATACAGAGTTTCTTTTAATCCAACATTGCAACCATTGCAACAAGCGTGGTTCATTTACAATCTCAGTTTCCCTTCTGCCTTCTATAACGTGATATAAGGATATAAGCGTTTATTTTTTTACCGTAAGAACAAATCGGGGATGTTTTCCGGGGCAGAATATGGTCGAGAGCAGATTACTTAATACAGGGACTGTCCCTGAACATCTGGGAAGTCTTGTCACCTTAATAAAAGCCTATATTTTTTCATTCAAACTTTGGTGGATGCTTAATATCACACTCATGTTGGATATCATTTTAACGATTTGAGGCTTTGTTTCCAGGGGCTATACGTGTCTATGTTTGAATCTGATACAAATCCTATCCCATCATTATCCTAGTGATTATTCCGTGGATGAAGCAAAAATGTAGTTTTAAGACTGATAAACCAAGTAACCCTGACCCCTAAAAACAAAGAACGATGAACGGGGGCCTAAAGATCTGGCTCCCTTCAAAGATCCACAATTCCCATCACTAGTGTTTATGTCGTATCTGTGTTGTTTCCAGATGACGGTGTGGGCTATAGCTTTAGCTAACGCTATCATAGCCATCATGATGTGTAATGTCAACTGGACAACGTCAGCCCCGCCTGCCAACGCCATATAGATAGCGAACGTTAACTAACGTTTGCAAACAAAGCCAACGTCATCCAGCCGTCACCACAGATCTAGCTATGACAACGTTAGCTAACACCAACGAAGTGAGAGTAGGGAAACGTTAATGTAGTCAGAGTGTAGCGGGAACGGTAGAGAGAGGCAGCACTTAATTTGCATTGGCAAGAGTTTATCTCATTCTATATCACGGCACGAAAAATAAAAATAAACTTTCTTTTGCGACCTTGTATTGGAAGCCGGCCTGTATTTGTCTGCATGTATCAAACCCCCCGTCCATTATAAGAGACCCGTCCTCTATTTGAATGCCCTCCACTATTAGAGGATTTACGGTATATTGTATTAAAACAATACAACAATCCCGTCTCCGACCCTCACTCTCAGACTCTGTGGCTGAGACCCTGATCCACTCATTCGTCACCTCCCGGTTGGACTACTGTAACAGAGTCCTGTTCGGGGTACCCAGCAAAGCCCTGGACAGGCTCCAGTATGTCCAGAACTCAGCTGCCAGGGTTCTCACTCACACCAAGCCCTGGCAGCACATCACCCCCACCCTCATCCATCTCCACTGGCTTCCAGTCAGGTTCCGCATCACCTTCAAACTCCTGCTCCTCACCTACAAATCCCTCCATGCCCTCGCCCCCCGGTACCTGTCTGATCTCCTCCACCAGTACACTCCATCCCGGAACCTACGATCCTCTGATCTAGGTCTCCCCTCCATCCCTCGCACCAGGTTACAGACTTTTGGGGACAGAGCCTTCAGCGTGGCGTCCCCTACCCTCTGGAACTCTCTCCCCCCCGAAATCCGCAACGCCCCAACCCTGGACACCTTCAAATCTGCTCTAAAAACACACCTCTTCACCAAGGCTTTTCCCCATCAGTTAGTTTAGATTAAATTAGGTCCATTATCCCCTACCTTCCCTCATCCCCTCTCCCCCCCCCCCCCCCCCCCCTATTTTCCTTGCCCTATTTTTGTCCTGATTGTAAAGCGACCTTGGGTTCTATGAAAGGCGCTATATAAATTTGATCTATTATTATTATTATTATTATTATTATTATTATTATTATTATTATTAAAACAAGCAAAGGCCTGTCCTTCTGAACCACCAGGAGACGGACTGTAATTTGAGATCCTTGCTGTTTTAACTGTTACCTTGTTAAGTCGTTTGGTAAGCCCTGAACCACGCTGCTAATTTGGAAGAGGGCCACCTCATTCGCTCAGAACACCAACCAGAAAAGTATAAATGTCAATGTGATGGAAGAAGCGGGACGAACACTCCTGCTGAGCCCAGAGCTAAGTAGAACCTGTGTCCACTCTCAGCTGTTGGTGTAAATACTCTGTCATATTGAATATTCACTCTGTAAAACATATTTGATTGCAAAACCCTCTCCTCATCCTTCAAGGTCATTCTAAAGAGAGAGAACGCGACAACGCATATCGGCCGCCTTCAGTGGCGGCCAAGCCTGGTTCACCAGGGCAACGAGGTGGGTTGCTCGCGTGGGTGTGTGGGGGGGGGGGCCTCTCCCCACCCTGCAGACCGTGTTTAGGTCATGTCCTAATCAGTCTGTGGCCGTCCTATCACAGGATAGAATGAGCACTGTGTTCCTTCCTGTTCATCATACACTCGCTGATGATAACCATAGATATATATAACTAGATGGTGCAAGGCGGGGTCTCCAGCGTAGTTCACCGGTGGCCATCTTGTCACAGGCAGCACGCCCACTCATAACATGAATGTCTATGGTGCATGTACTATTGAAATAACCATAGCTTGCTCAATTTCCAACCGATTTCCAAACGGTTTGGTTTATTACAAACGTTATTAACGTGGCTATGATGCTTGGACATGTTGAAATTATTTTCATATGAAAGTCCATTATAAGTATGCAGTATGATAACTACATCTCTGATGTTTATAACAAACCAAACCGTTTGAAAATCGTTTGAAAATTTTGCAAGTTATGGTTATTTCAATAGTACATGCACCATAGACATTCATGTTAACAGTGGGCGTGCTGTGGCAACGTTGGTCTCCATTGGCCAGCAGCGCGGGTGAGTCATCTAGCCTTTATATATGTCTATATGATGATAACGGTCGGTTTCTCGTTGTGTCAAGTGGAGCATGGTCCCTTGGCAGCCCAATCTCGCTTAAAATATGTAAATAAAGTACTTATCAACCACAGGAAAAAGGTATATATTGTACGTTATGTTATAGCCATAAGTAATATATTGACATAATTATGAAAATGTACAATGTGTACGTATTATAAATGTATTACATATTATGTTTTCTTTCACTTTTAACGTTTTCAGAAAACATTTGAGTTCCCCTGCTGGGGAACAAACCCAAGGGCGCTTACATGGGAGGCAAGTGTCTTTACCTCAAGACTACCAAGACACACTTTTCTGATAGCCTCACCCAAACCCTAACCCTAACCTTAACTTTATATCTTAACCATGACCGTTAAAAATGTTAAAACGAACCATTATCATAGTACTGCTGTGTTTGTATCAGGGTGGGTGAGTGGCTTAGTCTAGTGGTGAGACAACTCACCCACGGCCACAATCATTGTTGGTTTGTTTTCCCGGTCGCTGTGATTTGTTTTGGACTTGTTTTGGCAGATACAAAACATAAATATATTACTTATACAATACATAAATATATTACTTATGGCTATAACATAATGTACATTATCTACCTTTTTTCCTGTGGTCGATTAGTACTTTATTCATGTTTTCTGATGAGACCGTGTTGCCCTTGGCATCGAGCACTGGGGAGGAGGTGGAGGCTTGAGGAGGTGGTGGAGGTTTGAGGAGGAGGTGGAGTTTTGAGGAGGAGGTGGAGGTTTGAGGAGGTGGTGGAGGTTTGAGGAGGAGGTGGAGGTTTGAGGAGGTGGTGGAGGTTTGAGGAGGAGGTGGAGTTTTGAGGAGGAGGTGGAGGTTTGAGGAGGTGGTGGAGGTTTGAGGAGGAGGTGGAGGTTTGAGGAGGTGGTGGAGGTTTGAGGAGGAGGTGGAGTTTTGAGGAGGAGGTGGAGGTTTGAGGAGGTGGTGGAGGTTTGAGGAGGTGGAGGTTTGAGGAGGTGGAGTTTTGAGGAGGAGGTGGAGGTTTGAGGAGGTGGAGGTTTGAGGAGGAGGTGGAGGTTTGAGGAGGAGGTGGATGTTTGAGGAGGTGGAGGTTTGAGGAGGTGGTGGAGGTTTGAGGAGGAGGTGGAGGTTTGAGGAGGTGGAGGTTTGAGGAGGTGGAGGTTTGAGGAGGAGGTGGAGGGTTGAGGAGGAGGTGGAGGTTTGAGGAGGAGGTGGAGGTTTGAGGAGGTGGAGGTTTGAGGAGGTGGTGGAGGTTTGAGGAGGAGGTGGAGGTTTGAGGAGGAGGTGGAGGTTTGAGGAGGTGGAGGTTTGAGGAGGTGGAGGTTTGAGGAGGAGGTGGAGGTTTGAGGAGGAGGAGGTTTGAGGAGGTGGTGGAGGTTTGAGGAGGAGGTGGAGGTTTGAGGAGGAGGTGGAGGTTTGAGGAGGTGGAGGTTTGAGGAGGTGGTGGAGGTTTGAGGAGGAGGTGGAGTTTTGAGGAGGAGGTGGAGGTTTGAGGAGGTGGTGGAGGTTTGAGGAGGAGGTGGAGGTTTGAGGAGGTGGTGGAGGTTTGAGGAGGAGGTGGAGTTTTGAGGAGGAGGTGGAGGTTTGAGGAGGTGGTGGAGGTTTGAGGAGGAGGTGGAGGTTTGAGGAGGTGGTGGAGGTTTGAGGAGGAGGTGGAGTTTTGAGGAGGAGGTGGAGGTTTGAGGAGGTGGTGGAGGTTTGAGGAGGTGGAGGTTTGAGGAGGTGGAGTTTTGAGGAGGAGGTGGAGGTTTGAGGAGGTGGAGGTTTGAGGAGGAGGTGGAGGTTTGAGGAGGAGGAGGTTTGAGGAGGTGGTGGAGGTTTGAGGAGGAGGTGGAGGTTTGAGGAGGAGGTGGAGGTTTGAGGAGGTGGAGGTTTGAGGAGGTGGTGGAGGTTTGAGGACGAGGTGGAGGTTTGAGGAGGTGGAGGTTTGAAGAGGTGGAGGTTTGAGGAGGTGGAGGTTTGAAGAGGTGAAGGTTTAAGGAGGAGGTGGAGGCTTGAGGAGGTGGTGGAGGTTTGAGGAGGAGGTGGAGGTTTGAGGAGGAGGTGGAGTTTTGAGGAGGTGGAGGTTTGAGGAGGAGGTGGAGTTTTGAGGAGGAGGTGGAGGTTTGAGGAGGTGGTGGAGGTTTGAGGAGGAGGTGGAGGTTTGAGGAGGTGGAGGTTTGAGGAGGAGGTGGAGGTTTGAGGAGGAGGTGGATATTTGAGGAGGTGGAGGTTTGAGGAGGTGGAGGTTTGAGGAGGAGGTGGAGGTTTGAGGAGGAGGTGGAGGTTTGAGGAGGTGGAGGTTTGAGGAGGAGGTGGAGGTTTGAGGAGGTGGAGGTTTGAGGAGGTGGAGGTTTGAGGAGGTGGTGGAGGTTTGAGGAGGTGGAGGTTTGAGGAGGTGAAGGTTTGAGGAGGAGGTGGAGGTTTGAGGAGGAGGTGGAGGTTTGAGGAGGTGGATGTTTGAGGAGGTGGAGGTTTGAGGAGGTGGATGTTTGAGGAGGTGGAGGTTTGAGGAGGTGAAGGTTTGAGGAGGAGGTGGAGGTTTGAGGAGGAGGTGGAGGTTTGAGGAGGTGGTGGAGGTTTGAGGAGGTGGTGGAGGTTTGAGGAGGTGGTGGAGGTTTGAAGAGGTGGATGTTTGAGGAGGTGGAGGTTTGAGGAGGTGGTGGAGGTTTGAGGAGGTGGAGGTTTGAAGAGGTGGATGTTTGAGGAGGTGGCGGTTTGAGGAGGAGGTGGAGGTTTGAGGAGAAGGTGGAGGTTTGTTGGCATCACGTAGAAGTATGGTGTGTGTTCAAATCTTCATCAGAGCCTTCTTGTGCAAGAGCTCAGTGTGCAGGACTTCATTTGATTCGCATGCAAGAATTTAGTTTGAACCCATTGTCTTTACTGTCCATTGTCCACAAAGACGAAGATGAATAGGTGAGAAAACACCATGGAGGTGCACCGTAAAGACTTGTATTACTTAAAGGTATAACCTTCAAAAAACCAGTTTTTATAACTTCAAATTCTATGGTTTCTCTGCATGTTGATTTTAAATTCTGTAGTGCCTTGTCCTTAGAACTTGATTGACAAAGGTTGGAGATCAAGGTTTTAAACTCTGCAACAGAGGGAAGAATCTCAAGCTTTAAGGGCTGTTGGAGGTCATTCCATGAGCTAGGGGCATCATAGCAAAAGGCAGAGGTTCAAGTTCATATGCATTTTGGACGTCCATCTATGTAGGAGAAGGGAGGGGGAAGAGTTCCAATTGTATTATTATACTATGCTGCCACCTGTAGGACATGCTGCTGTATTGCTTCCAATAGTCAAGGCAATACATATTAGATCCACTAGATGGCGTGAAGGAGAACTAAGGGAGGACTTGTGTTTAAAAAAAAAGGGGGATGAAAAAACACTTGGAAACATCCGTTTTAGAAGATTTGACTTTGCAAGTTGGTGCTATTGATCAGATGACCCTGCTGTCATAATACAAACACAGGGTGGATCTCCAAACTGAAGTCAAGTTTTCAGGAATAAAAAAGGAGTGACACATACACTTACACAGACCCAACGCCTAGATTATTAGTAGACATTATGATGTAAATTGTACAATAGGTTTGAATGTGTCGGCTTGTCCTGTACAATAGGTTTGAATGTGTTGGGTCGTCCTGAGACGTGCCCCACACGCAAGAGACTCACACTTCAAGCAAAGCATGATGAAGTTACGGTTCTCATATGGCAACAGTGATGACATTTGAAGTCTTTAGCATTGTGGGTGATCACACTGTTTTGTTTCTATAGCTATAGGTGATTATTAATTATGATGGTGGTGGTGGTGGTGGTGGTGATGGTGGTGGTGGTGATAATGACAGCGATGACTTCAGTTTTGATGCTAATGATTATCATCATATAGTGCCAGATAAAGGGCAACTATCGAACGGATATTTGGTTGCTATATTATCGTGTATATTATAATATTATAATATTAATATTATATTATTTGTGTATACTATTCTAATTTTGTGTTGCCAGACATCCTGCTGTGCAGGTACTTTACTGTATCTTTTATATTGTGTATTGTTTGGAGTCAGTTAATTGTGTTGTGTCATGTCTGTATGTATGTGTCTGTGGCTGTAGTGGGTGTAAGCCCAAGACAAATTTCCCAGCTGATGGGACAATAAAGTGACTCTTGACTCTTGACTTGATCAAGTGGCCACATGCACAGATAGACAAAAAAACATCATCAAAAGGGCCATTTCACAATTTTGAGCACAATCTGACTGGTTGTCGGACAAGTGTGTTTTTTGTTGTTCACATGGTGTTCTTCTTGTGCCCCAGGACAGTTCCGTCAGTTTGTGAACACACACCACGTGTCTGCTCCATAAACAGTGCATGATGCACTGGAGGCTGTAGCCATGTGCAGTGTTAAGATGAGTCCTCACACCCACATGAGGTTTATAGGCTAGTATTGCTGACAGAACCAGAATGTAATCCACATTTAAATCCCGCACAAACATTTGATGGCTCCATGAAATCAGTGTCCCGTTCAGTTCCTGTGCAGCAGCACCATACATCCGGGTGACATCACACATCAGTTCCTGTGCTGGAGCAGCACCATACATCCGGGTGACATCACACATCAGTTCCTGTGCAGCAGCACCATACATCCGGGTGACATCACACATCAGTTCCTGTGCAGCAGCACCATACATCTGGGTGACATCACACATCAGTTCCTGTGCAGCAGCACCATACATCCGGGTGACATCACACATCAGTTCCTGTGCTGGAGCAGCACCATACATCCGGGTGACATCACACATCAGTTCCTGTGCAGCAGCACCATACATCCGGGTGACATCACACATCAGTTCCTGTGCAGCAGCACCATACACCCGGGTGACATCACACATCAGTTCCTGTGCAGCAGCACCATACATCCGGGTGACATCACACATCAGTTCCTGTGCAGCAGCACCATACATCCGGGTGACATCACACATCAGTTCCTGTGCTGGAGCAGCACCATACATCCGGGTGACATCACACATCAGTTCCTGTGCTGGAGCAGCACCATACATCCGAGTGACATCACACATCAGTTCCTGTGCTGGAGCAGCACCATACATCCGGGTGACATCACACATCAGTTCCTGTGCAGCAGCACCATACATCCGGGTGACATCACACATCAGTTCCTGTGCTGGAGCAGCACCATACATCCGGGTGACATCACACATCAGTTCCTGTGCAGCAGCACCATACATCCGGGTGACATCACACATCAGTTCCTGTGCAGCAGCACCATACATCTGGGTGACATCACACATCAGTTCCTGTGCAGCAGCACCATACATCCGGGTGACATCACACATCAGTTCCTGTGCTGGAGCAGCACCATACATCCGGGTGACATCACACATCAGTTCCTGTGCAGCAGCACCATACATCCGGGTGACATCACACATCAGTTCCTGTGCAGCAGCACCATACACCCGGGTGACATCACACATCAGTTCCTGTGCAGCAGCACCATACATCCGGGTGACATCACACATCAGTTCCTGTGCAGCAGCACCATACATCCGGGTGACATCACACATCAGTTCCTGTGCTGGAGCAGCACCATACATCCGGGTGACATCACACATCAGTTCCTGTGCTGGAGCAGCACCATACATCCGAGTGACATCACACATCAGTTCCTGTGCTGGAGCAGCACCATACATCCGGGTGACATCACACATCAGTTCCTGTGCAGCAGCACCATACATCCGGGTGACATCACACATCAGTTCCTGTGCTGGAGCACCATACACCCGGGTGACATCACACATCAGTTCCTGTGCAGCAGCACCATACATCCGGGTGACATCACACATCAGTTCCTGTGCAGCAGCACCATACATCCGGGTGACATCACACATCAGTTCCTGTGCAGCCGCACCATACATCCGGGTGACATCACACATCAGTTCCTGTGCAGCAGCACCATACATCCGGGTGACATCACACATCAGTTCCTGTGCAGCAGCACCATACATCCGGGTGACATCACACATCAGTTCCTGTGCAGCAGCACCATACATCCGGGTGACATCACACATCAGTTCCTGTGCAGCAGCACCATACATCCGGGTGACATCACACATCAGTTCCTGTGCAGCAGCACCATACATCCGGGTGACATCACACATCAGTTCCTGTGCTGGAGCAGCACCATACATCCGGGTGACATCAGATATCCAAATGGTTCTCTCCTTGATTCCTAGCGTTAGGAGCGAGTGGTGCATATTCACACACATATTGACTGAACTGTCCTGGGACACAGGCGTAACATAATTATGGGGATTAATAAAATGGATGTCATTCCCCTTTAAACCTGTTCATGGCCCTGATCATCTCATAGTGATTGTAACATCTCTGGCATGTCATAAAATGGCAAATTGCTTTGCTTTATGCTAGAATGTAAAATCGATCTTACACACTCAATGATCTGACATATTGAGGCTTTGAGCTCTGGGGGCCCTCGCTCTGGGGCCCCTCGTCAGGTCGAGCAGGTCCTGCGTGGCTCCGATCACACCTTCAGATGGTGATGGAAGCATCTGTGACTGTCTCCCAGGTGCCACAGGTACGAGGGGGGACAAGGGAGACAGAGGGGAGAAGGGCAGCTCAGGGGACCTGGGCCCCGCGGGGCCAAAGGGAGACTCCGGCTCCAGCTCCGGCTCTGGGTCTGAGTCATCCTCCCAGGCCGGAGGACGAGGACAAAAGGTAGGACAGTGTGTGTGTGTGTGTGTGTGTGTGTGTGTGTGTGTGTTGTGTGTGTGTGTGTGTGTGTGTGTGTGTGTGTGTGTGTGTGTGTGTGTGTGTGTGTGTGTGTGTGTGTGTGTGTGTGTGTGTGTGTGTGTGTGTGTGTGTAGGTGTGTGTGTGTGTGTGTGTGTGTCTCCAAACATAAATAAACTAAATGGGACACCCACACACACACACACACACACACACACACACACACACACACACACACACAAACAAATGCTTACAGCTGTTGCATGTGTTGGTTTGAGTTAAATCAACACACCGAGAAGCTTGAAACATAACCGTTGCAATCATTTCTAGGAGCTGACGCTCATAGTCCTTGTTAATCGGTCGGATTGGTTTGTAATTTTTTTTTTATTATGTTTTTTCATACTGAACAAGTTTTTAACTGATAACATCACTGATGAGCACTAGTTAAAAGAGGTCGCTCTGCATGACTGTATGTGCTGTGAGAAACGTAAATCAATGTATCGATTGGGTCTACAAATCCTATGTAGTTAGGATTCAATCCTAGTAGTTGATTAAAAATGTCTATCGTCAAGGACGGCCCTAATAATTCTTGTCTTATTTCTTCTTTCAGGGTGACAAAGGTGTAAAGGTACGCTTTGCGGACTAACCAGCAATACACTTTTCCGTCCATTCATATATTGGGGTTAAAGGAACACACCAACACTATGGCAAATGTGCTTACTGTCTTCTCCAGAGTCAGACAAGAAGATAGATACCAATTTCCTCTTTGTGCGTTCAGTAGAGAGCAATCCAGTTGCATGTTAGCCTAGCTTAGCACAATGACTGGAAGCGGGGGAGGAACAGCTAGCCTAGCTTAGCACAATGACTGGAAGCCGGGGAGGAACAGCTAGCCTAGCTTAGCACAATGACTGGAAGTGGGGGAGGAACAGCTAGCCTAGCTTTGCACAATGACTGGAAGCAGGGGAGGAACAGCTAGCTAGCCTAGCTTAGCACAATGACTGAAAGCGGGGGAGGAACAGCTAGCTAGCCTAGCTTAGCACAATGACTGGAAGCAGGGGAGGAACAGCTAGCTAGCCTAGCTTAGCACAATGACTGAAAGTGGAGGAGGAACAGCTAGCCTAGCTTAGCACAATGACTACAAGCAGAGCTAACCTACAGATACAGCTCTTCAGACTCGAACCTCCACTGCTCCTCTACCGCTCCTCCACCAGTCCACGGGCCAAACTGATTTTGTGACTCCTATTGTTCTGGACCGGGCCAGATTTCGCACCTCCACTGCCTCCCACAGTGTATCAGGCTGGGAGGCTTTTTCATCTTGAATTTGTATTCGTCCCAAACGCCCCAGCTCCATCCGATTCCTTAGCTTTTTTCACTGTTTACTTATCATGCATTGCAACACTAATATATGGGCAGTACCCCAAGTCAGACTGCCCCGAACCCACTTATAAAAAATTATCTTGGGGGTCTGAGGGCAGTAGCCCGCGACCCCCTCCCTGGGGGAGCACTTAAGTTAAGTACCCTCCATTTGTTCTTTTTGGGAGCCAGGGCCAGCTCAGTCACTGAGCCACCAGCCCCCCTCCTTGCAAATCCCCCTCAGCGTAGTGGGGCTGCTTCCCACTATGGACTTTAATTATTCCCAATCGCCCCAGCTCCAACCGATCTTTTCCGATTTTTTCACACGATTATTATTACACATTGAGTCACTTCCATATGGGCAGTACCCCAAACCAGACTGCCCAGAACCTGTCTTCTAAAATATTCTGGAGGTCTGGGGGCAGGAGCCCCCGACCCCCTCTCTGGGAGAGCACTTGAGTCAAGTACCCTCCCTTTGTTCTCTTGGGGACCCAGGATCAGCTCAGTCACCCCCGAAATATAACACCTGAGTGCTAGTTCTAAAGTGGTAGAAGGGTGGTACAAGAGCAGTAGAAGAGCACCAAATCTGAATAGCTTCATCTGTAGCTTAGCACAATGACTGAAAGCGGGGGAGGATCGGCTGGTATCTATCTTCTCGCCAGACTCTGGGGAAAGCGGTGAGGGAATATGTATAGGGAATTCCCATAATGTTGGCGTGTCCCTTTAAAGTTCTCATCTCATTTTCTAATTCTACCCATTTTGTTTCTTCCCAGGGCAGCTCAGGGTTTGGTTACCCAGGTAACAAGGGGGACCGTGGTCCTGCTGGTCCTGCCGGCCCCACTGGGCCCCCGGGGCCCGCTGCCGAGGTGGTCCGGCTTGGGGACGGTTCCTTCGTGCAGCCGGTGAGTGGATCACAAGGCCCGGCAGGACCGGCGGGAGTAGAGGGACCCTCTGGGCCCCCAGGACCCGAGGGAGAAGCTGTGAGTACTCGCATTCCAGATATTAAGAGTGTCATGCTACATGTTTCATTAACTCATACTCTATGTATTATTCCTCTGGCTGTGGTGAGCCATACTGTGTATTTATGTACAAGCTACAAGGGCTACAAGAAAGCCAAAGGGAGATCCATTAAAGATTTGTTGTGGGTATTTATTCCTCCATACCGATACACAATTACAATGGCGAGCAGCCAGGGTAATGATATTCCGTAACATCAGCTGGGATATTTTGGTACAAAGACTTCAATGTAGGAAATTAGCTCTCCTTCTCTCTTCTGTTACTCCAGAATTTCGCCAAAAACAAACTAAAAAACAATTTCTTTATTAAACTCCCAAGCCTTCTCGCATGAGACCCCAAAACTCATCCCCTTGAACAGCTCTCTTAAAGTAACACTCACATTTACATGTATTGCTACAATATCCAACATATTTCTTTATACATTCACTGTATATCTATATACAATTATATGCACACCTGCGCTGTTGATATGAATGTTGAAATGCGAAGATGAGAAGCACGTTCAACCACAGACTCATACCCCCCCGACACATCACTGATCGCCTCGGCAAGTCCTTCATACCAGCGGCCCATCAGGTTCCACAACCATGGGCAGGGAGAACTAACGGCAGAAGAACTCGAGAACAACCAGGGATGTCTGATCACTGAGTGTGTCTGACTCCCACCTAAACTGCATGGACTACAACGTATAATGTATGACGTATATCATGCCAGTTAGGGTACCTTATGTAAACTGCACCTGTATATACTGGATACTTTACTTACTCATAGTATATATTCAAATTCAAAAAAGTTTTGTATTATTTCTTATTATTTCCCTTGGTACATTCTCTCTCAACCATTGCCCTGTAGTGCTGTAATTGGACAGCAATGTAACCCCACCCCCCTCCATCCCCTCAGAATAATAAAGTTATCTCTTATCTCTTGTCAGGGGGATCCAGGAGAAGATGGCAAAACGGTAAGTTACATTTCTTGTTGTGGTTCAGCGGATTTAAGTTTTAGATTTTACAAGATAGATGCTGAGCCTGACACCAACACAGTTGGTTGCAATCACTTCTGTATTGACTTGTGTCAAACCCCGCCTTTTTTTCTTTATCCTCCAATCACAACTGTTGCTTTGTTTGTCCGAGGGAAGCAACAGTTGTGATTGGAGGATCAAGAAAAGAGGGCAGGGTTTGAGATAGGTAATTTGCTATTATAATCCCTAAATGTTCCTTCAAATCTCTCTTTGCTGTTGGCTCTCAGGGTCCCGTTGGGCCAAGAGGGTTCCCAGGGACGCCTGGAAGTACAGGGACCAAAGGAGCGAAGGTACATAATGGAGTATGATGGTGCGTTCGGTCTGCCCTCGTGAAGTTGTAAAGTTGAAAATGTATCACGTGACCAAGTCGTGCGTTAGAAGTGATTCGGTCGAGTGCTTGCTAGTTTGGTCAGAAAGTCGGAACCAATGAGATCCAAGGCAGCAAATTGATTGATGACAACACCAACTTTTAGGAATCACATTATGTCAATATCATATTTCTCGAGTCTCGTGCTCCTTGTAGTTACTACTGCCAGGATAAAGCATTATTTGTGGGGAGGGCTAACACCACAAATGTGAAAGGTCAGAGATACGTCATGGAATCATGGAACTAGCTTGAGTTTTAACACATTTACGACTTGGAAAGCCTGGTGGTGAACTTAACGAGGACCAGCCGAACGCACCATGACACCTCTACCAGGATGGATGGATTGATGGATTTATTGACGGATGGGTGGGTGGCTGGGTGGATGGATATCTGGATGGATGGACAGACAGAGGGATGGATGGATCGATAGATGGATGGATGGATGGATGGATGGATGGATGGATGGATGGATGGATGGATGGATGGATGGATGAATGAATGGATGGATGGATGGATGGGAGGGTAGATAGGTGGGTTTATGGATGGCTGGATGGATAGGATGGATGGAGAGCGATATAGAGATGAATATTGTGCAGAGAGTTGCCATAATTATTTTATAAATGTATGGATAGCTGGTTTAGTACAACCATGTGACCTCTGCTCTTTCCAGGGGGATTGTGCGGAGAGTTTACCTGGCCCCAGGGGGCTTCCGGGTCCACCTGGCCCCCCCGCCCCGTCCACTGGGGACCGCCCGGTACGTCCACGCTTAAAAGAATACCACCTTTATTATTTTGAGGTTGAGAACTTTTGTGACATGTCATCTTTCTTTCATCAATTCTGTCTCTTCAGACCTTCTTTGACATGGAAGGCTCAGGCTTTCCAGATCACGACAAAATACGGGTACGTTGAACATACAAAATACTTGTTTGATAGAGTTGCATTGACCATTATTCACATTGACCCAGGGTGGAAACAGGGCGGAAAGGAATCCCAACCCGAGCATGACATGAGAGCAAAATGGCCACCGTGGGAATATGGTCAATGGGGTATAATGTCTGGTTTTAGTTGACTAATCAGTCATTAGCATCTTAGTTAACAAAAACCTCTTTTATTCAATTAGTGTTGTTTTTTTATGGATTTATTATTGTCATATTAATCAAGTTATCCACTCAGTCTTAAATGAGCTTTCGGTTTGTAGAGGTTACTTTACAAGATCGCATTAATTTGCAGAACGACAATAACGTGGTAATTTGACAGATGTCAAATTATGGACAGATGTCCATTAAGTGGACTATTAAATTAAGCGACTAAGACTGTGAGTCAACTGTGATTTTCCTTAGTCAAGGACAGGCGAGTGCTAAAATTCTAAAAGTGCAAAAAAATGCAGTTTTCTACATACAGTGTGAACGTGTTTGTTTGTGATTCTCCAGGGCCCACGTGGTCCTCCAGGTCAGCCAGGCCTCCCCGGCCTCCCAGGTACATCGGTGGCTGTGGGACCCAACGGTCCGGTGGCCTTTGGACCTTCAGGGCCTCCAGGACAGGACGGAGTTCCTGGTCTACCGGTGAGAGTCTCTACTCTGTGTCATATGATGCGGTCTGCAAGCATTTTGGATTGGAGGACATTATACAAGATTTTCATCCATTTCACTCAGGAATGTGTAAACTCAACCATGTACAATTATGAATGGTTCATGTAATTTAGAGGTTGAGTCTACATGGTCCTCGTTGTATGAGGACCGCGTAGACTCAACCAGCGGATGACGTGGATGACGTGCTTATTTGAACGCAATTGTGTGTGTGGTTGAGTCCACACGGTCCTCATTCCAAATAATTTAAAATCCTACACAATATATCTAAAGGAAACAAGTACTTTCTTCTACCTCTACCTCTGGTTCCATCATACTGTCTGACTGACCCTTGTTTTGTTCCAGGGGCCACCAGGCCTCCCAGGCAGACCAGGGTCAGGTGGAGGTGGAGAGAAGGTGAGGTCATACAAGGACTGATGTGCATGCTGCATGCACACCACAGTTGCTCATAGGCTATGTTAACACCGCAAGCCTTATGCTCAACTCTGATTTATTGCTCAGATCTGAACACACAAATGAACAATAAAGAAGATGGACGTAAAGAAATTGTCAATCTATGAATCAACGGATGTCAATCTAGAGTGACATAAAAGTTGCATGAAAGTTGCATGACTGTTCAGACTAATGAGCTTTAATTTGTCCTCATGTGCTGAATGCAAATGAGCATAGCCTAAAGATGTATGGACATAATATCTAGTGAGCTCGGATGGATGACTGGGACAAAATATACTTCAGATATGTACTGTAGGTGAAATGCACCTTCATATTTATTGGTCCTGTTCCCCAAATTCTGTTTTGGGGGGAAAAAAACAGTAGGATTAATTTAGTCTTTATTTGTGTACTTTCTATGTATTTCCTTCACCCTCTCCATGTCTCCAGGGTGACGAGGGTGAGCTTGGTCTCCCAGGGGCTGCAGGGGAGAAGGTGAGTTTTACTATTTGTTTTGAGAAGTTACGTTGAAATTGGTAGGCGCACAAATCTTATTGGCCAGATTTTCGTACATTATCTTCAATTGCAATTTCATACACGTTTGCCAGATGAAGATCCCGTGACCGAAGCGTCGCGCTGAATAAAAGCATCAAGTGAAGATAGTGTGCGGAAATTTTCCCTTCTTTTTCAGTCGCTCTTTGATTGAACTGAACTGATTCCCTGATTGGTTCAAACCAGATGGTATTTCTCCTCCATGTTTGCCTTTCTCCAGCAACATTCATACGGCATTTTCTCCGGGCTGGTGGATTACTTTAGCCCGTCCTCTTCGGTGTGTAAACGGTGTCGCAAGTATTGGGTCTTGTGTCTTTTCTGCTTCCTTTTTGATGTTCCGCTATGTCTGTCCCCTAACTTGCCTGCTTTTGTTGAATGAATCTGACTTTGGGTGGAATTCCACGCTTTCAAACCCTCCAGGAGCTTCAGAAGCTCTCTTTCCTGTTTAAGTTTTAAAACCACTTCTGATATTAAAGCTGCACTATGGAACATATACTGGAGTACTACACCCTGTGGCCGCGAGAGGTAACTGCACCATGTTAAAAGTGACGGATAAGAGAAATGTACAATTATTCAAGCAAGGTAACTTCAGGGCACTGTTTTACATTTGTGTCATTCACATTTTATCAGACTGTTACATTTTATAGATTTCGCAGCACGGGTCGTGCCCGACTGGAAGAGCTCGTATGGGCAGTTTCACTGTGTTTCATACATCGCTGTCAACGCATTTTTCTCCTGTGCGGCCCAACGAAGCTAAAGAAGCGATCATCTTTTCATAAAATTTTACAGTTACATACTGCAGGTTTAATTACTTGAATTACTTATGAATGAACTTAGGGTTATGATTGATCTCTTTTTGATATCTGCCCCTCATACTCACCTACTTACTTCGTTTATCTTTCTAACATCTCACCTACTGTATCTTATCTGTTAAAGAAATCACGAATGAAAATCTCTCCCCACCTTTTCTTTATTATTATTATTATTATTATTATTATTATTATTATTATTATTATTATTATTATTATTATTATTATTATTATTATCATTATTATTATTATTATTATTATTATTATTATTATTATTATTACATTTATTTTTACAGCCTTCTGCCTTCAGACTAATGTGCACCCTCTCACTCATCCCCACAGTCAGTCCTTGTGTGCCAGTTAGTGACTTGATGCTTTGCTCACACCAGTGTGATTGGTTTGTCCCCCCCCCCCAGGGTGCCCAGGGTGTCGCAGGAGAGGCAGGCCAGGGAGGGCTGGGTGGGCTGGCAGGGCTGCCGGGACCCATTGGACCACAGGGTCTTCCAGGACCCCCTGGTCCACCAGGGCCAGCCTACCACATTGTGGGCCATGTGAGTTCCTGATAAACATCCATACTATCTCATATAGGGGATAGATTTAGATGTTGTGTTCTGAATGGATAGACGGATGATGGACGGATGATGGGCGGATGATGGATGGATGGATGAATGGACGGAGGATGGATGGATGGATGGATGGATGTTGGATGGATGGATGAATCAAATCAAATCAAATCAAATGTATTTGTAACAACACACGTTAATGTCCCCATGGGCCGGACACGTATTCTTTAAACAAGTCAAGAAGAAACATCACAATAAATCAAGAACAAAACAAAAACACCATAAAGTCCAAAAAATAAAAAATAAATAAATGCAACACTCCCAGACATACCCCACGCGAAGGTAAGGAAAAACTCACTAAAACCTAGCAATAGGAAAAAATGCACCACAGGCAATGTGGAGGAGAGAAACCTTAGAAGGGCCGTTCAAGGGGGGGATCTCCCTTCTTAGATGTCAGTGATAGTAGTGTTGCAATAAAACAGGCGACAGTTGGTAAGCATGCACTCATATGCATAATGAAACACAGATAAGTGCATGCAATAGCAACTGAACATTTTGAAATATTGTAAAATAGAGCTGATGGCGGATCTATTTGAGGCATGGGGCATGGGGCGGCGCAGAGAGGGTCACATCCTCCCGGTCATCATCACGGGACCTCCGCTACTCTGGTCATCACCACGAGACAGCCACTCTCAGGAAGACAGGGAGACAGGGAGATGGGACAGGCGTTAGACAGTTTGCGTGATGAATGGTAGATGGATGATGGATGGATGAATGGATGGATGATGGATGGATGGATGATGGATGGATGGATGGATGATGGATGGATGGTTGGATGGATGATGGATGGATGATGGATGGACGGATGGATGATGGATGGATGATGGATGGATGCATGAATGGTTGGATGGATGATGGATGGACGGATGATGGATGGATGGTTGGATGGATGGAAGGACGGTTGGAAGGACGATGGATGAAAGGACAGATGGAAGGACAGATGGAAGAACAAATAGTTGGATGGCAGGCCCAAAATGTAGTTAATTTCCCCCCCCCCTTCTCCTAGCGTGACCAAGAGGGGTCTGGAGTGACCAATGGCGTGGCCGGAGTAATTGGGATTCCAGGACCACAGGTATCCTGTTAATGTTGTTTGCACAGATTATTGAAATTTATTTTCCATGTCCCACAGTCTTATGATGTATTGTATTCTGTGTTCCAGGGTTCGTCTGGCATCGCTGGCTTACCGGTAAGTACTGTTGACTGAAGTCAATAACATAACACAGGAGAGTCAGTACTGTTTTGATCTGTTTGAACAGAGTGGTCCAACTCTCACAGTGAATGTGTTTATATGTACACATCATTCCATTATAAGCAGATAAGCAGTGCATGTGTTTATATGTACACATCATTCCATTATAAGCAGATAAGCAGTGCATGTGTTTATATGTGCACATAATTCCATATACTGTATAAACTCATATCCCAGTTAAATTTACAATCCAGAAATGTACTGTATTTTGATATTCTGACCTTTTTATATATTCCCTATGTTTTCAAAGGGTTTGATGAATGTAGATGGATTTAGCTTTTTTAGAACTATCTTAGCCCAATATAACTCAAAATACAGGTCTACTCCAATGTTTAATAACAGTATTAATGTAGAGAGAAAACAAAATAATTGACAGCTTCTCAAGGCATGTAAATCTCATGTTTAGCAGTCAAAGGCCTCGTATTAAAGGCTTATACAATACATTTATGAGTGGGGGAAAATATCCCCAGTCCAATTAATCACTAATGTTAAAGCCACTAGTGGGCCATACTTATATACATATTTTATTAACAGTCTTTATACTTGTTTTAATAAATTTTGTATTTATCTTTATTATTCTGTCTTTTAAAGGTGCTATACATAACATTCAGCCACAAGATGTCGCACTAGAGCACCAGTATGTAATTTATCCAAGCAGGTGCAGATTACTCAGATCATTGTAAATGAGGGTCTGCCTTCAATGATTTTGCGAGTGTAAAAATAAAGGCAATATACTGCCATCACCGATTGGGTCTTTAAGATAGTAAATACAGTAAGTACAGTACAGTAAATGGGATGAGGTGTTTACATGCTTCAGTGTCCTATATCCCAGGTATCATATTGTAGTGTTTCTCAGTGTCCTATATCCCAGGTACTGTATCATATTGTAGTGTTTCTCAGTGTCCTATATCCCAGGTATCATATTGTAGTTTATCTCATAATGTCCTATACATCAGGTATCATATTGTAGTTTTTCTCACAATCAGGTGGCATTAACACGTTCTGCTCATAAACTGAATGATTGTTTTATCCTGTATCGGATTATTAGCACAACAGGAAGCACGCACTCATTCTGTCTCCATCTCTCGACCTCCTGTAGGGAAGGGCGGGATTCCCTGGTATTCCCGGGGACAAAGGAGCAGAGGGGCAGAGAGGAGGGATGGGACCACCTGGGATGGACGGATTCCCCGGAAAATGGGTGCGAATAGGAGCTCAAATCTGTACCTTCGCAGCTCGGCTGCAGAGGAACCTGCACAAGTATCAGTGCTGAGCGCATATCATATCAGAAACAGTGTTTTTTACGTCAACGGTTTCCTTACCCACACCTTCTTTTTCCAGGGAGACAAGGGAGAAAGAGGCCTGGCAGGGGAGGCGGTGAGATATCTTTTGAAACTCTGATTTATCAGCAAAGTGGTCATGCGTGTTAATTAAAAGAATTGACATAATGTCAAACCCCGCCCCTCTTTTCTCAACCTCCAATCGCAACTGGAGGATCAAGAAAAGAGGACAGGGTTTTGAGATGGGTCAATTAGAGAATAGAATAGGATTATGTTGTCATATTACAATGAAGGGGCCGTGGTACAAGTGGGACACTTTGATGTTTGTGTAATTGAAAAATTATGCAATGGGGTGATTATCCCCTACATTGTGCATTCTTATTTGATAACGGCACACCTTATCGTGTATCGTCCCTTACTTATACAAGCTTTAGTTTTCAACCAAGCAATATGTGGCTGAGAGTCATACCACTAGTGTTGATATCCACACAGCACCAGGGACGTGCACAGCCCGTTTACTCTGATTGGCATGGTTTGCCCCTCTGGAGAAAATTTTTTTTACATGTGCCCCCACGGTTGAGAAATGTCACACTAAAGTGCCCTTTTGAGTGGCAAAAATATTTTATACTCAAACCCTGCAAATATCGGTATCGGTTGATATCGGTATCGTAAAATTAAGAGTTGGACAATATCGGTATATCGGTACCAGTAAAAAATCCAATATCGAGCATCCCTACTTGTAACCTATAAATGTGTGGTTTTCTTTCTCTTTTGTTCCTCCTCGTTTCATTGGACATAGGGCTTGCCAGGACGAGATGGAGGGCCACCGGGGCCTCCGGGCGCCCCCGGGCCTCCAGGACAGATCGTGCAGCAGTCGTCAGACGTGAGTTGGGAAGTCAAACTGTGGACATGAAGAATCTGTTGTCCCTTTTCCTGCACATACTGTCTTCTAGGAGAGGAGAAACAAATAGCATGCTAACTTGTCATTGTAACTCCCTCGTGCACTCACTTCATTCATTCAATCATTCCCCTACTCCCTCCCTCCCACCCCCACTCACTCACTCACTCACTCACTCACTCACTCACTCACTCACTCACTCACTCACTCACTCACTCACTCACTCACTCACTCACTCACTCACTCACTCACTCACTCACTCACTCACTCGATAATGTATTTTAATTGCTTGACCACCTATTAAGTGACTTACTAACTGACCTAACTTTGTCTCACCGTAGTATAATGATCTGATTGGGAACGAAGGAGGGTATCAGGTAAGTGAAGACACTTGTAATCCACTAACAGTTCTCAACCTCGGGGTCGGGACCCCCAAGAGGGTCACAGAGTGATTTTGGGGGGTCGGGGGGAAGGATATACAAATACAACGTCATGTTTAGAATTTTTGGAATAGATGCTTTTTTTCTTGTGAAATAAACAATATTTGAAATCTAAAGCCCTCCTCCAATATGTAATCAAGTAAAAATGTTGCCTGAAAAGGGGGGAAATATATTTTTTGTAAATGTTCACCATTTTGTTCGACTATGTACACAGGCATCCCTCTGTTTTAGGGGTCGCGAACAGGCATCCCTCCGTTTTAATAATAATAATAATAATGACTTGGATTTATATAGCGCTCTTCATGAGACCCAGAGCGCTTCACAGAGTCGATTATTCGTTCATACACAGTCATACCGGTGGTGGTAAGCTACAATTGCAGCCAGAGCTGCCCTGAGGCAGATTCACGGAAGCGTGGCGAATAATCAACGCCTACGGCCCCTCAGACCACCACCAACATTCATTCACATGCATACACATTCATACGAGGAGGTTTTAGGGGTCGCAAACAGGCATCCCTCTGTTTTAGGGGTCGCGAACAGGCATCCCGCCATTTTAGGGGTCGTAAACAGGCATCCCTCTGTTTTAGGGGTTGCGAACAGGCATCCCTCTGTTTTAGGGGTCGCAAACAGGCATCCCTCTGTTTTAGGGGTTGCGAACAGGCATCCCTCTGTTTTAGGGGTCGCGAACAGACATCCCTCTGTTTTAGGGGTCGCGAACAGACATCCCTCTGTTTTAGGGGTCGCGAACAGGCATCCCTCTGTTTTAGGGGTCGCGAACAGGCATCCCTCTGTTTTAGGGGTCACGAACAGGCATCCCTCTGTTGTAGGGGTCGCGAACCTAGAAGGTTGAGAACCACTGCACTAACCCGACTCTTTTATACAACATTTAGTTCCAAACATTGTGATTGGATGAGAGACATTCCATGGTGGCAGAGAACCAAAATAAAGCTTTGGTCTTTGTTTAACCTTATGTGTAAAAAGATTATGTAAAAGAAAAGTTGTATAAAAGCAATAACATACTCACGTCGTGCTATATGGTGGTTTGTTGGAACTGGTACCCTACGCTGCAGTCGTAGGAACAAGGCTACTATGACAGCAGTACAGTGGTGCCAATAACCACGATATAGCACTTCCTCTCATATGATATTGTTTAAATAAACTGTAGTGTTATTTTAGCACAAGGTAAGTATTTGGACTCCATTGTTCTCATGTATTGTTTTTCTTTCTTTTTTCTCTCTCCTGAAGAGTGGACATGGTATTCCTGGTCGAGCAGGATTCCCAGTATGTATTAAATTCACTGTCAAAAACATTATTTAAAAAAACGTTCAGTCGAAACGGCAATTTGGATGAAAGTTAAGCGCTTTACATATTTTGACAGGGGCCCGTTGGACCAAAGGGGGAGAGAGGCACAGCCGGGACACCAGGATATGCAAATAAGGTAAATGAACCGTTTACATAATCCATCTCGTAGAGTAAATACTCACATATCCTGATTCCTGAAAAGCATCAGAGTGTTCATGTGTAAACGCCCCCGCCGTGTGATTGACTTGTCCTCCATGCTGTGCGCAGGGAGATAAAGGAGAGTCTGGAGTCATCGCGGGGCCTGATGGGAGACCTATCTACCTGGGCGGGCTGGCTGGACCGCAGGTGAGAATCTCAACACCAGATACTGTAGGGTTTGGAATTATTCAAAGACTAGTCCATCAATGGCTGTATGATGTTTAGTTTAGTTTAGTTTAGTTTATTCAGGATCCCCATTAGTACCTCAGTAACAACTACTCTTCCTGGGCTCCTCTCAAAATAACATAACAAATTCAAACATAAAATCATTGTACAATCAGAATAAAACAATACTTCCATGCACATTGTACAAGCAATTTACCAAAACAAAGAATAATAATGACAGTAAAGATAGTAATGTGTCTGTCTACATGAATGAAGCTCCACATAAGTGGAGAGGTGACAGAGGCCCCAACTCTCACCTACTGTACCACCACACAAATGCCCTAGAGACATTTATTTTTTTTAATTTTATTTTTAAATGTGTCTTACTGCTAATATGTGTTAGATGTAATGGCAGTTTGTTCCAGTTTGACATAGCTCTATACATTACAGTTTTCTTTAATGAATTTGTTTTGGGTAGTGGAAGCGTGAATCTTTCCATAGCTGCATGTCTGTCTGGTATTATAAACATGTTGATCTTTAGTATGTATCATCTGTGTATATAAACATATAGGCACTCTCAAGGTACAGATATTTCTGTAGGCCACTAGTCGACATGCTCATCGGATTAGAGACAACATTTTCCATAATTTTAAATATAATATAATTATACATATATATATATGAAATTGGTCAAAGTTCCCATCCATGCCAGATACAAATCACATCATTATACATTCACTTTATATTATGAATTATAGATTACACCACATACCACATGTCATCCTCATCCATGTGTGTGTTTGTGTTTTGTGTGTGTGTGTGTGTGTGTGTGTGTGTGTGTGTGTGTGTGTGTGTGTGTGTGTGTGTGTGTGTGTGTGTGTGTGTGTGTGTGTGTGTGTGTGTGTGTGTGTGTGTGTGTGTGTGTGTGTGTGTGTGTGTGTGTGTGTGTGTGTGTGTGTGTGTGTACTTAAAGGGAGAGTCAGGGCCACCTGGCCCCGAAGGACCGCCTGTAAGTACTGTATTCACATCTACTCTTGAAGTATTTGTATAAATAAATATATACTGTATATATATATTCAAACCTGCCAAAAGCGTGAAGATAACCATGTCTATATTATCTCTGTGTTCAGGGTCACTCTGGGATTTCTGGCCAGAAAGGAGAGATAGGTTTCCCCGGCAGACCGGTGAGTAGACTTCCATCTAATATTATATTCCATATTCACGCTCGTACACATTTTGATTGTTTGATTGTGATTCACGACGTGTGTTTTCTCCACAGGGTCGGCCTGGACTGAACGGCGCGAGGGGAGAGAAGGGAGACTCGGGCAGCGGGACGGGCCATGGATATCCAGTAAGCATCGCGTGCCTCTCTTGATGTTTTCCTCAAAGGGATCCGTTTGGTCCCTGACCAAGGAAACTATAAAAGAAGGAAGGGTCTTCTCGTCAGAATACCAGCGTTCTATGCTCTGCTTGTTGCCAGATTTTAGTGCCAGTTCTATTGAAGCCTATGGGAGATGCATGGAGAAGCATAATATACAAGCTATCTGAGGAAATATCAACATAAACGTCATGACCAAATGGTCATAAACAAGGAGATGGCCCTTTCAACCGAACTGACAGTTTACACACTTGTAATGTGCGTTCACGGGCTACAGTGACGTGATGACCCTTCGTTCTTTTATAGTTTCCTTGTCCCTGACCTTGTCTTCTCAAACCCTCTTTTCTTGATCCTCCAATCACAACTGTTGCTTCCCCTCAGACCAACAGGCTAAAACGGAATCTTCAAGAATGTCATGCAACGACAAAACGCATTAGTAAACGCATTCATGCGGCAAAAACAGAGAGACTCGGACTCAGCTTCTTCCCCCAGGCCATCAGAACACACACACACACACACACACACACACACACACACACACACACACACACACACACACACACACACACACACACACACACACACACACACACACACACACACACACACACACACACACACACACACACACACACACACTCTCTCTCTCACATACCCCACACACAAATACAGTACAAAAAGGTCACTTTAAAAAACAGATCTGTATATATTGTATATTACTCATTGCCTTTATTCTTAAGCTTAGCATTTTATTTTATTCTTATTACTTTTTTATCAGGTCTACTCTATTTTATTATCTATTCTATTTTATTATTAGTATTTTTGCACAATCGAGGCGGGCATGGCCAGCCACCTACATTTCACTGCATGTCTCGTGTATGTACAGTATGTGACAAATAAAACTCTTGAATCTTGAATCTAGTAGCAGTGAGCACAGAATGTTCACATCACACCACTTTCAAACAGCTCTCCAGGGCCATTCCTGATGGAGCCCAGTGGGACATGATGAGCGCTCGTCTGCATAATTACACTGTCAATCACAATTTGGGGCGTCTGACAAAGTGATGCATGATGAGAATTTTTAACAAACTGTGTGACATTTGAATGATGCAGACATCTGGGTCTTCAAACTTTGGAAAAAGATAACTATGGATGTCGCAACTAAAAAATAACAATAATAATAATAATAATAATAATAATAATAATAATAATAATAATAATAATAATAATAATAATAATAATAATAATAATAATAATAATAATAATAATAATAATAATAATAATAATAATAATAATAATAATAATAATAATAATAATAACAATAATCATAATAATAATAATAATAATAATAATAATAATAATAATAATAATAATAATAATAATAATAATAATAATAATAATAATAATAATAATAATAATAATAATAATAATAATAATAATAATATTAATATTAATAATAATATTAATAATAATAATAATAATAATAATAATATAAAGTCTGCAGGGATAGGAAAATGATAGAAAGATACAAGGAAGGAGGCACCTATATAACCCAGCTGGACTGGAACATTCCCCAGGGGAAGAAGAAGTAGAAATGACAAACTCAACAAATGAAAGTGGACTTCAGAGGCTAAATCCAGCAACAGGTAGCAAGGTCTCTGTTTTGATGAGCAGTTCTGTTCCATTTATTAAAAAGGATTAAAATAACATTTACAAGACACCTAACAACAACGCCCAAAATAATGCTCAGTTTAAAAAAAATATGATAATAATAAATAAATAAGAATATTTTTAATAGTCACCATTTACTGGTCACCACTTAATATTTTGATGTTTGAAAGTGAGACAATAAGGTTCTCTAAATCTAGAGACATCTAGCAGATTGGAGCTGTTTAAATGCAGAGTCGTTTTTTCATGGTGGTCCAATTACTACTTAGCTAAGATAAGTTTCTCCTTTTGCACCTGAAACCTAGACAGCCTTAGGTGTGAATTACAGACGTTCCTATTTAATTTCAATTACTGTATCACTTACTGTATTTAACCCTTTCACTACCACACTACAGAAGGTCAACCCTGTCACTACCACACTACAGAAGGTCAACCCTTTCACTACCACACTACAGAAGGCTAACCTTTCACTACCACACTACAGAAGGTCAACCCTTTCACTATCACACTACAGAAGGTCAACCCTTTCACTGCCACACTACAGGATGTTAACCTTTCACTACCACACTACAGAAGGTTAACCTTTCACTACCACACTACAGAAGGTTAACCTTTCACTACCACACTACAGAAGGTTAACCTTTCACTACAGAAGGTTAACCTTTCACTACCACACTACAGAAGGTTAACCTTTCACTACCACACTACAAAGGGTTAACCTTTCACTACCACACTACAGAAGGTTAACCTTTCACTACCACACTACAGAAGGTTAACCTTTCACTACCACACTACAGAAGGTTCTGTATCGTATCGCTCTCGCTCGGCATCGCTCTCTGCACTATCTCGCATACGTGCACGCGCACTGAATAAAGACCACAATGTACCTTTAATCCCAATATTCGTCTGACCACACCCCTATCAGCTTACCCATATAAGCAGGGGTGGGGCCACCCACTCTCCTCCTTCTCGCTTTCACCACAAGGAAGAAGTGCCTCGGTAGATCCCCACACTTGACACCATGATGGAAGAAAGGTTTAGGAGCAGCTTTGGGAAACAAGGATACGTTGACATCATATCTTTATTTTCTCTCTCACTATTTTCGAGAAAATACGGCGATATTGTCTTCGTACTGGAGTGTCTGGAAGATGATGATCATTCTAAAAACCCTCCACCGGTTTTCGTATTGGGAGCACGCCGCTGCATGCTTCTCAACTGCAGTTCCTTGCTGTGTTTGTTGGGGTGAAACCTGTCAGGCCACAGCTGAACTGTCGGACATGCCGCTGTTGTGAGAAGCGGTGCGTTCCAGGTTGGGTGAGTAGTGTTTGCTGGCGGGCTCCACTTGTCTGTTAGTGCTATGGGGGCTACTTGACAAAGTTTATGGAAACCGGCCCCAGGCTAGGGTCCTTTGTTCAGCCACCTAGGCGACAGAAGGCCTTGGTCTGAAGACCATTATAGTTTTAACTAGTGGGCCGCGACCATTGACACTGGTGATCCCTGTGTGTTCTGGACGAGTGGATTCTCTCTGTCACCGTGTTAAGGCCCCATCTTTCATATCCAAATGAGAGTATTCCTTCACGAGGGGATATGTGCATGTAATGTGCGATAGCGGCAGATTCATGTTCAAAGTCAGCTACACAGGCCAGTTGGTACTGTGCTGATTCCGTCGGATGTGGTAAAGTCACCGTTGTGAAGCGGTGTTGACATCTTGTTTTCTCTTTTCTCTTAAAAAGTGAGGAGAGGTTCAGAACGGCGGCCTGTCTGGGTGAGTGTTATGTCATTGTTTACATGTTCATAGCTTACGGTTAGCCAGTCAGCTGTTAACTGCTGCGTTAGCCTGCTGGATCGCTGCATGGCCTGCTTAGGGCCTACTATTAGCCAGTCAGCTGTTAGCTGCGGGGCTAGCATGTCGTGGTCGCTAGGTAACGTTAGCTTGCTGCTATGGCCATGGCCTGGCGCGGGGTAGCTTAGCTTCTCGCGCGCCGCCGTGAGCTCGCTTCTGATCGCGTGCGTCGTTAGATCGGCGTCTCGCGAGCAGAAGCAGTAGCACCCGAACGGTTGGAGCGGCCGTTAGCTTGATGCTAGTCTGTTGAACGTGCTTTGATTTTAACATGTTTTACACTCTTGACCACGACGTCATCCTTGACAGGGGATGTTTTCGTCGACCCTGCCCTGAGCCAGGACGGCAAGGTTGCATCAACAGGGAACTGTAGTGCGGGTTGGGGCGGTGACGCTGCCCAGTTCGGACAACACAGGAGCGGCTGTGTTTCCTACGGTGTCTGTGACTGCACTTCGCTGATCTGCGTTCCGGGTAGGAACGGGGTTGACCAGACCTCATAACACGTCTTCTGGTTTTACTTTGCTAAATGTATTGTGAATAACGGTGTTTTTCCCAAAACGTGTGTTGCTACAATGCATTTAGGATACGTTGCGGGTTATGTGTGAGCTGTTTTTGTCACTGGCAGTTAGCTTCTCCGTGCAAACGGGATGTAATGATCTGGTTGTTGTGTGAGAAACACGGCCGTGTACTCACAACTAAGGTAACTAACCTATGAAGCTATGCTTGGTGACAAGTGAGTAAAAGAATGTTCTTTCTCAGACTGTAATGACAATGAACAGTGTGTTCACACATTAACAGGTTTTCCTGTTTTAACTGGCCGTATTGAGGGTAAAATAGGAGGATTGTGTTTCCCCCCCGGTTCCCTGGGGACTTTTTCATCCTCCTATCAGACATGTTGTGCATTAATTGTGTCTTTTGTGTGGTAGGGATACGATGTAACTCTTAGCTTGATTGCTGAGGTTGTGCTAAATCTGCTGGAGAAACTTATTTCCTAAAGGGAAATTGGTTTGGTTGCTGTCATGTGTGCTTAGCAAGGCCTGTGGTCGATACTAATCAAGAATGATGTATTCTCTCATTGTGAAAAAAACGGCGTTCCTCTGTTGAGTGTTTTTGCCATTTTTTGTAGGTGATGATGGGTTGTGTGTGTCATGTGACCTACAACTGGGTTGTACTGGCCACAGAAGCACATGTGTATGTTGGACCGGGGTTCTTAGAGCCCTCTCTATTCTGTGTTTTTCCTTAGTAAAAATCAGATAGCAGGTTAGCTCATGCGCTGTGTGGAGCTGTGAAACGCTTCATAGAGCTGACTATGACTGTGTCATATTCTCTTTTTGTCGTTACATCGTATCATGGGTGTGGGGTCGTAAAGGGGTGAACTGGTAACCTTTCCTCTCCCCATTGTTCTGTCGGTCAGGGGTACACCCCCTGTCCTTCAAGGTTCCCGTCACGTGGCGGTTCGGCACGTTACGGGGGGGGGGGGGGGGGGGGGGGGAGGGAGTTCCTGGTCCCACGGCCTGGTATATTGGGCGTGTGCACCGCAGGAATTCCCCCGCCATAGAGTACGTCACCGTGCGCGTCTCTGTTGGTAGGACTTCCGTGTGCTGTTCAGGTCCATGTGATGGATCTGTTTTCAGGGGGGGTGGTCAGGGCTCCTCCTCACCAAGCGCCTATTCAGGCCTTCTGTGAGTTCGGACTCCTTCTTCCATGTGAGGAAGCCTCCATCAGAGTACAGAGCCTTCCTCCTCAGATTGTCAAAGTGAGTGGACCCTCTAGAAGGGTCCTTTTCTATTGTATGTATATTCGATTCAATTCGTTTATTGAGTGTGTATGGGTTCAGTGCCTCTTCCCCGGAGGCCCTAAAACCAGTTTTTTACATGGCTCAAGGTGCAATATATTCTTTTCAATCTGTACAGCTCGCGTGGGAAGTCTCTCTGGGGATCCCCGTCTCTTTCCTATGGGAGGGTGGTGGGATGTAAAAATGTGAACATTTTTTACCCCGGCTGTGTAGACTGGGATACATACTGTTGATGCTTCCTTCTTTCTATTCCAGAAGTGTTGGAGTTAGGGAGTGTCACACCCCTCTTGTCGTTCCCCTGGGCGCCTTGGGGATTCAATGACAGGTCTAAATAGCCTGTTCATTGATGGGGGTGTGTCCCGACGCACGTATAGTGCTAGCTCGCTGTAAACAGGCGATTGACTGGCACGCCTTGGTTGCTTGTGGTTGAAACAGCGTTTTTATAAAGCAACTGAGATGGGGGTTTTTCCTCTTCCGACGACCACATCCCATGACCTGGGTGGGTTGTCGACGGATTCTCGTTCATGTCTGGGGGATGATGACGGGATGGATCTGAACATATGTGGTGGGGTCTCACGCCCTTGGGGTGGGCCACCAGGCGCGGTTCGTCCGAACGTCTGGGTGGCGCCTTCTTTTCATGTTAAGATCAACACGCATATCTGCCCTTCTCCTGGAGTAGGCATGTCGGCATGGTTAGGGCACGGGACTGGTTCTGGTCACGCTGGTCCAGATCAGTTGAACCCGTTGTCCGCCGGGGATGCAGATCTGCTGTTCTGGTACCCTGAGGGACTTGGGCTTTTTTCAGGGGGAAAAATGCCAGGTCGGTCTGGGTGTCACAGGGTTAAGCGCTATGGAGACCCTGGTTGGGTATGTTTTTACTCAGCACTGTCGTCATGGCTTACAGCCATGCCATTCTGTACGCGCTCGATCTCGTCGGATCTCGGCCGCTACACAGGTTGGTCCTGGTTAGTACTTGGTTGGGAGACCGCCGGGGAATACCAGGTACGGTGTGCTTAGGGGCTGGTTCTCCATTATTTTTCGCTCCTCTCTCACGCATGGCGAAGAGGGGCCTGTGGGGGTGGTTTTTTGACCTCCTCTGGTGACCCTGTGCTTCCCGTACCGCCAGGCCCGGTCCGAAGTGATGTTTGCGACCCGTAGGCCTGGGTTAACCCTTTTTGGAAACTGAAACACTTGTACTGCGGTATAGCCGGTGTATACCCGCAGGTGTGTTTTGGAGTTTTTTCTTGAGGGGTTATAGGAACAACCACCGCATTGGGTAACACCGAGGTGGTTGATTCCCTGGTGTGTTGGAGCAGTGTCAACTCCCGGGTTCACCGTTTGAGGGTGCCCCTGCACGTTCATGACGTCTGCCAATCGTGTCAGCCTTCTCTGCCTCGACCCCTCTGGGTGGGGGTTTTTAAATGGAGGCTTGGTCATGCAACACCGCCAGCTTACGCTCCTTCCGCCGGGGCGGCTGTGTTCAGCTGTCCCCTCTGGCGCCTGTCTCGTCCGCAGTCTCCAGGCTAGGGTTAACAGCCTGTTGCCTGGTTTTTCCCCGGTGCGCTGCCTGCTTCCGTTGGTTAACCTTTTTTGTGTGCTTACGGCCATGCTGACTGCCTGTTCTGCAGGGTCAGTGTGCCAGGCGGTGTACTATTGGGGGGACAGGGCCCGCTCGGCTTACGGCCATACCAACCTGAACACGCCCGATCTCGTCCGATCTCGGAAGCTAAGCAGGTTCTGGCCTGGTTAGTACTTGGATGGGATTCCGCCTGGGAATACCAGGTGCAGTAACTGAGGGGCCTTTGTCCGAATACGCTGGCGATGTGGGGGGCGGGGCACTACGTGCCCACCTGGTGGGGTCTTGATGCTGGCATCATGGACTTCTCCGGGCCCCCATTTTAGGGAGTCCAGTCCTTTTGGTGGGTCTGGGTCTTCCTTCGTGCTCCGCTGCTACGGCCTTGCCACGGGGTTGGGTTTGCCCTTGACCCCGTGATTCTGGGGGCAGTAACGAGGTTGTTCCTCCGTTCGTTCCCGGGTGGCATGCGGGTTGTGCGTGTGTGTAGTCGTGGGGTCAAGCCACGGTCTGCTCACCCTGTGCGTTGAGTTGCTTGAGTGCCTCTTCGCACGGTCGGGTCCGTCGCCCTCCCGTGAAGCCCCTAATAGGGGGGGTGCCCGCCATTAGGGTGGGTCGGGGGGGCTCGGCCCTCCCTGTTCTGATGGTTTGTGGGGGGCTGTCAGCGGGGTGTATTTGTCGGCCGTTGGCTCTCGCTCGGCCTCCCTTGTGCAGAGAGCGATGCCGAGCGAGAGCGATACGATACAGAACGTTAGGTTATGACTATAACCAAGTTCTGTTAGTATAGCGACGCTCGGCATCCGACGCCGCTGCAGCCTTTGACCTCGCCTTGTGGCGAAAGCTTGGGAAGGAGGAGAGTGGGTGGCCCCACCCCTGCTTATATGGGTAAGCTGATAGGGGTGTGGTCAGACGAATATTGGGATTAAAGGTACATTGTGGTCTTTATTCAGTGCGCGTGCACGTATGCGAGATAGTGCAGAGAGCGATGCCGAGCGTCGCTATACTAACAGAACTTGGTTATAGTCATAACCTAACGTTAACCTTTCACTACCACACTACAGAAGGTTAACCTTTCACTACTACACTACTGAAGGCTAACCCTTTCACTACCACACTACAGAAGGTTAACCTTTCGGGCGGTCGGGTGGCGTAGCGGAGATTGCGCTCGTCACCAATGCAAGAGGCTGCGGTCTCGACTCCCAGAGTCAGCATTGCCTGCAGCTTGGGCCGATCGTCATACTAACTCATTTGGCTGAGTTAGCGGGAGGGAAGTCGTGGGTGGGAATCTGGCGTTGTGGACAGCGACGCCTACAGGTCAGGTCTGGGCGCCTGCTCAGCGAAAGGCAGGAAGTGGTGAAGGCAGCGTGACCTCCCACGTGTTACACTTCACCAATGAGAGTCCTCGCTGCCAGGTGAAAAGAGAGCCGCTGGCTGTCTCCGCATGTGTCGGAGGAAGCATGTGGTAGGCTTCAGGGTTCCCTTGTACCGACCAGTAGGGGGAACATGCGCACAACAACCAGGTAGGGGAGGGGGGGAATTGGCATAACGACTAAATTGGGATGGGGAGAAAAGCATAGAAAATCAGGCGGAGAAAAAGAGGATACAAAAAGAAGGTTAACCTTTCACTACCACACTACAAAGGGTTAACCTTTCACTACCACACTACAGGTTAACCTTTCACTACCACACTACAGAAGGTTAACCTTTCACTACAACACAACAGAAGGTAAAGATTTCACTACTACACTACTGAAGGCTAACCCTTTCACTACCACACTACAGAAGGTTAACCTTTCAATACCACACTACAGAAGGCTAACCCTTTCACTACCACACTACAGAAGGTTAACCATTTCACTACTGCACTACAGAAGGTTAACCTTTCACTACCACACTACAGAAGGTTAAAGGGGAACTATTTTACTATTTCTTTCGCTATTTGGGCACTTTTACACAATTCCTGTGAGTCTATGGAACACCTCTGTAATATATATATATTTTTTTATTCATTGTTTTGTATTTCTAATCAAGTCCTCAAAAACAGCATTTTTCTACTTCAAGATCTCGAGCCGTTTTGAGCCTGGGCTCCTAAACCACTGCGCCGTGCCGGCGCCGCCTGAACATTAACATGCAGCTGTGTCTTTCTGACATCACATATCGCGCACATTTTCAAATGACTCAGTTCAGTGAGGGTGAATATTGTGAGAGGAGAATTGGAAGAATGCGCCAATATGAGAATTTTGAGACATAGATCATATTAATATAAGTTCACATAGCTAGGAAACAATGCTAAACACTCAAAAAGGCCATTTATAAGATAGTTCCCCTTTAACCTTTCACTACCACACTACAGAAGATTAACCTTTCACTACCACACTACAGAAGGTTAACCTTTCACTACCACACTACAGAAGGTTAACCTTTCACTACCACACTACAGAAGGTTAACCTTTCACTACCACACTACAGAAGGTTAACCTTTCACTACCACACTACAGAAGGTTAACCTTTCACTACCACACTACAGAAGGTTAACCTTTCACTACCACACTACAGAAGGTTAACCTTTCACTACCACACTACAGAAGGTTAACCTTTCACTACCACACTACAGAAGGTTAACCTTTCACTACCACACTACAGAAGGTTAACCTTTCACTACCACACTACAGAAGGTTAACCTTTCACTACCACACTACAGAAGGTTAACCTTTCACTACCACACTACAGAAGGTTAACCTTTCACTACCACCATGATCGGCGACAAATGCAGCCCGGAGCCGACAGACGAGAGCAAAGTTCTGCGATGTGCGCGCATCCCGCGCACAGGCGTGACGGCCCTTATACGGGTCATCGAACATTAAGAGGTTAAGATGCAGTCTAGTTTACACAGACAACGCATTTCAAGCTAGAGTACAGCTCTTCCTCAGGCAGCATCAACATCATCATCATCATCATCATCATCATTTCTTGACATACAGTACTGTCAAGCTTCCCGTTTGAGACTGTCTGGGGTCATGTAGCAGGTATGATCACTGACAGAGTGTCATGACTGCACAGTAATGAATGTTCCTCGTCTCTTAGGGAGCCGCAGGCCCACCAGGGCCCCCCGGCCCCCCCGGCCCCGCTGTGCCCCTGGACAGGTTCCAGGTCAGTAAGGACATAACGTGGCCTCCTCTCTCCTTTTCCCTCACTGACTCGCAGACTTGTTTAGAGTTTTCTACATTGTTGGAAGGTAGAGAACATGGCTAACGATACCTTTATTGCTGCTCTAATATCAAGCCAGTGATTTTCCATTGAATATCAATGTCACCAATGTTGGTTTTGTTGTTGTTGTTGTTGTTTTTCTTTTTTTAAAGAAACACGCTAATACTATGATAAATGCGCTCACCATCTTTTCCAGAGTCAGTTAAAAAGATAGATACCAATTTCCTTGGAAGCGGGTACGGATCAGCTAGCCAAGCTGTTGGCCAAAACATCTCTCCTGGAGTTTTAGCTGATCCAGCCAGATAGCCTTTACTGAACACAGAGAGGAAATGTGTATGTTCCTTTTAAGAGGCCCTGAGGAGGTCTTCAAAGTTGGTCTACACAGGTTAATACAGTGGAATTAGGTCATTGTAAAGTGTCACCAACTATATGTCTATTTATATTTTGACCATGTATGACTTATTTAACCATACAACATACAGATGACAAGAACCCAGACATTGTTTTTTTGTTGTAAAATACGACTAAAACCCAAAGTCGACCGGTAACCTTTTTAATGTAAAACATCACTCACTCGCAAATGATCCGTTGCGATAGAGGGCGTAGCCAACAGCATTTCAAATGTCCTTCCGTTTGCCTCCTTATCCCTCGCTAGATGGACTGTTGAATACACGGAATAGACTATACTTGATTATACTTGTGTAGGCACTGTTGTTGTTAAATATACAAAATGTTATGACATGACACTCCATTTTTGCCAGAGATAATTACCCTAACCCTCCTCCCAATATTTTAATTCTATAGGGATTTGAGGACTCCAGATATGATCCCAGTAAGTCCACTTCTTATTCTAATTGCCTTGTGTGGAATACCTGGATTGGCGCTAACAACATTCTCTATTTCACTGGTGATCTACTCTGAGGTTTAACAGATTCCTGTTCCTTCCAGATTCTAGAGGGGATAAAGGTGATCGAGGGTCTCCGGGTATCCCTGGCATCCCAGGTAGGACACGAGCCTTTCTGATTCAACACTTCCACCCACAGAAAGGGCCCAAAGATGATTGTTTTCCCAATTGACCAATCTCAATTGAATTTTTGTTGTCCGTCCTAGGTCTCACCTCAAACTTTGATATTTACTCCTTCAAGGTAAGCCCGAACCCCCAGACACAATGCATGTTTATACAAAATGATTATTCAGCTAAAAGGAAAGCAAAAAAAGATTGCAGCCAACAGAGGTTGATATGCTTTCCACAAAGCCTCTGCAACATCCTCTGACACTTATCACTGAGAAAAAAGACTTGACAACTCGATTGCTCTGAGAGCAGCACCTCATTTTGATTCGAGCAATCGCATAGTTAGTCGTTTTTGTTTGTCCCGCCAATCTGTTCGACGATTGGGACAGTTTGAGTGAAGTATCTGCAAACCAATCAATCGTTATGGTCCAGTTTGGAGCAGATACAGTAATCATTAGGTCAAATGGCAGCTAAGATTCCAGCTTGCGAGTGCGACATCAGACTACAGTGTAGTGAGGTTAGCAACATTGTTGGGCTTGTTTTTTTATTAATAATAATAATAATACGCTTATTTTTTTATAATAATAATACATTTATATACTGCTTTTCAATAACCCAAAGACGCTGACAATAAGCAAAACAAAGAACAGAGAAACATAGAACCACAGGGAAACAAGCCACAGTATGAATACACAAGACATAAAACCATGAGTAACAAGCAACGAGTACAAAAGCCAGTAGTAGGGGGGGGGGGGGGCAGGAGACGGAGAGAAAGTAGCGAAGGGGAAAGGGAGGTGGTAAGTTGGAGGAGGGTGGTTATGGGTAGGGAAGGTTGAATGCTTGGCAGAACTGGTACATGTAGGTTTTGAGTCGGGATTTAAAGGTGGAGAGTGAGGGAGAGTCTCTGATGGTCTGAGGGAGGGTGTTCCAAAGTCGGGGGGCAGCTCGTGAGAATTCTTTACATGGTTGACTCATAGTTAATATGTCTCTGTCCTTCACCTTTGTTTCTGATTCGTTTATATATATTCAGGTACTTGGGGTCTTAGGGATAACGCCGGTCATTACTGTGAAATAAACGCTGACGTGAAGCAAAGAAATATATGACGTGAAATATTGATATGAAAAGGATTTTATTATAAATCGTAGCCAAATAGTCCAGCAGCAGAACTGCAAGCATTGCCATAGCAACGTAAATAAATGCTTGACGACAGTCCATTATTGTCCACAGGGGTCATTAAATGCACTGCAGAATGCGCTCATTGACCAATCAGAGTTGAGTGTTCAATATAATAATATGGATTAAATGTTTTTACAGCGGTGAGCCTTTTGTGTGGACCATGTCTTTATTTGTCTCTCTGTCCCCAGAATGAGATGAAAGGGGAGAGGGGCGACTTTGGCCTGAAAGGAGAGAAGGGAGAGTCGAGCGGAGGCCACTACGACTCCCACTATGGAGGGAGCGGACCTGGAGCACCAGGACCTCCAGTAGGATCATCTCGTCAAAATAATCAATAATAATAAAGCATGAATGAATAATGAAGACTGAAAACCAGTGTGAAGACACACTTGTATTGGCACGATGCAACATAGCCTACTATTCTAGAAAATCTCTTAAAGGTGCTGTAAGTGGCATTTTGTTGTTTGTTAAAATAAGCGGTCTACGTGTTAAAATGATGAAAATATGTTGTGTTTACTGCAAGGAGACCCATGTTGCTGACCAAACACTCTATATCAGTGATGACTGTTGGAATGTAGAGCTACTTAACACTTATTTTAACAAAATAATACCACTTACATCACATTCAATAAGATGTTATGATGGAACGTCAAGACAAAAATATCAGTCTTAGTTTTACAGGGTGTCAATCTGGGCTTCAGTCACTTGTCAGTCACTAGTCTTGTTTTCACAGGTAATGGAATACAAATAAAATGGGAAAACGTGAATACATACTGTTATAATATAGAGTTTACTAGTCTTTATATGAGGTTCAAATACTACCTGTGAAAGTCAAGTCCCAACTCCAGTAAAAAATAGTTCTTCTTCCCTCAGGGTCCTAGAGGAGACTCCGTCGTCGGCCCTCCAGGGCCCCAGGGCCCCTCTGGGCCCACAGGAAGAGGGTATGATGGTCGGCCCGGAACCCCTGGAACACCTGGGCCACCCGGGCCCCCAGGATCATCTCAGCCAGGGGTAGGACGGGGTGCACAGGGTGAGTTACATTCATACACACACACGCACGCATGCACGCACGCACGCACGCACGCACGCACGCATGCACGCACACGCACACACACACACACACACACACACAGACACACACACACACACACACACACACACACACACACACACACACACACACACACACACACACACACACATTAGAATCTTGGTCAATTATGTTTGTTTGTTTCGTCATGTTGAACCAAGTTAATTCCTGGACATTGATAAGCACATTCAGGCATCACAATACTATACACAAGTATGCTTTGGTCTAGATTTGGAGAGGTCTTTCTGCATGATCGCATTCACGTGCAGAAGGACAATAATGTAGAAAATGGGATTTCACAGGGTTGTCACTTTAGTCAGTTAAATCCACTATTCAATTAGTCGACAAATTATTAATCGCTAAAGATTCTCTTTAGTCGAGGACGACTCTAAAACACACATACTGTATCTCCTGAGCCGGTGTGTGCAGCCTGATATGATGATACTGGTTCTCAAAGTTGGGTCCAGGGACTCCCAGGGGTCCTTGAGGAGGTTCCATGGGGGTCCGCAGCAAAATGGGGAGCAGTCTCTCCTCTATTATCTCTCTACTTACAGTAGAGACAGTTATGGAATTCTGTACCAAATCATATCTAATAACAAATATCTCCTCACATGAGGAGCCCTGGGAAATAAGGGATCCATGATCGGTTACACTTGGGGGCAACAGTGGCTCGGGAGGTAGAGCAGTCGTCTGGTAATCCGGAGGTTCCCGGTTCGATTCCCGCTCCTCCCGGGCAGCGTGTCGAAGTGTCCTTGAGCAAGACACTTGACCCCTAATTGCTCCCAATGAGCAGGTCGGCACCTCCGCCGTCGGTGTGTGAATGTGTGAGTGAATGGGTAAAATGTGAGGACCAAATTGTGAAGCGCTTTGGATAAAAGCACTATATAAATGCAGCCATTTACACTTCAATCTGGGGGTGCTTGACATGAAAAGAACCACTGACGTCGGCTGACATGTTGTCCTCTGCTCTACCAGTCATCAACATCCCGGGACCTCCCGGCCCACCTGGCACTCCTGGAACACCTGGCCAGGGCTCAGGGGTGAGTTAACGTTCACACCATCCCAACTTCACATCCATACAGTACATCACTCGGAGTGGATCTGTCAGACAACTGCATTGTAAAACGACACACCTTGTGACCAATACAACAGTTTATACAGCATGCTGGTCATATTTAGCTGGTGGCTGGTGAGTTTGTCAAATCCACTAGCCACTTGGCTACTAGTTACTCAGCTGATAGAGTTGTGCCCTTCCTGCTGACTTGTCGTACAAAACTTGTAAGTCGCTTTGGATAAAAGCGTCAGCTAAATGACAAAATGTAAAATGTAAATGTAAATGTGTTGAAATCTATGGAAGATCAGTTGTATTCAAACATCTATTTTTTTCCTGTTTTCATTCAACATCCAAGTAAAATTCCATCTGCCAGGAGGAGCAAAACGTGTAGTTTCTCACCTTGCACCTAGTCGATCGTTATTAATGTGTGTGCGTGCGTGTGTGTGTGTGTGTGTGTGTGTGTGTGTGTGTGTGTGTGTGTGTGTGTGTGTGTGTGTGTGCATGTGCGCGCGTGTGTGTGTGTGTGTAGGTGATGGTGTTGAGTTCTTATGACACTATGGCAGCCTCAGCCAGAAGACAAGCGGAGGGGACACTGGTTTATGTCATCGAACAAACGGATCTCTACTTACGAGTGAGAGACGGAGTTCGCCAAGTCCAGGTACAAGATTGACTTCCTGTGTAATATACAGTAACATTCAATCAGCAATGACACAAAATCATTTAGCGTTTCATGTTTTTGTCAATACTCATAGAAGACTTTTGTTTATTTTGTTTCTTTCCCTCCAGCTCGGCCACTACATCCCTCTTCCCGCCGAAGACGTAAGTTTCCATATTATGATGTGATACGGTGATATGAGAGTTCAATTTCAGAAAACATATTAAAAATGTATAAAGAAAAAAATAAATATATAGAACTTGACTCTTCTTTGATCTCACATATCGTTAGCCTCATACGATAATTGCCTAAGTAATTTTTCAGGATTTTTGGAAAAGAAGAAAAAACACATTTTCCAGCAAATGTGTAAGAGTTTTTTATTTTTATTTTTAAAATAAGTTCCACAAGGTGTATCAACAAGTTTGCAAAAATATTAAAACACAACAACCATTGTGTAACAAAATAAGGTGACTTTTAAACAAAATATGTTGTGACTTAGGCATTTTATCCTCTTACGTACATACATGTCATACACTAGGCAGTTGTTTTACTTGACTAAGTCATGCGATCGCCGTCTGTGTATGTAACGTTAAAATGCACAAGTCACACGAGCGAGGCAGATGGGGATTTTTGAATGTAACAAGCGTTCTGATTGGCCGAGGACATGCAGCAGGGCGATGCAGCAGTGTGAGGAGAGTACAGTTAGGCAGAAAACTCAATTTGGCAAGAAAATGACTTAGGTAATTATCGTATGAGGCTAACGATATGGGATTAGAATTTTGAGAACTGCACCTTCTATTGACGAGACCACAATAGCTACTGGTTAAGGAGTGGTAGAATTCTGATAAAACATTCCAAAAGACTTGCACCTGAAAGGGTTAACTGGCCCTTTCCCCCACCCCATATAGCTGTGTATTGATGTACATTATGTTCATATATACTGTATATCACGCCCACAATTTGATTCTTCGCAGGGCAATGAGGTCGCAGCCGTGGACCCTCCACCAGTCGTCCATTACAACCCAGACCACCATTCCAGGACGGACACAGACCACTCTCAGCACCCGGTCCAGCCAGACCCTAGATATCCATCGCAGCCCGACCCGCGATATCCGTCTCAACCAGACCCCAGATACCCAACTCATCCAGACCCCAGATACCCAGCTCAACCAGACCCCAGATACCCGTCGCAACCAGACCCCAGATACCCAGCTCAACCAGACCATCCCCCTCCATCTCAACCGGACCTCCGTTACCCGGCACACTCTGACCCGCGACTACCGTTGCCTACCGATCCGCGGTACCCTAGTTACTCCGACCGCTTGAACCAGCCAGACGGTAGGACCCCGCCGCAGCACCCGCAGCAGCCCCCGCAACAGCCCCCGCAGCAGCCCCCACAGCAGCCCGCCCGGGTGCACCCGGTCACCCCCGCTCGGAGGCCCAGTCTGCCGGTGCATCACGCTCCTGAACATCATCACACTGCAGGCCCAAGTGTAAGTACTGGTCTGTGTGTAAGTACTGGTCTGTGTGTAAGTACTGGTCTGTGTGTAAGTACTGGGGCAGCGGTGGCCTAAAGGTTAGAGAAGCGGGTTTGTGACCGGAAGGTCGCCGGTTCGATCCCCGGGACCGGCAGGAACACCAACCGCTGAAGTGCCCTTGAGCAAGGCACTTAACCCCCAACTGCTCCAGTGGAGTTGCTCAGTGGCCAATGGTGTCGACTGTGGTTGTACTGGGCAGCTCCCAGGTGTGAATGGAACTGTGTGAATGTGAAGCAGAGCATTCCTGAAAAAGAGCATCCGTGCTCAGCGAACCTACCCTGGGTAAATAAAGGTTAAACAAACTTAGTATCTAATATTTACATTCTGAATATTGATAACCTGTGACTTCTTGCTGGTTCAAGAGTATTGGCAGGATTAGCAAACACACAAAAAAACAGATTTTCTGGCCATGTGTGGAGTTAGGTATCTTGTCAAATCATATTCGCACAGGCTCCAGGTTGTCCGTGACGGGGTTAAACTTACATTTTTGCCATAAAGAAATGCCTAAAAGCTATTAGAAGTTTATGCCTAGGATGGTAAAATGTTTTCTTGAATGTTTAACAACCCCCCTGAAGCAGATACAAATGATCACTCAAACCACTTCTCTGGAATCATGATGCCTTTATCACTTCATAGGATAATTAACAAGTTTACAATAATATGACATTATAACATATCCGACAACACGTACTAATTGGTAATAACATGGCATGTGATGAAAGGAAACACTTAAGTTACACGTATCAGTATTAACCAGAGAACCACTTACTAGAAGGAAGTTAAATTTTTTTTTATCCACTTTTTCTCCCATTTTTCTATATTTTCTCCCATCCCAATTTCGTATCATCCAATTCAACCCTCCCCTGTCACGAACGCTGTTTCTTGCCTCCCACAAGCCGGCTGCAATGTGGACTAAGTCATACATAGCACAAGTCCCCTCCGGTACTTGAGGTAACAGCAGTCGCATCTTTTCACCTGCGCAGCTCGATCTCTCAGTGTCGAGGAGTAACGCGTGGGAGGCTCACGCTGCCCCCGACACTTCCTGATTCTACTGCGCAGGCGCACCAACCGACTTGTAGGAGTCGCTTGTTCACAACGTTCGATCCCCACCCTTCAGTTTTCCCTCCCCGTAATACGGCCAATGTGTATTACTGCGGACGACCAGCTAAACTGAAAACAATGTGGAGAGCTGGATTCGAACACGCGAATCCTAGCGTCTCCACACTGGTGGCGAGTGCCTTGCCCACTACACCACCTAGCTGCCCTAGAAGGAAGTTACATTTAACGACCTGACCAACAGAGGAAAGTCAGTAGTAGTCAAAGAGTTAAGTTAACATCCTATCACCCATTGTCCTGGCCCGACCCCCAACCCCCTGTGGCCCTGTCCTCCCCCCTGTGGCCCTGTCCTCCCCCCTGAGGCCCTGTCCCCCCCTCCTGTGGCCCTGTCCTCCCCCCTGTGGCCCTGTCCTCCCCCATGTGGCCATGATATAACTTTGTATTGAATGGTGTGGGTTAAATGTTGTCAGGGAGATCATATATCTGCTCCTAATACTCTTTGCACTTCAAATCACATGAAAGACTAACCTATCTTTGGAACTCCAGATTGACTTACACTTTATGGAGTGAGGGTCAGATGGGGTCACAGGTCACCACATTATACCCTATGTCTCCCTTCTCAAAGTTACACCCAGGAACAAACCCTAGGGATAATAACCATGTTGTAACGTTTGTCTAATCTATATGATAAATGTGCTCCCATATAAATGACATCAACTTATTCCCCAATATTACATTCAATTGTTGTGTAATTGAACTCAAATATCCTTTGTCTCTTATTATCCTATATGTAGCTGTAACATGAAGAACTATTGAACACCACAGGCGAGGTCATCTAAGATTAACTACTCTGTTGGCTAGATGCTTACGAATGTTACAACCTGACACCAGAGCAAGAGAGACGGCTACATTGATGCTAGTTGTACGGGGAGTAAATGATCAGGCTACATTACTAATACAATATTGATAAATATTATAATTCTATGGTGATTTTGGGCACATCACCCCCTATCATATAATGTGATCAGAAATTAAATTAATCTTTTAAGGTAATGAAGCCCAAAAGGCACCCACCTCAGAGAATCACCCAAACACAAAAATTCAGATTTTCCGACTGTGTCTCAAATCCAATTCATATGATAAAAAAAAAGTCAGCTATATATACTGTATATAGCATAAGTATATACAGTATATATGGTACTAGTATATACAGTATATATAATATTAGTATATACAGTATATATAGTATTAGTATATAGTATACAGTATATATAGCACTAGTATATACAGTATATATAGTTATAGTATTAGTGTATGCTGGTACGCACGTTGAACTTGTAATTATGTCATGTTGGTTGAAAGCAGTTGTTGTTTGCCCCCCACCCCCCAGCTCCACCTGATAGCCCTGAACAGCGTCCAGACAGGCTCCATGCGAGGCATTCGCGGGGCAGACTACCTCTGTTTCGCTCAGGCTCGAGCCATCGGGATGAAGGGAACGTTCAGGGCTTTCCTCTCCTCCAAGCTCCAGGACCTGTACAGCATAGTGCGGAGGTCTGACCGGGACAATATGCCCATCGTCAATCTGAAGGTACTGGGGGAGGGGGGTTTACTAGATCAACCAATAAAGTATGAACCTGCTTTTAGTAGAGGCAGCTTTGCCAGCAATTACAGCCACAAGTCTATTTTGATAGATGGGTCAATTGGTGTTGTGGCCAACTCCATACAAAGGGCCCGGTTAAAACCCTTTCACTACCACACTACAGAAGGTTAACCTTTCACTACCACACTATGTGGCAGTGAAAAGGTTAACCTTCTGTATTTTCGCAGTGAACGGGTTAACCCTTTGGTAGTGTGGTAGTGAAAGGGTTAAACTTGACTTCATCACATGTAACCCTGATTGTGTAGTATTATTAATATGAATGTCAAATGATTTGTGATGATGTATGTGAAAAGTATTTATTTATTTTTAAATGTAAAGGTGCTATAGATAACATTCAGCCACTAGATGTCGCACTAGAGCACCAGCATGTCATTCATCCAATCAGGTGCATTCCACGTGGGAAAATGGGAAGTATGGAGGGATGGGATGCGTGAATATTAAAGGCAACCAACTTGTGTTCAGCTTTTCGTTCAGCGTTTCTCTGATTGGCCACACGGCCACGTGACCGCCCTAGCACACGCCCTTTTCCGCTGAGAGACGCGGCAGAAGCGCTGGTCGAACCAACGCGCTGGTCGAACCAGTTCAGACAGAGGCGTTTATTTATATTAATAAACAAATCTACAAGAAACACTGGTGTTCTGTTGTGTGACTGTACTAAACTCTTCCACCACATGACCGACATTTGACATACAGTACACCTCCTATCTATGTTGGGATTATGTTTGGTCATGACAAAACAATAAAAATCGCTACTGTTAGTAACGCTGCCACCACCCACTTCAATGACAGAGCTCTCATATTTGCGAATGCATAAACTATATCTTAAATTATGGCGATGTGTCTAATATGGCTGTCGCGAAGTCATTGATAAGCGACAGCCATAGATAAGCGACAGCCATATTAGACACATAGCCATAATTTAAGATATAGTTTATGCATTCGCAAAATATGAGAGCGCTGTCATTGAAGGGCTTCCTACAACGGAGCCCGCTGCTGCTGCTGCTGGAGCTGAAGTGATGTACAGTGACGAGTGAATCTGGTAGTTGGTTGTTAAAAACGCGAAACATAATAACGTTACGCTTTCTAGTTCAGCGCATTTCATAACTGTATGGGCTTTGTTTATACTTCAGAGGTGATGTACAGTGACGAGTGAATCTGGTAGTTGGTTGTTAAAAACGCGAAACATAATAATCAGTCAGCAGCGCTCCACTGCTACCGCAGCTGAACACAAGTTGGTTGGTACAGCAGCTGAACACAAGTTGGTTGGTACACAAGTTGGTTGCCCGCGCTGCCGCTAGCTCCTTGGATTTCATTTGGGACGTGGGACGGCTGCCGCTTGCCTGCGCGTGGGGGCGGGGGGTCGCGGCCAATCAGAGAAAAGCCGAACACAGGTTGGTTGCCTTTAATATTCACGCGGATGGGATACATGCATACATGTAAACAACATAAATTTTGAACCTGCACATTTTTTTTAATCAATAACCTTTTTGGGGGGCACCTTTCTAAAAGCTCTGTGGTAATATTATTATTATTATTTTTGTAAATGATTACTCAACATAAAAATGTTATCTATAGCACCTTTAACACATTCCTTGCCAGCCATTGTACCCATCATTGTACCTAGTCTGCCAGCGCTATAAGTCTATGGAGTGGCTCACCTTCTTTGCAGGGCTATAACTTTTGAAATTGTATTGCTATATTGTCATTACTATGGCCCATTCAACATCGATTATCTATCGTTCAGGATGTGGGAACGTTATATATTTTTTTCATTCATACATTCAACAAAAATACCTTCTAGAATATAAGTATGTTTTTATCGTTTTCTGCAGTAATTCCTAGAACGTGAGTTATAGGCTTAAACGCATATATAGATTATCGATTGCCGTTTCCCCCCCATACACGCTATATAAAAGAATTCAACTGTATATGATCGGTATACGTTATGCTTCATCATGCGTGAAGGAAAGGGGGGGAGGGGTCGTTTATAATTCCCCGATCATCAGTAAATGCTTTATGTAGGTTGGGTGATATATTGATCAGATCGGTTTGCTCACAAGGAAACTCACAATTGGGTTGAAAATAACGTTATATTCCTCTTACCGTGGGTCAAAGAGACTGGCGGTGAAAGATCCCAAGTATACGACGCCGATCGCCTAGGTCCATTTCCGGTTTGTATGTCGCAATAAACGCCGAAATCTGTCGGGAGTCTTGCAACGATATGTGACGGCCGGATGAGTTTAATCGACGCACATCAGCCATATCCTGTAGGCGAGTGTAACTCGCCCGACCATCCACCAGGCGGCGGTATTGAGCCGTTGTTGCCGTCACCTATAGGGTCCAGCTGCAGCGTTGCGGGTGTATTATATGAATTATGAATGCCATGGCGAAAAAATGAAATATTGATCTCAAAATCGCTGGACAGCGTTATTGGCAGAATGCGCATGGTGGCCAATATCGCTGTAAAGCGTTTTTGGCACAGAAAGTGTTAACCATCTTAAGCCCGGAGCCCTATTTTCTGAAAATCTGCCTAAAATACATACCTATGTAAATGGAATATTGCTCCACTTCTACAAGGTTCATTTGCATGTCCTTGGTATCTAGGGACATCTATGGACCTCAGTGAATGTATTCCCAGTGTCAGAAATATTGTGTCTATTACTAGGCTTGCTTAAATTGTGATGAAACAAAGGAGAATATGAATTATGATTTTTCTTTGCATCTTTGACAGTGAATAACACCATGCTAAAAGTGACCAGACATGAAAAACTGCCACTGAGCTCGTTCAGTACCTTCTTGAGATCACATGTACAAAAAATCTAATAAAGGGAAGATGATTAAACAGAAGGTTTTGTAGATACAGTACTGAATTCTCCCATCCGGACCAATGCAATTTGAAATATTATTATAGAATATAGAATAGCAGGCCTATAAATTACTTTATTATAGCCAATTCACACATTTATGGATTGGGCCAAATCTTATCTTTCAATTGGCCAAGTTCAATTTGGATTTAGTATCACCAGGCGTGCATGAAGAACAGATAATGAAATCTACTGTATGTAGATTTCAAATCGGATGGTTGCTAAATGCTCAAAATAGGGGAGACAGACTAACTGTGCTCCAATATATGCCAATAACATTCAGTTTTGTGGTATATAATCCAGAGTAATAAGAGAATAAAAAAAATTCATAAGCAAGTCATTTGTTTGACGGGAGCTAGAAGCCTTTGGGAAGTGTAGTTTTCAAAAATTCCAACGCTCATGGAAAGCTCTGGATGTCCTCTTCTCAAAATGACTCAAATGACTACAATTCAGCGACTTCCGGTAATTCAAAATGGCGGATTTCTCTGATTTTCTGGACAAACTGACATCGTTCTGCTTGTCTAGGATGAGGTTCTGTTCGACAGCTGGGAGGCCGTCTTCGGGGACCGCAGGATGAAGGACAACGTGCCCATCTACTCCTTCGACGGCAGAGACGTCCTCACAGACGACGCATGGTGAGACTGGAACAGGATTACTAGAGTAACCACGTATTGTTACTTAAGTACTGCACTTAAGTACAAATTGTATATAGTATTAGTATATACCGCGTATATGGTATTAGGATACAGTATATATCTGTGTTAGATTTGGTTATTTCAGCCTTCATCGTTGATCGCTATCAGTCTTCATCGCCTCTCCTGGCCGTGTCTGCGTTGTGTTGATTTAGTTCACGAGGCAATCGTTCGGTGGAATTCTCTCCTCCCACGCGCTTACTGGCTGAGACACCCCTATCTCTTCCCACTGTTGCATTCGGACAATCGTACGCCGAGTCGTCATTTCATATTAGAAGGCTTGTTTATTTGCATAAACAAAGGTCTTGTACAGAATGAAAAAAATTGAAAGTCTTTAAAAGGTTTAACGAAATTAATAAGTTCTATCTCTCTTGGTTGTGCTATCTCTCCTCACTCACTAGCGGCCTATAGTTCACTAATAATAATAATAATAATAATAATAATAATAATAATAATAATAATAATAATAATAATAATAATAATAATAATAATAATAATAATAATAATAATAATAATACATCTATTTTATATAGCGCTTTTCCAGGTGCTCAAAGCCGCTTTACATGGGTAGAAGAGACAAAACTATGGCAAAACAAAAACAGAACAAAAATAATACATGACAAAATAAAATAAAACCGACAGAATTAGAGGTCAAAAGCCAGATTGAAAAGGTGGGTTTTGAGGGCTTATTTAAAAGATGTCATGGTGTTTGCATCACGGATATGGCTGGGGAGGGCATTCCAGAGGGAGGGGGCAGCAGCAGCAAAGGCCCTGTCGCCCCAGGTCCGGAGCTTGGTCGTGGGAGGTGTTAGGAGGTTGGCATCAGCAGACCTAAGGCGACGGGTGGGCGTGTGACGGTGGAGGAGGTCGGACAGGTAGGGAGGGGCAAGGTTGTTGAGGGCTTTAAATGTGATGAGAAGTATTTTAAATTGTATCCTGTATTTGATCGGAAGCCAATGGAGGTCGTGGAGGACAGGGGTGATGTGATCAGAGCGACGGGTGGAGGTGAGCATGCGGGCAGCAGAGTTTTGGACATATTGGAGTTTATTGAGGATAGTGTTTGGTGAGCCGTTTCAGCAGCGGAGAGTGATAGGGAGGGGCGGAGACGAGCAATGTTCCGGAGGTGGTAGAAGGCCGTTTTTGTTATGTGGTTCACATGGGGGATGAAAGAAAGGGTGGAGTCCAGGATGATGCCAAGGTTACGGACGTGAGTGGAGGGGGTGACAATGGAACCATCAATATTTAGGGAGAAATCCTGGGTGTGGCTGGTGAGGGATTTTGGACCGATAATGATGATTTCTGATTTATTGCAGTTTAGTTTGAGAAAGTTATTTTGCATCCATGTTTTGATATCTGTGAGGCAGGTGGTGAGGGTGGAGAGAGTGGCTGGAGTGATAGTCTTGGTGGAGAGGTAGAGCTGAGTGTCGTCTGCATAACAATGGAAGCGGAGGCCATGTTGGCGGAGAATCAGACCAAGTGGAAGGATGTAGAGAATGAAGATACTGTGTGAAGTACTGAGCCTTGGGGGACACCATGAGTGATGGGGGCAGTGGGGGATTTGCAATTGTTGATGTAGATGAATTGGTGCCTGTATGAGAGGTATGATTGGAGCAAGGTGAGGGGGATTCTGGAGATGCCAACGGAGGACTGGAGACGAGTGATGAGGATGGGGTGACTGATAGTGTCAAAAGCAGCGCTGAGGTCTAGGAGGATGAGGATGGAGAGGGAACCAGAGTCGGCAGAGAGGAGTATGTCGTTGGTGACCTTTAGAAGAGCAGTTTCTGTGCTGTGTCTGGTGCGGAATCTGGATTGAAAGGTATCATAAAGGTTATTGTTGTCGAGGTAGGATTTTAATTGGGAGGCAATGGCTCGCTCAATGATTTGAGAGGAAGGGGAGGTTGGAAATGGGGCGGAAATTATCACGGGTTTCAGGGTTGAGTCCGGGTTTTTTTAGTAAGGGGGTGACAGAAGCAATTTTGATATACTATATATACTGTATATATATGGTACCATATGAAAGATATGGCTTGTTTTTGTTGTTTATTAAAAGCAAATTGTGTATGTAAACTAAATACCTATATCCAGAGCTTTCCCTAATAGCCACTTTTAAACTCCAGTTTAGGGAAAGCTCTGGATATAGGTATTTAGTTTACATACACAATTTGCTTTTAATAAACAATGAAAACAAGCCATATCTTTCATATGGTACTATATATACAGTATATATAGTATTAGTATACACAGTATATGGTATTAGTATATATAGTGTTAGTATATACTGTACAGTATATATAGTATTAGTATATAGTATTAGTGCTTTACTTGAGCATTTCCATTTTAGGGGCCTCCACTACATTTCAAAGCAAATATTTTACATTTTACTCTTTCATATAAAAATTCACCTTTTAACTTTCGCAACTGAGAATTCTATGTCTATTTTACCATGTTCACAAACATTGCCAATGTAAACAATCCCTTTTTACAGCATCATAAAACATTAAAACACATGTAATCATTGTCTACCGTTAGTCCTCATCAATTTGGGAGTGACTAACATTTCTCTAATACTACGTTGTGAATTTGACCAACTTCTTCTCTCTCTCAGGCCAGAGAAGATGTTATGGCACGGCTCCACCCCCGCGGGGCACCGGCAGGTGGACCACTACTGCGAGACGTGGCGCGTCGGCGACCAGGCAGTGACGGGCATGGCCTCCTCCCTGCGGGACGGCGGCCTGGTCCAGCAGAGCTCCTCAAGTTGCACCAACTCCTACACTGTGCTGTGCATCGAGAACAGCTACGTCGGCCCGTCCAATAGATAGGCCCTCACACACACGCTGACCATACCAGTATCAGCTGGACGAAAACGAACCAACATCACTTAATACAGCTTCAAATCATTCAGAGTCCGAAACAAAGCTGCGTGCAACACAATCACATACCTATCTATGCACAGCAGGTGGAGCTTTGTAAATAAGTGTATTTTGTTTCTCTCCGGCTAGTGATTAGCCTATATGTTCGATACCCACTTCCACATGGTGCTATACATTGAAAGTACCCCTAGAGGTTGAAGTTGAACAGCCATCATCACAACCCACCCGAACTGTGCCGTTCTGGGCCGGCCTTGTATTCCATTTCCTTATTTCCTTCCTAATCATAATTCCTGTAACTCGGGTATCGTATACATTCCTAGGCCCAGTGTGGGCTAGCTAGAGGAACTAGACTCAGAACAGAAAAAGGGTATACCACTGCGTTTTCAGCTGTTCAAATAAAGTCTGCATAACCTGACCGACCCCCGTCCTCCCTCCGTCCCTCCCACCCTGCCCAGCACTGTGAAAGGACTCAAGAAATTACACAACATAGAAATGAACTCTTACCCCACAGTTTGTCTCCATCCCGAGTCACGGCTGCAGCTGACCAAACAACCTTGTTGCACATGCATACCTATAGTAGAGCTCTTTGGTAGATTCTGTGACGTGTTGCTGAATGATCGAGGATCTTTCCCAATACCTCATTTCAAAAGTAGTACATGGGCTGGATGGCGACATTGGATGATAAACGTTATTTGATAATATGATTAACGTAACCTTATCACATTTGTGTACAACTCTTTGCACGTGGCGTTCGGTGAAAGCAAGCAAGGCAAGCTGCTGATAGACCTTTTAGATGTTCCACAATCATCGAGGTACATAGTTCCAACTTTTGAGGCCAAGCTTAATGTTGCATTTTTGTATATGAAATGTATAATTGTTCATTTTTATCTTGTTGTAATTTTATACACTGTTGTAATCTGTACATTTAACCCATAGCACTTGAATAACAGCATTTTTATTTTTGCTTTTGACATCAAAGGGAAGATGATATTTTCAAATGTTTTTAGCAATAACAAAGAAATATTTATTTTTGATTAACAAAAGTAGTTTTAATAACCATACTGTGTGCAGTGATTACTTGTTTACACCACAATAATTAAGTTAACATTTAGTATCAAATATGACGTACTATTAATAAAAGTATGTAGACCCTACACACAGATTTGTCTCTGCATGTAGAATTAAAAAGAAAATGCTTAAGGGTGAGATTCTGCGGGGGAAATGAAATGATCAGCATTCCAAGGGGGACATGCAGACATTTTCTGCAATATGCAAACAAATTAAACTTGTGTACAGATATGAGATTAGGATTCAGCCATAAATATGGTTTTCTTGTCTATGCACTGTTGATGAGGGGCTCTGTTTTTGTCTTTGTTTTGTTTTTTATTGCTAGAATTATTAGGCTTTTGTATCCAAAAACTAAAAATGCACTGCAGCTAGGCGACTTGTGTTTCCAAATCTAACGAAAATGGAATCTGATATCAAAATTAAAATGGGTTGTAAAATGTAATTCCCGAGTACCAGGGGAACCATATGAGTTGACAGTGCTGTACATTTTTATATATATATAATTTACTCTCCAGATATCCTTTTTTCTGATATGTGAGCAATGTTCTAAAATGCTGCATTTCATGAATAAACTATGGTGTTAAAATAAGGATGTCCATAGGTGTTTTTTTCTTTAAGAAAAATAAAGAAAAAACATTTTCCTCTCACCTTCCCCGTCTTTAATATTATAAGAAAGACTTTTCAGCTATTGCCACTTTTTCTTTTTAACACACTGCTTTAAACCCATTTCATTTTTTAAGCCAAATGCCCTTCAAATCACTAATAAAAACCCAACTTAAATAAACAAAGTGCTATTCTTCCCCGAAAAAACTGATTGGATTTATTTGTAAATCAAAAATAAACATCGGATTTAAAAGTTAACAAAGATACTCAGTGTCTTTTCTTTTACATCAATAATATAAGTTCACAGTCATTTGTCATGTTTTCAGCAAAGATGAAAATAAATTGAAAAATTGATTGAAATTTTAACTCAATTGTAACATACTAAAATTGGTATAGTGTACTGAACGGTAAGTAAGAACATACATTTTGCACAAGTTTATGACAATTCTTTCAGGTTCAGGATACAAACCAATTGACCATAATTCACACTGAATCCATTTTGTTCTTGTGTCGTGCTCAGGTTGAGATTCCTTTGGTGGGAGCAGGGTGGAAAGGAATCCCAAGTAACCCAGGCATGGAATAAGAGCAACGTGGCTGCTGTGTGAATATGGTCAAACTATATTATTCAAGTACTGACAGATAAAAAAAAAATTATAATAATAATTAAAATCACAACAGTCTCAAAATGTGTGTAGTCATTACAACAAATAATGATATAAAGTTGTATCATCTGCTACTGGACATTTCCAAGATAAGCAGTTCCATTTTAACAACAATATAAACTTCCCATTCTTAAAGCTCTTCTTCAACCCAGAGTTCAGAAGACTTAGACCTTCACTTCAGACCACTGTACTTTAAGATAAGGTGCTATACAGTATGTGAGAAAATGGTAAACACACACATTTACAGAAAATGACCAGAGATCTAGAAATGACCAGCGATCTAAAAATAAGAAAGACATGTTTGTTAATAACAGTCATTTCTTTCATATTTCCTATAGTCCTTCATCTCAGTAGCACAAATCCCAGATTATTTATTTTATTCCTATGGATCATCAATACAAACTCAAGAAATCCAACTTTCAATCAGAGTGGATGATGCGTCACACTGCAAGAAGCAAAACAAAGAAGCTCTTCAATAGTATTTCAACAACTAAATTAAGTCTTTTTAAATAAAATCTTGTAATGTAACCTAATAAAAAAATAAAGTGTACTGTATTTTACAGCCACATACATTAAATAAAATGTAGGCACTCCTAACTATTGAAAATGTGTAAATGCTTGAGTTGAAACATTTTATAAAAATGCTAAGTGCTATCAACAATCTAAGTTACTAATAACTTAATAAGTTGTTCTCATAACTTCAAAGCCTTTTCCAAATACCCACAGCATTGTCCACACGCAATCAATAATCAAGCTGGCAATCAATAATCAAGCTAGCATTGACGACAATAGGAGTGTACCTAAAAAAAGATGTTACATAAAAATTCAGCCCACAAACTACTAGAATATGCTATTCAAAAGCGAAGTCATAGTGATGATCGCATAGCAATCGTGTGAACCTTTGATGAGAAGGGCAACCAACTCTCACTAGAGCACACCTATACGGTATACGAATGTACGAAGGTCTCAAACTTTGAGCTCGTTTAGAATAATGTGGATTTTCCACAGTTCTGTTTTATAACAAGCCATGACGCTTATCACCAATATCTACAACATCAGGTAGTGGAAGGAAACTAAGCAAAATTTAGACCATTTCTTCTTGGTCCCTCATTTCATATAATGATTTGTAGTGTAAAACAGTGCTTTCATTTACAAATTAGTAGAAATATTGCTAAATTAAACATAAAAAAAATGATAATGCAGTCTAGCACTTTTTATAATCCATTAGCCTGTCACCAAAGACAAAACGTTCCAAGAGCATCACTTTCTAATGCTATAGAAACACACTTCTGTTGCTGGTCCAACTGCTGAAGGACTAGAAGACACTGAGATACCGAAGCAGGCACTTTGAACAAGTCTTTGAACAAGTCGAGCAGTGAGCACCATTATGGTCTGAAACCCATTCTTTCCAACGGCTTGCGCTGAGCCATGGCGGCTTTTCATTGCGTCGAGCAAAGTGTGGATGCAGCACACTCCTCGGTGAGCTCACGTCCCAAAGTTCAACCATAGGCACTGTGACGAATCCCCGCCTCCAGCAGAAAGGAAAGGCAGCCGGCCAGGCAGAGGAAGGAAGGTTGATACTGGCACTATTACAATTTCCTGATTTCTACAAACACATTTCAAACCAAATGCACAATGCCAGGTTTGTTTAAACAATGCAATGTAGATGTTATTACCTAGTTCTACTCTTCTCCTGAAACCCCCCTACATATTTAGCTTTCTCCTCCGTGATATCTGTGATTGCGTCCTATCTGAAATCACCTTTACTAATATTGAAGTAGCAACTCAATCATCTTCAGAGTTCAAGAAAAAAAATAGTATGGTCTCCCGCCCCTTTCTTAATCTTCCTTTTCAGTAGATTACACAGCTGGTTCCTCACATTCAACTGATCTAGAATTCTATCTAGTACCTTTTTTTCCGATGACCTTTTTTCTTTTATCATCATTTATTTATTAATTAATTAATTTAATATTTATTCAACAACAGTATGACATTCTGGGACTGATTACATGTGTGGAACGACAATGGATCCAGCCAGAAAGCTTTATGCTAAAAAAAATAAATGATGTAAAAAAGAATATAAAATAAATCATCATACCATAAGGCAGGACATCTATGCTCTGTGGGACTACTCTCTCCACAGAGTCCTTGAGATTGGCTCACAGTAGAAATGGAGGTCTGGTATTAGTTTGGCGGGGACTCAGACTCGAGTCGAGACATATACTCCTTGTGCTCATGCTTTAGTGCCGTTTCCATTGGACAGCGGCTCCGCCTCGGAAGCCGTCGCCACGGGACTGAGTTCAGTGGGTGTGGTCTGGTCACTGGCCCCACCCCCTCCACTGGACTGGCTTCTATAGTGGCGGAAGATGACCCACGCCGCACAGGCCAAGTAGATAACGGTAAGCAGGGCAAAGTAGAAGAAGTAGACCAGGAACTGGAAAAGGAAAAGAAAATCAGATATATATATAAACATCAAAGTTAGGACATTTGTGTTTGGTAGATTATTTCTCTGTTGTAACAATGCTTCTTGGCAATACATTTTATACCGTTGGAAAGCATGTTTATTTCCCTTTTAAATGGTGCCCCATTTGTAAGGAACATGCATTTGTGGGATGAGCAGCACAGCAGAGTAGGTGGGTTGCGCCCATGACAAATTTGCCAAATCTTCTCTGCCAATGCCAAACACATTATTCTGCTGTTGCTATTGACTCGTTTGGTGGATTGGATTATTGGTGGATTGGATTATTGAAGTCTATCAGTAACAAGGAAGAAATTAGACATATTGGCAATTTTACAATTTATTAATTTAACAAACGCCTGAGTAGCGTGTGGAAGAACCATACACAGCCACAACAGCCTGGCACCTCTGGCACCACCTTCCCGCACTGCATGTTGAGTTATTCCTGCACTGCATGTTGAGTTATTCCTGCACTGCATGTTGAGTTATTCCTGCACTGCATGTTGAGTTATTCCTGCACTGCATGTTGAGTTATTCCTGCACTGCATGCAGTCAACTTCTGAGGCAACCTAAATGTTGGCCTTGTGCTGAGTATTTCAACTTGCCAATGCCCAAATAATTCTAGATCTCCATATCTGTGCAGGATTCTTCTTGCATCAGCCACCAAAGATATATATATATACAAATATATATAAATATACACACAAGTGTGTATATATACACATGTGTAATTGTGTAATATACATGTGTGTGTATATACAAATGTATATTGTAGGTGTAATGGCATTTATGATGAGAGTCTAGGACTGGGCAATATGCCCAAAATATTTTTCTTAGTTCTGATGGTATAACAGTATTTCATGGTATATGTTTTTCAGCATGAATTACAATGTGATATGACGTAATGTTGTATCATATGTCTTTATTTTATAATGTGTTATTTCATTCAAAATGGTCTATTTTCCTTTTACATACAGTATATCTCGAGGACGACGATATACAAAAAATCCATGCCTTCACATTCGGTATACCCTCCAGCCCTGCGAGTCAGACCATCTCACCTGAGAGTGTACAGGCAGTCCTAGTCCCCTCTTGTCAGACACGATGAGGACGATGATGGTCTTCAGGATGGTCCCTAAGAAGGTGTTGATGCCGAACACCAGCGCACACAGCTCCTTGGTGAGAGACGAGGCTATCGAGAAACTATACGAGGAAGAAATGTGTGATTATCATGAGTAAGAAATATTTTTCAGTAAAGCAGCATTTCTCCTTTTGATAGATTGAAACACAAACTTTTTTTTGCAAATACACTATGTTTTGGTGGTATCACAGGAATAAGGTATACCACAGGGTTTGAAAACCTAAAAGGTAAACAAAAAAAACTGCTATAACAAACGTTATCTACTCTTAATTAAACTTTATCTACTCTTAATAAACATTCTCTACTCTTAAAGAAACTCTCGGGAGACGTGTTCGTTGGACAATGCCTGCCCTAGGCTAACCGGTCATGTCCGCTTCCGTTCATTGTGCTAAGCTAACATGTAGCCAGATAGCTTTCTACTGAACGCACAGAGAGGAAACTGGTATCTATCTTCGTGTCTCTCTCTGGAGAAGACGGTAAGCAAATTTCCCAAAATGTTCCTTTAATACTTTAATTCCTTTAATACTTACATGGCGATAGGCACCAGGAACTGGTAGAAGCCTCTGAAGAGGGTGTAGGCCAGGTAGCAGACCCAGATGTTGTCCGTGTTCCCCATGAGGAACAGCAGGCCAGCCTGCAACGCTGTGATGATGCCGATGACCAGCTCCGACCAGACGTTCCATCGGATCTTCACGTAACCTGCCGCGAAAGAGCTGATCGCGCCTACGATGAGAGAAAGATAAGAGCGATATTTCAGTCTGGGGAGGGGGCCGCGTTGTCAAGTCAAGTCAAGTCAAGAGTTTTAATTGTCACAGCATACAAGTATACAATGAAATGCGGGTGGTCTTGCCCGCGACGATGTCCACAGCACTGGTTGAAGAAAAGATACAAAGGCAATAAGAAAAGAAATGAAAAACAACCAGACTGATTATATACGCAAGAGGTAGGAACTAGTGCTGTCAATAGATTAATTTTTTTTACTAATTAATCTCACAATTTTCTGTAATGAATCTGGATTAAAAATAGCATTTTTCTACTTAACACTTTGAGAGCCAGCCGTGTTTTCCTATTTACCCCCTTGAATGCCGCCACCCACTTCAATGATAGAGCTCTCATATTTGCGAACGCATAAACTACATCTTAAATTATGGCTATGTGTCTAATGTGGCCGTCGCTTATCAATGACTTGTTTGCAGTCAACATTGTCGAAACAGAGTGTTTTTTTAATTGGTTCATTTCCGTTTTATACCATTTTGAAAAACTCTTGTTTCTTGAAACTTCCAGAAGATTTTAGAAGATTCTGTGATAAACGCCCTTTACTGTATACACAAAACACGTTGTAATTTTTCGGCCTATTTATGAATTGTTTTCAAATAAACGCTAGATTATCAATAGTATATGTAAGTTTATGCACTCTATAGAAGCGGGCTGAAAAATCGAATCTCTTATTTCCTGATTGCACACACACACATAGGGCCCACGTTGATATCTCTGTGAAAAAAGCTCTGATTATCCTAAGACTGGTAAAATAGATTCCTTACCTCAGATCAGATGTTCTCCAAAAACATTATTCCAATTCCTGATCGCCATTCCAAATATCGATCGCGTTTATTGATCCAACACTGGGTGCTCGAACACATTATTCCACGCTGTTCTGCGGGACTGTAAAGTGATCATTATATGATATTCTGTACCCGCAAAAAGCTAAAACTAAAGGCTGGCTGTCACAAAACAGTCACATCTAGAGACCTCAAAACCTACTCTAGCGAGGCCTTTAACCTTGAACTGGAGAGTCTGGACTGGTCAGATGAACTCAATGGTACACTGGTTGAAGAAACTTGGCTTGGCTTCAAAACCAAATTTTCATCAATACTAAACAACATGGCCCCCCTAAGAACCACCAGGGTAAAAAATCGCGCTGAGCCATGGATGCACACTGAAATACTGACCGCTATGAAAGCCAGAGACAAAAAATGCTCTGAGTTTCGTAAAAGTCAGTCAAAGCTTACCAAAAGCACGAGCAGTGAACTCCAAGCCCACGTGACTGAACTCAAACTAGAAAGAAACAGACTAAGAAATGACGTAAACTCCATGATCAAAACTGCTAAAAAAAATTTCATCAATGACAAAACCGAGGAAAACAAAAATAAACCACGTGAACTTTGGAAATTACTCAACAATCAACTAGGCTGCAGTAAAAAACTCAAAACCAGGTTCTCAAACATAAACATAAAGACGGACATCACGCTCATCACAGACAAGCTGGATGTAGCCAATTACTTAAACACTTTCTTCACAAACATAGCCACAACACTGGTAAACAAACTACCCTCCCACTCAGGGCAGTATGGGGTAGAACACATAGTAGCATACTACAAGAACCTAGGCGTCCACAAAGACGACTTCAAACTGGAAATAGTAACTACAGATGAGGTTAGGGCTGGGCGATATGACGATATTATATAAATATCGGGTACAGTTCATTAACGATACACTTTTTAAACGTATCGTGGATATCGTGATGTTTTGCCCAAGAGGCTTGTGTTGCGTCAATCTGGTCCACACGTTGACACTTTTGAACAGCGCCGCCCCACACACACACTACTGCATCAAAAGTTACTACTTATGATAACAAAGGCATTCGTTTTGTGGCATTGACGTTATATAGTTACACTTTCAATAACATCAGCGTATTTACATAGCAACGACCGAGGTCGACCTAGATATAGCAAGCATTAGCCGTTCATATCTCAGCCCGTGCTGACTCCGTTGTGCCCATTCTGCGGTCTGTTAATAACGTTTTCAATCAGACAGATGTATGGAAAGGCTTTTATTATAACATCCGTTGCAGTAAAATCATTATGCCTCCAGTCGTTTAGTCATTCTGCAGAGCTAAAAGCTAAACGTCGGCCGCGGCGAGCTACCGCTGCCATTGTTGTTTTCATTGAGCTCTCCAATGGCGGAAGTAAAAAATGAATACGCGCTTGCCGATTGGTGCTAAGAACAGCAGGGCGGGTGCAAGCGATGTGACGTAATTGGCAGACGCGACTGTCAATCAAAATGATTCTGTTTGCCGACTGAATGAATATAAACGTTATTAACAGATTGCAGCATAGGTACAATACAGTACAGCTCAATACAACAACAGTCAACAGTGGACTGGAGGATGCAGACCAGAGAAAGACTTTCGTCTTGTTTACATCAGGGTCCCCCATTTTCAATTCATCATATTTCATATCTAAATCATATAATATCTCATTGCTAAATATATGCAATATATAATCTAATAATCCAATAATCTAAATCTAATATATAATATAAAAATGCTAAATGCATGGGTATTTTATTTTGTCTTTAATGTTAGCTTGCAAACTCAAATACTGTCTTGGTAAGCCTCATAATGAATTGTTTGGGGAAAAAAAGAAAAACATCGTGATGCGTATCGTGTATCGCCGAAAGGTCAGAAAATATCGTGATATCATATTTAGGCCATATCGCCCAGCCCTAGATGAGGTACTCAAAAAACTGAGCGCCCTCCAACCAAACAAGGCCACTGGCCATGACAACATCCCCTCCAAATTCCTCAGAGACTCAGCAGCAGCCATCACCCCAGTCATCACACACATAATAAACCTCTCCATAAAACAGGGACACGTCCCCAAGGACTTCAAAATTGCGAGAGTAACACCCCTGCACAAAAAGGGCAGCAAATTAGACCCGGGTAACTACCGCCCTGTTTCTATCCTTACATCCATCTCGAAAGTCATGGAAAAAATAGTATACGAACAGATCGAAAAGTACCTCGCGGAAAAAAAATCTAATCTACGAATTCCAATCTGGCTTCAGAACATCCCACTCCACTGACACATGCCTTCTCTACTTGAACGACCACATCAAACAAGAGGTGGACGCGGGCAAATACTGCGGCATGGTCATGCTGGACCTACAAAAGGCCTTCGACACTGTCAATCACACCATTCTGATTGACAAGCTAAAAGCAATTGGTTTTGATAGTTTATCAGTGAGCTGGATACAATCCTACCTGGAGGGGAGGGAACAGATGGTGGAAGTAAACGGTACCCTATCCCCCCCCCTCACAGTGAGCTGTGGTGTTCCACAAGGAAGCATACTAGGACCGCTACTATTCCTAATTTATGCAAATGACATGTCGTCAGCTTGTGACTGCAACTTGTTCCTGTTTGCGGACGACTCAGCCCTGCTGGTCTCTGACAAGAACAAGTTACAGGTTGAAAAAGCCCTCAGCTCGGAACTAGGCAAAATCTGCATATGGCTCGCCGACAACAAACTATCATTACACATGGGCAAAACAGAGTCCATTCTCTTCGGTTCAAATAACAAACTCAGCAAGACCGACGGCTTCTCGGTTACAGTGGGTGACAATATTATCACAAGGAAAGATGAAATTACCTACCTGGGTTCCATCCTAGAGGCTAATCTTTCCTGTGACAAAATGGCATCCAATGTAATAAAAAAAGTCAACCAACGAACGCGATTCTTGTACCGGATCTCCTCTCTGGTAAACAAGAATACCCTGAAGACTCTAGCAGGAGCACTCATTCAAGGGTACTACGACTATGCTTGCACCTCATGGTACCAAAGCACCTCAAAGGCACTAAAAAACAAATTACAAACATCTCAAAACAAGCTAGTCAGACTACTACTTGACCTGACTCCTAGAACCCACCTCACCCCTGCCCACTTTGACAACCTAGGATGGCTTAGAGTAGACGACAGAGTACAGCAACTTGCAATGGGCCTGGTCTACAAGATACACTACGCGACCAAGGTACCCATGTACATGTCAAAATACTTCCCAAAGGTCAGTGAATACCACGATCACAACACCAGAGGGAGCTCCACAAATCATGTAAAACCCAGATTCGGCTCAAACAAGGGACTAAACACGTTTCGCAATTATGCCACATCAATGTGGAACGCCCTGCCTAAAGCTGTAAAGGAATGTGAATCACTACCCACCTTCAAAAACACTCTCAAAAAACACCTACGTGAGACTGCAATTCGAAACTGGCCCCTACAAATGTCCTAACCTAGTTGTACAGTAAATGACCAAGTAAGGCTTTGTCAATATTCCAATGTACAGTGTAAAATGTGTGTGTGTCCCCTACCCAACCGCCCCCCCCCCCCGTCCCCCACCTCCAATGTACAGCCCTCACCCAACCCACCCAACCCCACCCCACCCAACCAACCTCCTCCAATGTACAGTTTCTATGCCAAATGTATATACACTCCTTTTCTGGACACTTTTGTATCACAAACAGTACTGTATTTGCAAATCTGATATGTCATAAATGTATAGATGTAGCAGTACTGTCTATCTGTATGTCATGTATGTCATATATGTTATGATGAATTGAAAATGGGGGACCCTGATGTAAACAAGACGAAAGTCTTTCTCTGGTCTGCATCCCCTTAACAATTGTATGTATTGAGCTGTACTGTACTGTACCCATTCTGCAATCTGTTAATAAACTTTTCAATCAATCAATCAAAACCACAAAGACTGCAATCGGCTCCGGTTACTTGCCTGAGAAGTAAAATGTGGATTCCGGACTCTCTTTTCCCCATGTGGTTCATTCAATCCATTCCAAAGGGGTGCAGTACCATCCGGGAGACGATAGGGGGCGGTATCTTCCCAATGGAGCTCAGAGAGAGTTTGCAGCACTAACGTGAGGCTAGATTGATGAAATATGAATGGAAATCGCTAATAAAAAAAATAACGATTAAAAACGAGATATCTCGTCGGCTGGCACTCAACGGTTGGCATGAACTAACGAGATATCTCGTCCATGGCACTCAAAGTGTTAACCTCCGGTACCGGACCGCAAATGACATCACGTCGTAAATCAGTCTCTCTAAACTGTCTGACATAATTATAGTTTTTTTTTTCAAACTTATTCAAGAGTAAACATCCTAACCATGTCACAACAGCAGTCATAGTGTATATTTGTATATGTATAACAGCAATACGTTTGTTTAGCAATAGGTTAAAGTGTTATTAGTGAGATTTTTTTTTTGAAATGTGTTGTTTTGATCGCGGGGATCCGCCATTTTGAAAAAAGCGACCATCGCTGAATGATGACGATTGTAGTCATTTTGAGAAGAGGACATCCAGAGCTCTCTATGAGCGTTGGAATTTTTTTAAACTACACTTCCCAACGGCCTCTAGCTGCCTTCAAACAAATGACTAGTGTATGAATATTTTTTATTTATCTTATTACTCTGGATTATATACCACAAAACTGAACGTTATTGGCATATATTGGAGCGCAGTTAGTTTGTCTCCCCTATTTTGAACATTTGGCAACCATCCGATTTGAAATCAGTTAAAAAATGGCGGAGCTGTCGCAAGAATAAAAAACCTACTGTACATACAGTAGATTTCATTCTCTGTTCTTCATACACGCCTGGTGATACTAAATCCAAATTGAACTCTGCCATTTGAAGGATTTGGGGTGCTTTTTCAATGTATGTGATGTATAGATTGGGGCAGCTAAAACGGTGATCGAAATGTGCATGGAAGACGGTGATAGAAGAAGCGGTTCAGAGGCAGTAGCCAGCAGAATGTTTAGCAGCCAGCCGAATGTTTGTTGACATTCCTTGTAAGAACATCTGAGATTAGAGTGTACTGTAGGCCCAGAGCAGGAGGGAGAGAGGTTCATCTTAATGAAAGTTTAATGGTGTTAAAGGTTATGCAGTTGTCATGACAACACAGCACATGACAACCAGAAAGTGGGCTATCGTTGCTACGGCGAGGATCTATAATAGTCCAGTCATTATAGGCCAGAATTAGGCTAAACCTAGGACAAATTGCAACATTAGCAAACTCAACTGATTTTGTATCCTCAATATGTCTTTAGTGAGAGAAAAAAAGTCCCAAGGAATCCCATCATGGGAAATGTGTTTTTTTTCAATGTTTTGTTACCCCTATAGTCCAGTCATTATAGGCCAGAATTAGGCTAAACCTAGGACAAATTGCAATATTAGCAAACTCAACTGATTTTGTATCCTCAATATGTCTTTAGTGAGAGAAAAAAAGTCCCAAGGAATCCCATCATGGGAAATGTGTTTTTTTTCAATGTACTTGATTGCTGGCAGGATCACTGACGACACTGTCTTTCAGAGATTGTGACGCGTTCAAATTTTGAGGTAGCTCAAAAGTAAAGATACCATTTGATTCTAGACAACCTCGGGTTTCCAATGAGACCAACCATGTCATGTTACCTCATTGGAAAGGGGGCTACATACCTAATTATTCAAAGTTAAGACGATTTTTTGGGGAGGGAAATATGGCCATCACCATTTTTCAAATGGTCCCTTGGCCTTCTACCTCAATATGTGACCGAGTCCAGGGTTTGTGCCTACAAGTCTCCATTTTCATTTTCCAGATTTTTCCAGATTGTGAAAGTACAGAATGTAAGCTTTCAAATGATGTGTCATACTTTGAAATCTGAGAATGTTTTGAATATCATATATTCATTTAAATCTTGTAAAACAGTCTGTTGTCTAGAATACTCAAGGGAGAAAACGCCTCTCAAAGATGTTCACACTTCAGCTAGTTTGGGGGGGGGGGGGGCGTGGACAACTACCCTCACCTGAATGCGTCCATCGTTAACGTTAATGACTCTCTCTGTGTGAATGCCTTTACCTGGCTCAGTGAATCTGAATCCCAACGCGCAGCTCTATTCAGATGCAAAAATGAACCCAGCCCCCACCTCTCCTCTGTGGAGAGCACAAACTGTGTTTCAAAACAGCCTTTTTTAAACACAGAATTCGTACAATTAGAGTTATTATATCTGTTCGCTGTTGTACTAAATATGTTCTTCAACTCTCGAACTGTAGTTATATAAAAAAAAAATGTTCTTCAACTCTCGAACTGTAGTTATATATAAAAAATATATATATATTGTGTCTATCTGTCATTTCACCCTGGCGACTTGTAGGCATCATCACCAGACTGGGTCACATATATGTTAATGAAAATGGGTTACATGGGTACCTACAAGCCTCCCCTATACAGACATACCAAAGTTATGTTAAGCCCATGTAGTTTTGTGCAAGAATCATGTAGAGTTTTGCATGCTGTACAAATATGTAATTTCCGCCTATTATAAAAACCCCCATCTCCATGGACCTATCCCCACGGACATAAACCCTTGAGCCCCATCCTCGTGGACTGAGCTCCACAGAGCCTATCTACTAATATTCCAAGAAGAAAAAAATTTCTTTATCAAATGTTTTGATTAGTTCTGGCGTGTATGCTAATTGGTGCATATCAAATAAGATAATGTGTGATTTGCATGAGTAAACAGAATAATTCAATGAAGTTGTGATTGACTTTTTTTCTTGTCTTTGTGTGTGTAATCAGCTTGTGAGTTTTTATAGTGATATCTAAAAGTAAAATGTTCACCACTATGTTATAACAGGCATTTTTTTATATGAATATATATAGGTCGTTTTCAAAACTTTCCCATGATGGGATTCCTTGGGACTTTTTTTCCCTCACTAAGGACATAATGAGGATACAAAATCAGTTGAGTTTGCTACTGTTGCAATTTGTCCTAGGTTTTTTCATATAATGACTGGACTGTCGAACGGTGTTTCCGGGTGTAAGGCAGACTAGAATCTGACCAAGAGCGAGTAGGACTGAGATCACACAGAAGACACTCTCTCCTCTCAGAGGGGGGGGGGGGGGGGGGGGGGGGGGAAGAATGCCACATCATCATTAGCTCCGGCTAACGCGAGGAGAGTTAGGCTAAAGACCAGGCCTGAACACTAATGGACTGAATAACAAAAGGACGATAGACGAACACACCGAAAGATCATTAGAATAGACTCTTCAAGGACGATACAATTTGATAACATCTGATAACATCTGATTATGAGGTTCTGTTTATAGCAATAAAACAACGCTTTTCCTCATAAGGTATTTCACGGTGTCGAAGTGTCGAATTCTTACGGAGGTGGAGAATTAGTATGGTTTATGGATTGCACTAACGGGGAGATAGGATCTTATCAGCCAGTGTCGGAGAGACGTCAGGACCATTAAAATGACACAACGCAGAGGAATTGGATGGAGAGCCAAAACAGACGAAGACGTGATACTGGCCAGTTTGATCAGGATCTTACAGTTGATGCCGATGACAGCCGGATTTGCAAGAGATAAAAACAACGGGAATGGTTGGTTGCCGAGAGATAAGAACAACGGAAAAAGACTTTTTCAATAATGGGACGACAGTGGACAACAGTCGTCGTGTGTGGGAGAATCATGATCGAGCAAGGCCGGCCAGCCCTGGGAGAGAGCGGCGAGTCGAGCGGTCATGAGGCGAAACAGCGCTTAGAAGAAAGATGTGAGTTCACTGTGCACACGGTTGTTTTGATCTTTTAAGCCAAATAAAAACGAACAGATAGTGCATCCGTAAATAAGTAGCGACAGAGAAGCCAGCTGTAATAATATGAACAGAGAGCCATGGTGTTTTGAAAATCGAGGGTGTTATCAACAGGATAGAATGAAAAACAAACGGGGCAGGCTGCACGGTTTCTGGTGTTGGGAGTGTAAATGCAGGAGGAGAAAGGGGGGGGGGGGGACGCTTGAACCAGACTGAAATCTGTTATGGCGGGATTGTTATGACAAGACTGTCGCCTGAGACGGCCCACCTTAAACTGGTCGCTGTGGTCTCAAGACGGCCGGAATTTGTCGTAGCGGGAGGAAAGTCGATCGGGTGTTTACCTTAAACTGTGTATTATGTCCGATAAGCAAGAGTTTAGTCCGGGAGAAGCGTCCCCTGATATGGAGGAAAACAGCAGTGTTTTTTAGGCCTTGGAAGGAAGGGCAGCGTTCGTTTGTTTGAGAGAGTAGCCATTTGCACCGAGACAAAATGGCCGTGAGCACCACGAGGAGATAACAACAGATAAGAACCAGGAAGTGACACGTCAACTAAACCACCATAGAGGAGGAGTAGGTCGCCACCTAGTGGCGGAGAGGGGATGGTGCTGGGGAGTTTTCATTACCCATAGGGGAATATTTAGATATAGGCCTGTACTACCATCTAGTGGCGGAGTGGGGGAGTGATTCAATAGTGAATCTAATGAGCACAGAGAGTGGATTATTATTATAATAATAATATTAGATATAGTTTAATTATACAATGGATTAAATAAGAATTGCACAGAAAGATGGTGCAGTTATTTGAATGGGTTAATTATGGAATAAAGAGGGAGTTTGAATTCCAGTGGGGCCTTCTCACACCTAATAGATAGGCAGGGTCTTCAGAAGACACGTCACCAGAAGAACTGGCACGCGCTGGGGGTCAAACTGGGATGAAGAGTTGCACGGAGTGGGTATCGGAAGCTGCAAGTGTCACGCCGGAAGACAACAAACAGGGAACCGCCCTGTAAGATGGATAATAGGTGTGGAGAAGGTGGTAGACTAATAGCAAAACAAGGGAAGTCGAATGTACAGACGACTGCCGGTGTTGTGTTTCTGCTTTCAAGGGGGGAATGACACCGACAGCGATGGAGATGACCAGGAGACAGACTGGAGGAGGAGGAAGCCGCAGGGGCCAGGCACCGCAGCCTGGTACACAGATCATCCACGACGAGAGAGAGGAGACGGCGGCGGTGGAGGAGCAGATGTGGAGAGGACAGCCAGAGACACTGAGCAGTAGCAGACCAGGGGAGACATTTTTGCCTAGGGGACCGCGCCCTGGGAGGGGGACCAGCTCAGGAAAGGAGCCGTCACTGAAAGGGGCCCTTGCCCTAGAAGACGGGACCGGCCCAAGATGGGAGGTGTACTGTAAGAGGGAAGGGAGCGCTCTGATTTGGACGTGGGGTACCTAATAGGGGGGCCGAAGGGTTTAGGTGTGTCGTCTGAAAAGTTGCAATCTGTGTTTTTCTCTGTCTCTCTCTCTCTCTCTCTCCTCCATGACCGTTGTTTATCCTTTCTGGTTTGGGTGTGATGCGGGTAATGGAAAACAAAAGGAAAACAGCAGACGGCGGGGCCCTCATTGTTATGAGTCTATTTTTGTGTATAATTAATTGAAAAACCAAGTAGTCTGTTGATTCTGAAGGTTGATTAAGAATCAAAGGGGGGAATGAAGGATTTGGGGTGCTTTTTCAATGTATGTGATGTATAGATTGGGGGGAGAGGATCACAGCTAAAACGGTGATCGAAATGTGCATGGAAGACGGTGATAGAAGAAGCGGTTCAGAGGCAGTAGCCAGCAGAATGTTTAGCAGCCAGCCGAATGTTTGTTGACATTCCTTGTAAGAACATCTGAGATTAGAGTGTACTGTAGGCCCAGAGCAGGAGGGAGAGAGGTTCATCTTAATGAAAGTTTAATGGTGTTAAAGGTTATGCAGTTGTCATGACAACACAGCACATGACAACCAGAAAGGGGTGGGCTATCGTTGCTACGGCGAGGATCTATAAGTCGAACTGTGTTTCCGGGTGTAAGGCAGACTAGAATCTGACCAAGAGCGAGTAGGACTGAGATCACACAGAAGACACTCTCTCCTCTCATTGAGAGGGGGGGGGGAGGAAGAATGCCACATCATCATTAGCTCCGGCTAACGCGAGGAGGGTTAGGCTAAAGACCAGGCCTGAACACTATTGGACTGAATAACAAAAGGACGATAGACGAACACACCGAAAGATCATTAGAATAGACTCTTCAAGGACGATACAATTTGATAACATCTGATAACATCTGATTATGAGGTTCTGTTTATAGCAATAAAACAACGCTTTTCCTCATAAGAAATTTAACGGTGTCGAAGTGTCGAATTCTTACGGAGGTGGAGAATTAGTATGGTTTATGGATTGCACTAACGGGGGAGATAGGATCTTATCAGCCAGTGTCGGAGAGACGTCAGGACCATTAAAATGACACAACGCAGAGGAATTGGATGGAGAGCCAAAACAGACGAAGACGTGATACTGGCCAGTTTGATCAGGATCTTACACATTGGAAAGAGTAGATTTGGCCCGATCCATAGTGTTCAAGTTGGCTATAATAAGGTAATTTATATTCTATATTCTATAATAATATTTCAAATTGCATGGGTCCGGATGGCAGAATTCAGTACTGTATCTACAAAACCTTCTGTTTAATCATCTTCCCTTTATTCATTTCCTTAGATTCTTTGTACACGTGATCTCAAGAAGGTACTGAACAAGCTCAGTGGCAGTTCCTTATGTCTGGTCATTTTTAGCATGGTGTTATTCACTGTCAAAGAATCATAATTCATATTCTCCTTTGTTTCATCCCAATTTAAGCAAGCCTAGTAATAGACACAATATTTATGACACTGTGAATACATTCACTGAGGTCCATAGATGTCTTTTTAGATGGTGACGTCACAGTGTTGGTTTGGTGTATACACTGCTGGTTAGCTGCCTATAGTAAACATGGATTGTCGGGTCAGTCAGTAAATAAAATGTTGCCTACCAAACAACGGGACCGCGGTGGTTCTTTTTGTATTGCTCCTGGCTGTTCAAACAAATTTTACCGTGTGAAAGAGAGAGGAAAGTTGGTTCATTTCCACAAACTACCAGTGAAAAAAACAGTGTTGTTGGCACGTTGGCTGGCTGCACTGAGGCGGCGCGATCAGCCTGTTGGACAGGGAATGAAGATCTGCAGCGAACACTTCATTGCCTCGGATTATGTTGTTGTTGTTGTCCAGAAGACCACTAATCAGCTGAAGCCCGATGCGGTTCCCTCGGTCTTCGACAGACAGACCGGCGCAGGCAGTTCAGCGTCGCGGAGCATTTAGCCTGCTGGCTACCTAGCTCCAGTTCAACCAGCGTTGCAGGGCATTTAGCTACCTGGCTACCTAGCCGCGATTCAAAGCCAACTAGCCGGCTAACCCAGCTCGCTAAATGCTGCATGTAGCTAGTTAGCTGAACCGTAGCTAGGTAGCCAGCAGGCTAAATGCCCCACGACGCTGGTTGAACTGGAGCTAGGTAGCCAGGTAGCTAAATGCCCCGCAACGCTGGTTGAACTGGAGCTAGGTAGCCAGGTAGCTAAATGCTCCGCGACGCTGGTTGAACTGGAGCTAGGGAGCCAGGTAGCTAAATGCTCCGCGACGCTGGTTGAACTGGAGCTAGGTAGCCAGGTAGCTAAATGCCCTGTGACGCTGGTTGAACTGGAGCTAGGTAGCCAGCAGGCTAAATGCTCCGCGACGCTGAACTGCCTGCGCCGGTCTGTCTGTCGAAGACCGAGGGAACCGCATCGGGCTTCAGCTGATTAGTGGTCTTCTGGACAACAACAACATAATCCGAGGCAATGAAGTGTTCGCTGCAGATCTTCATTCCCTGTCCAACAGGCTGATCGCGCCGCCTCAGTGCAGCCAGCCAACGTGCCAACAACACTGTTTTTTTCACTGGTAGTTTGTGGAAATGAACCAACTTTCCTCTCTCTTTCACACGGTAAAATTAGTTTGAACAGCCAGGAGGAGCAATACAAAAAGAACCACCGCGGTCCCGTTGTTTGGTAGGCAACATTTTATTTACTGACTGACCCGACAATCCATGTTTACTATAGGCAGCTAACCAGCAGTGTATACACCAAACCAACACCGTGACGTCAGCAACAAAATGGCGGCGCACATGTTCATAAATGCTACATAAATGGACATAACAAATAAACGCCTTATTTTTATAACGTGATTTTTACTGTGGTTTATCTAAATACTAATTTGATGCTATGACTATGTTTATATCGCTATGTTTCATCTCCCCTTTAAGAGGTTAACAAAATGTGGCAAATGTGTGCGAAGGGCCTGATGGATTATTAAACCAACATTTTAATCGGATGATCACCCGTCAAATTTGTCCTCAACGACTAACCCATCGCCGACCTGATTTGGTACAAGCAGGCATGCAGTCGTGCACAAACGCGGTTAAACGCCATTTAGGTAGGTCACTGAGGCAGAAGTGCGCGCAATGATGTGCACGCGCGCACACAAAAATGCGTTCACAATTGTCACTGGACTCGTCGCGCCGTGCGATAAGTACCCGGCCGGCACTTATCACCTAGACTTTGCATAATAATAGGATACCGATAGCATAACAACGAGAAGTGCCAAACCAAAAAGCCCTGTAGGCTACCAATTGGTGGGGGGTTGGTGCCCGACTGGAAGGATGAGACAAGTTGTGCTTCAGTCTGAAGGAAACTGTCCTTCTGTAAACTAACTCTAAGTTACATTGTTAATTTAGTTTGTATTTACTTTTCTAGTTTAAGTTAATTCAATTAAAGAAATTGTAACTACAATTACATTTAAAACATTGTTATGCATAATAATCATCTGTTCTGTGCGTAACCGAGGGAACATGTATGCGCGTGCGCGTGCGTGCTCGGGAGCGCGCGTGCACGTGGCGTTTGGGCAGTTCCCATATTACGACTGCATCACTGGGTACAAGATTAACTCATTGAACGCCAGTCACGAGTATAGTCGGGTTTTAATCGTTATTTCTTTTATTAGCGATATCCATTCATTTTCATCCATCCAACCTGATGTTATCGTTGGGAATGGGTCTGAGCTCGCAAAATGGCAAATACCGCCGCCTATCGTCTCCCGGATGGTATTGCACATCATTGGATTGGATTGGCTGGGATCAAAAAAAATATCCGGTCCAGGTTTTCCTTCTCGGTCATGCAGTATATTATACCACATTGACTGGGGACACTCTGAGCAGCGTGTATTATGTGTTTTATAACGTTGGATCAATAAACGTGATCAATATTTGGAATGGCGATCAGGAATTGGATAAATCTTTTTGCAGGACATCAGATGTGAGGTAAGGACTCTATGTTACCAATCTTGGGTTAATCAGATGTTTCTTTCACAGCGATCACAACGTGTCTGTGTGTGTGTGTGCGTGCCGTTGGCGCCGACCAATGCACGGATAAGCGATTTTTCAGCCCGCTTCTGTATTGTGCATGAGGACACATACTATTGTTAATCTAGTGTAGGGCTGGGCGATATGGCCAAAAATGATATCGCGATAACGATATCGATAAGACCTAAAAAAAATAATGGTTTGTTTCCGGTTGCCGACCAACCCTGCCGATTTAGGTGCGACCCAATATATTTTATGAGTTTAAAAAAAAAAAAAATTAAAAATCCTTTTTTTTTTTTCTATAAAGTTTCATAGAAATCTTAGTCAAACCTTTAGTATTATGGATATTAAACATGCTGGCAGAGTACATGCATCCATGTTGTTGTGAAAATGTTTATTAAATAAAGAAATTCCCTATCCATAGTCGCCGTGGGAAAGAATAAAATAAAACATTTAATAAAATAAATTCCCTACCTACCCATGGCCTTAACTGACAACCAACAGGAAACAAACAATATTTTTTGTTATGCCTAACAATATCATATCACGTGATATCGATAATTATCAATATTGTTATAAGTATACTTTTTTTTTCTTTTTTTTAACAACAGATGTATGTTTATTTTGCAGCAATTCTTTGTCGTTGCCACCATCTTTAGTGTTACATCCCCTCACACACTCCAGTTCTCAGGCTGCAGCTGGTTTGAAAGCAAAAGTAAACAGGCTTCTCTGCTGGCTGTGGCTCCAGGGGAGTTGAACAGTTCTGGCTCTGCTAGTTTATTTTCTATCTTTTTTTTTATCCACTTTTTCTCCCATTTTCTATATTTTCTCCCATCCCAATTTCGTATCATCCAATTCAACCCTCCCCTGTCACGAACGCTGTTTCTTGCCTCCCACAAGCCGGCTGCAATGTGGACTAAGTCATACATAGCACGAGTCCCCTCCGGTACTTGAGGTAACAGCAGTCGCATCTTTTCACCTGCGCAGCTCGATCTCTCAGTGGCGAGGCTCACGCTGCCCCCGACACTTCCTGATTCTACTGCGCAGGCGCACCAACCGACCTGTAGGAGTCGCTGTCCACAACGCCCGATCCCCACCCATCAGTTTCCCACCCCCTAATACGGCCAATGTGTATTAGTATGAACGACCAGCTAAACTGAAAGCAATGTGGAGCGCTGGGCTCGAACAGGCAAGCCCAGCGTCTCCGTCATTCGTGGCGAGCGCCTTGCCCACTACGCCACGTAGCTGCCCAGTTTCTTTTCTATCTTTTGGCGCTTTTTTGTGAAGGCATGCATGTATTTGTCAAGGAACACATGCATGCCTTCACAGCCTATCCAAATGTGTGTGTTCGTTGCATTATTAACTTTTTAATAAGACGTTCTAACTGATTATTGGATTAATCAAATTTTTATCAATTAAATTACATTAATATAAATCAAGCTGTGGAAAACGGAAGATGCCCATATCCTGTCGATTACAACAGCATCTCTGCAGACGTGAAAAGTCCCATTCTCCATTCACACAATATTTTGGAATTGACCCTTCTCAAACCCTGCCCTCTTTTCTCGATCCACCAATCACAGCTGTTGCCGTTGCTTACGAGCAACCATTGTGATTGGAGGATCGAGGAAAAGAGGGCGGGGTGGGGTTTTGAGATAGGACCAGTTAAACCTCGCTCTCACCCAGCAGAGTGGAAACCGCCTCCACTCCTCCGTTGTACACGTCCTTGTTCTCGGTCGCCGGGTAGACTTTGTTCCACAGGATGTGAACGTAGAACAACACCAGGTAGTATCCCGTGGAGTTGAACACCCACCACAGGCTCCACACCCTCAGGTTAGGCCTACTGACCACGTTCCTCACCTCCATCAGCATCCGAACGAACACCGAGTCCTTCCAGGAGGAGGGCGAGGAGGGGGACGACGCGCTGCTGTCCGGCTTCATTTTGGCCATTTCCGCCTTGGTGCCGTCCGCGGAGGCCGGGTCCTGGTGCTGCCGCCGGTGCGCCTGGTTGAAGAACAGCGAGCGGCGGGGCCACGGCAGGCAGAGGGAGAGGACAGCGCCGAAGATCACGAAGCCCAGGGAGATGGCGCTCAGGGTGCCGTAGGACACGTTCCCCAGGGACATGCACAGCTGGCCCAGCACCGAGCTGGCGAACACGCCCATGAGGACGGAGGAGCGCGAGTAGCTGGCCACGCGCTGGTAGAGGCCCGGCTTGACCAGGGAGAAGATGTAGGAGGAGTAGGCCACGCGCGCGGCCATGGTGATGCCGTAGAAGAACTCCATGAACTGCATCTCCAGGAGGGAGGAGCCCAGGAGGAGGAGGAGCCAGATGGCGACCTGGCTGAGGGCCTGGAGGACGAGCACGGGCTTGTAGCGCAGGTAGTCGGTCAGCAGGAAGACCGGGACCAGCACCACCATGTAGGAGTAGGACAGGATGGGGTTGATCTCGTTGGTCACCTGGGGACCAGGACAGAAGAGCCAGCGGGTCTCGATTATGAAGTGTACAGTGTTCAAATGACCTGGAAAACACCATGTGCACCGTCACAAGTCATCTTCCCCAATAAACCGTCAATGGACCAGTATAACATCATAGATTAACGGGTGAATTAACTCTCTTCAAGAGTCACTAGTGAATCTTCAATATTATTACACAAATGCAGCTGCCCTGTATGAAACATTTTGTAAACTTTTTTTGTATTTTTTTGTATATACATTTGTATAAAAATGTTAATACTGAAATTCTATGGCGATTCTATTTCAACAGACTCAAAATGACTTGGAAAGAGGTGTCATAACTACAGTACCCTTTATTAAAATTCACATTTGTCAGTAAATGGCAGACTATTTGCTCTTGAGACTGCGCAGTAAGCACCGTAGAATGAATTTATAAATTAACTTCCCTGACCCACTTATTGGAATGTGAACTTTGACCACAGTTAAGAAGGGTTAGCCCGCTCCTACTGGGTTTCCATTAAGTCCATTGGCTAATGAGTGCCATGCTGCATGAGAAACGAACTCAGGAACCCTTAAAAAAAAGTATAATAATAATAATTTATCTGGCACTTTTAACTTTTAAACACAAGTGTGTTAATGTTCAGTCAGGGTTTGAATTCTGACCCATTAAGTGAACGAGCTACAAGCGTTAACTACGTCTACATGACTGTCCGGAAAATATCTAATCAAGATCATGGTCTACATTGTCATTCCCTCATTTTATACTGACAAAACACTCCTGTGCACTGTGCAGTGTTGCGTTCCTCATATCAACACTGGTTGCACGCACGCTAATGATGCCACGTGCACGCACGCTCCCGTGCATGCGCATAAATGTTCCCTCGCATAAGGACAGACTAGTAAAGACAGTGCCTAATTGCCTCTACGAATGGAATGTAACACCCGACGACCGGCACTATTGATATACAAAGTAGCCAGGTGGGTACTGCGAGTTGGCGCATCAGTCGAGTGCAGCGCATTCCTGTGTGCACGCGCGTGCACATCCGTGCATGTGCGTGCACGCGCTTCTGCTCACAACTTTGGTTGCACGGCGTGCAACCCCGTCCCATGAGCAACGCATCACTGGTACTGTGTACTATACACAATATTCAAAATTCAACTTATGTCTTGAACGTATCTTTCCCTTTCATATCACTACCCAACAATCCAATACACAAAAGTGTGTGTGTGTGTTTGTGTGTGTGCATGAGATTAAACAAACAAACGCACACACGCACGCACACACACAGAGGTTAGATTTTATGGAGTCAGCACAGCAGAGGGACAAGACTAGGCTAGACGCGACGCAAGAGGCACTGGTGATATGTTATTGTGTTGATTTAGGAAATCATCTGGAGGTGGGTCTGTCTGATATTGTGGTGGACCACAAATAAATTTGGGAAACACTGACTGAGGCTCGTGTGCGAGCATGTAAAGCACACACAGACTTTGTGGCCATTACTAACCTGTTCCCTGGTGAAGTTCTTGTCTGTGCTGAGCAAGAACGGCGTGATGAAGGGTTCTCCAGGCTTTATCGATGCCATGAACCCATAGAAGCACAGGTACGCCACCGACCACTTCCACGCCCCCTCGTTCTCGGCTTCCTCCGGGGGACACGGTGTCTCTGAGGCGGCGACCGCCATCTCAAGGTCTCCGCCTACTAGGCCTACGCTTCCTCCCGGGTCCTCCTCGCGAGTAGGCTCCGTCGGGTCCACCCCGTCATCGGGCTTGTCCGCGCCGCCCAGAGTGTCGGTGTCCACCATGGTGTCAGCTAATTTGTGTTGAATTCTTCGCTGGGTCAAAAGACCATGGAACAAGGCTATTTTCTCTCTCTCTCTCGCTAAGGCTCTTTAGCACGTAGGTTATCACGTAGGTTAGTGACTTATAATAATTCACTGGGCAGCTTCAGAGCTCCGGTCGGTCTCATCTCCTTGAGACCAGGGCCAAGCTTCTCATGTCATAACATCAGGAGGGTTGCGTATGGGTCATTTCACAAGACAATGTTGACCTTTGCTCCATTCCCCGGTGACAATAATTGAAAGCAGGCTAGTGGACAGCTGGGTCTCGTGTCATTGTGAACCTGTTAAAGATAACAATGTTGTCAATTAGTCTGCCTATTTTGACAACATGTCATGCATGCAATGTCATAGCTGTGTTATAATCATCCTATGCTTTCTACTTACGACATTTAGTCCAGAGCCATTCCATACATACATACCGGTTAATTATTGTACATGCTATAATCATACAGAGTTATATGAGTAGACTAGATAGTTAAAGACTATAGTTAAATGAGGTTATATCTCTCTAGCTTGCAAACCCGAGACGACCGTTTAAAGCCGTGGTTCCTGAAACCTGGGCCATGATATAACGCTGAATGAAAACTTTATTTAACAGATTGCAGAATGGGTACAAAATACAGTACGGCTCAATACACACAATTGTTAAGGGGATGCAGACCAGAGAAAGACGTTTGTCTTGTTTACATCAGGGTCCCCCATTTTCAATTCATAGTGACATTTATGACATACACAACATGACATCATGAGTCACATGACATTTATTATGGCATAGGGACATACAGGCATATAGTACTGTTACATTTGTGACATATACGATATACAAATATACAGTTCTGTTACCCATACTGCACACACTGTCCCAGCCTGGCTGTTGTTGTGACTCGGTGTTTTCCACAACATGTTGAAATACATTTAGCTGACACCGAGAAGTCAACACGTGAGTGGACTGGTCACGTCGGTAGTTATTAACTAACGTTAGTTCGTTGTGTTAGCAATCTCTGCGAGCTGGGTTTGTTCGCTGGTATCGTTAAGATGGTAATATAGTTGTGAAAACTATGTTTGCATGGACCACCCGTTTTTGTCGGATCGTTCACAGACAACAGTGTCCGGTGGTGCAGGAGGCAGCAAAGCTATCTGGCTAAACCCCTAAGCTAGCATAGACATTAGTGTGTTTTGGTCAAATCAATACTAGCGTTACTGTTACTACACCCTGAGCTTTTAAAAATGTACGTTAAATAACAAGGGACGCTGACAGTATGACACACTGTCTGTCTTTTCATATAACGCTAATTTGCGAAATAAACAAGGGAAATAACGTAATCTTTTCTCACCTCACATGTAACTACAGTATGCGAGCACCAGCCCATCAATTTCAGCAATGCCTGTTGTCCTGCACGCTGCACAGCTACTCCAATAGGTATATCTGCAGAGCCGCAAGCCCAACGTCTGGGCGGGGCTTCGTGGCTTGTACTCGGTTTGTTTTGTTGGGCGGGGCTTCATAGTGCCTATTGGCAGGGCCGCCTCAGGGGGTGTGCGAGCAGTGCGGTCGCACAGGGCCTCGCGGGAAGGGGGGCCTCGCAAAAAAATAAAAAAAATAAATAATTTTTTTTTTTTTTTTTTTTTTTTTTTTTTGCGAGGCCCCCCTTCCCGCGAGGCCCTTTTTCATCACAGACCTAAAATCTAGTTTTGCTTATATGCTTATATATTTCACATTAGACACATTTGTAGAATGTGTCTGACTTGTTCCTGCCTCTGCGGCTCTGCAGACTGCAGTGTTCCGGTTTTTGCGGCTTTGCTGCTCTACAGATTTTATGATAGTGTTTCCGGGCTCTTCTCGGACACACGAGGTACAGGGATGATCTAATTCAGCGCTATTCAGAGGAGCGAGGCGAGTGGATGTCTTTTCAAAAGAAGGAGAAGAGAACTTGTGAGCAGATAAATCTGTTAGGCAGCAATACGCCGAAAGGTGTCCAGTCTGCCGGAAAGTACTCGAAGAAGAAGAAGAAATTACACCGTGGGCCAAGAAAGTCTCCTTCCAACTTTACCATTGGCGCCGCGTTGATACTGCGTTATGGTGAGTCAACCTATGATTATATTCCCGCCGTGGACCTGACCTATCTCTCTTTCTCTCTCTCTGGAGCCAAACTGGTCGACTAGCTAATATAGTACTACTAGTAGCTAACAGTGTGTGCCTGGTGAGAGCACCTGGCTGTATGTAGCCGCATAGCTTGCAGAACGCAGAAGCAAGCTATGCGGCTACATACAGCCAGGTGCCTGATTGAGCTAACTGTTAGCCAGTTAGCTGTTTAGCGTCAGCTGGGAACGTTCGTTTGATGCTATCAGTTAGCCTTGAGAATAGCAGGCCCTGGCACTCTGACTACGACATCATCTTTGACAGAAGATGTAGTCGGGCCTGCACCATGACAAGGCTCTGGCCATAGCTTATTTGTCCCGACAGCGAGAGGCCTTTCGTCAACGTGGAGACCTGTGTTGCGGCCTTTCGCCCTGCGTTCCTTGGTGCAGGTAAGATTAATGAAAATGTCATGACATTACCCCACTCTTCCTTCCTTCCCCTCCCGAATGTTTTGTTAATAACGATGTTTTTTTCCAGGCAAAACATATGCTACTTCACAACATTTGGAGATACGACATGTGCTGTGTGTGAATGGTCGTTTGTGTAGCTTGGGTAGCGTTGGGCCGTTGGCCAAAGCTGTGTGTGGCCTGGTGTCACAGTACCTGGCTAGCCTATTTAGCTGATGTCGGCCATTGGCTCCTTACTGCTTTGGTTTCTCTGGTATAGACCCTCTTCTTGTTGGATTTAAGTGTTGATCTTTGTCCTTTTGGATCTCTCATACATGCTCTAGTCTCTCTCTAACACACACACACATGACAAACACACATGTTCTCTCTCTCTCTCTCTCTCTTTCTAACACACACAGTCTGCCTATGGCGGCCTTTCTCGATGGCTAGGCTGTGCTCAAGGATCTTCAGTCACAGTGCTCAGGTATTCTGCCACTGTGTACTCTCTGTTTAGGGCCAAATAGCATTTCAATTTCTTTCCAATGTGTCTCTCTCTCTCTCTCTCTCTCTCTCTCTCTCTCTCTTGGATTTAAGTGTTGATCTTTGTCCTTTTGAATCTCTCATACATGCTCTAGTCTCTCTCTAACACACACACACATGACAAACACACATGTTCTCTCTCTCTCTCTCTCTCTTTCTAACACACACAGTCTGCCTATGGCGGCCTTTCTCGATGGCTAGGCTGTGCTCAAGGATCTTCAGTCACAGTGCTCAGGTATTCTGCCACTGTGTACTCTCTGTTTAGGGCCAAATAGCATTTCAATTTCTTTCCAATGTGTCTCTCTCTCTCTCTCTCTCTCTCTCTCTCTCTCTCTCTCTTGGATTTAAGTGTTGATCTTTGTCCTTTTGAATCTCTCATACATGCTCTAGTCTCTCTCTAACACACACACACATGACAAACACACATGTTCTCTCTCTCTCTCTCTCTCTTTCTAACACACACAGTCTGCCTATGGCGGCCTTTCTCGATGGCTAGGCTGTGCTCAAGGATCTTCAGTCACAGTGCTCAGGTATTCTGCCACTGTGTACTCTCTGTTTAGGGCCAAATAGCATTTCAATTTCTTTCCAATGTGTCTCTCTCTCTCTCTCTCTCTGTACACTGTATATTGACTGTAGAACGGGAGCTCTCTCTCGCTCTCTCTTTTGCTATATGTTGACTGTATCATGCCCCGCCTCGGGCAGCGCTATTATTTAAGAATATGTTGACTGTATAAAAATATTAAATCTCGCACAGGGCCTCGCATTTCTCCCAGGCGGCCCTGCCTATTGGCTGACAGATCTCTCAATACCAACACCACAGGGGTCTCTCTCTATCTCTCCCTATGTGTTACTATTGATTGATTGATTGAAAACTTTATTAACAGATTGCAGAATGGGTACAATACAGTACAGCTCAATGCACACAATTGTTAAGGGGATGCAGACCAGAGAAAGACGTTCGAAGTACTTTCGTCTTGTTTACATCAGGGTCTCCCATTTTCAATGCATCATAACATAATATGACATACATGACATACAGATAGACAGTACTGTTACATCTAGACATTTATGACATACCAGATCTACAAATATACAGCACTGTTTGTGATACAAAAATAGTCTAAATAGAGAGTATATACATTTGAGGGGGAAGAAACTGTACATTGGAAGAGGTTGGGTAGGTGGGGAAAACTGTGCATTGGAGGGGGTTGGGTTTGGAGTCTCGGGCTAGACGCAATAGCGCTCTGAGTGCGCGTGCACGCCGTGCACTGTTTCATCGCTGTATCCGTCGCAGCCAATCAGTGCGTAACGCGCTGTGCGTTGAAATATGATGTATTATGATGGAAGCCGGGCGCGATTTGAAGCGGTCTAAGCCAGCAGCCTTAGCAGCGTCTATAATTTCCGTAGCCGCATTTCGCGGAGACGCTCTCTGATTGGCCGACGTAATTATTTTTTCGTAGCCGCATTTCGCGGAGACGCTCTCTGATTGGCCGACGCCAGATTCTGTTGTAGCTGTTGTGTAACTTGTGTTGTTGTGATGCAGCTATTTGTCTTAGAGCGTGACGGCAAGTTCTTTCGACGGTTAAGCTTAGGCATTCTTTCAAAGTTGGTTAAGGTTAGAGTTTGTCTTAGAGCATGGCGATAGAACGCCAGGTAGTTTGCAGTCTGTTCGACGCGGAAATGGGCAAAGAAATCATCACAGTACTTGTGTTGTGTGGTGCTAACACTTGGCTAACAAGAAGCTATAATATGGCGGATGCAGTCTGGACAGTGGTCTGGATATACATCAACAGTCTGGGACTGTGGGACAGTGGATTATACACTTTATCAAGCCCTCCTGCCCTGGACGTTTAAACTAAACAGTGAGTCTCTCTCGCTCTCTCTCTCTCGCTCTCGCTCTCTCAACACAGCGATGCTGTGTTCCTGTGTCTCCGAGAAATGCGGCTACGGAAAGTATTGGCGGTGCTTGCTGAGATGATAATAGCGCTTCAAAACGCGCTGCTGTGTTGTGAACTATAACATTAATTTCGCTGCTGCTGATGCATAATGTATGAATGAATGAATGGTGAGTTGTTTAAAATGACAACATATACATGTGTTAATTATTTTATTGGATTGATCCGAGAGACAGAGAGAGAGATTGCTCCAGAGCATTTATTAACGTTACATTTTCAACTCGACCTAACGTGAACCCCCTGCGACCACCCAACAGTAGATAGTACGGGCCGCCACTGCTCTAACCTCTTTCACGCTTCTCAGCTCATTCCTGAACTGGTTTATTGCTTCATAATTTCTTACCTGTTCTGAAGGTCCAGATTAACACATAGAGTCTGCGTTTATTATTTTGTATAACTTATATATTGTTTATATATATAAGATATATATTTTCACGTCATCTGTTTACCTACCAGTATTCATCATTCGTTTATTTGTATATGTTCCACTCTTAACGCCGTAGACAGCGTGAGCACATGCGCGGGGTTCTTGGGACATGCCTGGACAGAGTGTGTGTTATAGAAGAAATGTTGGCAGCAGTAACAGGACGGCAAGCAACGTATCTTGACAGAGAGCTGTACAGCTAATTAGATACCACATAATATTGTCGAGCCACTATTGGCACAGTATAGTGACTTGTTCGAGCGAAGTAACGTTGAGAGACTTATAGCTGAACCCAGCGGCGTTCTGGATTTAACTACCTATTGAAGACGACATGCGGGTTGGCCTAAGTGTACAAGGGCTAACTAGCTAGCAACCATGCCAACAGGCTTTTTGGACTAATAGCTATTAATCCTGCCATCGGGCGCTAGGAATACAGGAACCCGGTCCGTACGAGACCCTCCTCACCAGCGACGACAGGATTATCCCAAGTTTGTCTGCGGCTCTCTGGAGTAGGAGCTCCAGAGAATTACCGTCTCCACCCGCCATCTTGCTTTCCCCGTGCTGCTCGCTTCTTCTCACTCCATTCCAAGCATCAATGGTCGAGTACTCGTAGTTCAGGACTATCGTTACCTCTGACATCGTTGCATTGACATTATCGTATTAAAGGAGATCTGCGCTATGTATAATATGTATGCTTTCTATTACTATTAAAGTGATTATTCAACTTTGTATCACTGTCCCCTCGCAGTTAATAGAGTGTCCGCCATTTTGTGTACCTATACTGTCTGGCTAATTAATATTCTTTAGTAGTGGTTTAATCTAGCATTTCAATACAGTCAGGGTTGTGTAGCCCCTTAGCTACATTACCCTTATATATCTATACCAATTTTCCTCCTTGTTTTTCTTCATTTAACAAAAAAAAAATGTTATCCACTTTTTCTCCCATTTTCTATATTTTCTCCCATCCCAATTTCGTATCATCCAATTCAACCCTCCCCTGTCACGAACGCTGTTTCTTGCCTCCCACAAGCCGGCTGCAATGTGGACTAAGTCATACTGTACATAGCACAAGTCCCCTCCGGTACTTGAGGTAACAGCAGTCGCATCTTTTCACCTGCGCAGCTCGATCTCTCAGTGGCGAGGAGTAACGCGTGGGAGGCTCACGCTGCCCCCGACACTTCCTGATTCTACTGCGCAGGCGCACCAACCGACCTGTAGGAGTCGCTGTCCACAACGCCCGATCCCCACCCATCAGTTTCCCACCCCCTAATACGGCCAATGTGTATTAGTACTGACGACCAGCTAAACTGAAAGCAAATGTGGAGCGCTGGGCTCGAACAGGCGAGCCCAGCGTCTCCAGATTTCGTGGCGAGCGCCTTGCCCACTACGCCACGTAGCCGCCCCATTTAACAACATTTTATTATAATATTGTCTCATTATAATTGTCAATGGGTCTCATTCACCAATGGATTTAGGACAGAAGATCTGACAAATCTTGGTCTTAGCGCCACTTAAGACATTTTCTGGCCGATTTTGGGATTCACCAACCGTCCCTTGTCTTGGCTTCGGTCCTAACTAACGGCGTGCAACCAAAGTTTTGTGAGCAGAAGCGCGTGCACGCACACACACGGATGTGCACGGCACGCGCGTGCACACAGGAATGCGCTGCACTCGCCAACTCGCTAAGTACCCACCTGGGCTACTTTGCATATCAATAGCCCTGGTCGTCAGGTGTGTAATACGTTCTCAGATACATTCACACAGAACTTGAAGAGCAGGATTTAGGATCGCTGAATAGCATTCGTAAATTGACAGACTGGTGTGGGCCGTATTCTTAACACTTTCCGCGCCAGACCCGATGATAGTCGGGTTAACTCGCCGAACGTTCAGCACCAGACCGCTGTCGGGTTTTGGTCGTTATTTCTTTTATTCAATATTTCCATTTGTAACTGAGGGGTACAATTCCCTGACTGTATTACTAGATATGATACTTACTACCACTACCTTTGTACTTAATATTCGGCCACCCAGTACACGGCATAAATATATTATCATGAACACTCTCACGTAGATGAAACGGATCCAACACAAATGTACGAATTAGAAACAGGTATTTTTTTCTACACAGCGATGGTGTGTAGAATAAGCACTTAATCACTTAATTACATTTATGAATTGAAATAGTATGCACTTTTATGGCAAGGAGTATTCGTCGGTATATCAATAGAGAATGTCCAATCTCTGAAGGCGCAGGTGGTAAATATACGACCTGGAATAGTTAAGGAATAACAGCAATGATACTTTAATGATTATACTAGATACACTAGAGGGGGTTAATCCGGTCGCTTGTAAGCCGACAGGAGTAGGAGGGGGGGGGGGGTAGAATCCGGCTGCCTCGTCCGGCCAAGGGTATCCCAGGTGAACCCACTGTAGTGCCGTTCAATGCGCCGGCGATCCTTGGACCACAGATGAAAGCAGGTGGACTCTTTGTGGGCCGGCTCTCTCCGGTCCACGGGGGAGAGACGTGAAGCGACCTCGTCTTGCAGAGCGTCTCCTCACCTTGCGTCCTCTCCAGGGGGGGGGGTTCCAACACACGGCAGTGTCGGGGGTCTTTATCCATGGAATAATCAAAGTATCCAAAGCATAATCCGTGCCTGGGAAGGCGGGCTGTCGTCGGTAGAATAATCCGGTATACAGGTCCACTCGCTCGTCGGCTCTGGGGCTCCTCGGGTGCAGCTTCACATAGGGTCAACCACCCTGGGTAAGCAGCCAGTTCTCTGCCCGAAACGATGGGGTACTGACTACGGTAGTATTCTCACCGCACGAAGCACTATATATTAACAGACTATTATTAGCTTAATAGACTACGTCCAACTCGACGATATAGTGCCAAATATGACTATTCAAATATTAATATACACGATGTCTCAATACCGATGGTAGGCGAACTTGGCCTTACTCCCACACGTGGCGTCGCGGGGAGGCTTTACGTCTGTGACTCTATTGGAGGGTAAGAAACTGGACTGAAAAGAAAGTCCTACTTTAGTAGCGCAGTATATATACGCACTATGAACAAATAGTCCCATTAGTGGTGCGGTAGCCAAATTCCTACGCGGAACTAGGACTTGTTCGTACATGTCGAGCGGTACATTTGAACTGGGTCTGAGGGGTATGGCAGCCTGGCACCAAGGTCTCGACCAATAGTAGAATGGAGGCTATTATGGGATGTTCAGTAGGCTAGAATGGATATTCAATGCATATTGTACAAGGAATATACAAGGGATATCAGGGAATATTAGAGAATATACAAATACAATTAAATATATATATATAAATAAATATATATATTCGGTTTAATCTGGCCCTTCACAACAGCCACCCCCTGAATAGGTCCCAGACCTAATCAGTTAAACAGAGACAGATTAATCGCGTTGTCTATTTACACATAAGGGTTTGCTGTAGGGGTCAGTCAACTTCACAAAGTCATAGGGTTGTAGGGTCATGGTCATCATCGATTGTGTCTGGGAGTCGAGGCAGTTCTATGAGCCTTGCCACGGGACGGGTGTAAGTGCGACCCTGGACGAGCACTTCAGCTGCTCGGACCTTGCCGTCGGCACCGGTGATCACTTTGCTTACGCGGCCGGCCGGCCACATAGCTCTGGGCAGTGATTGATCAATAATCATGACGACTGTTCCTTCTGTCAAATTGTCTCTCTCCTTTACCCACTTCTGGCGGGTCTGTAGAGACGGTAGGTAGTGTAGTAGGAAACTGTTCCAAAACTTGTCGGCTAATACTTGGCTGTACCTCCACATTCGTCGGCCGTTCGCTTCTTCAGGCCGGTACATTGTCTGGGGTAATGCAGGATCTAGCCGCCCCATCAGGAGTGTGTTGGGGGTAATTGGGTCGATATCCGCCACATCACTGGAGACATATCCGAGGGGCTTCGAGTTAAGTACTCCCTCAATCTCCGTGAGGACTGTCATTAGGACTTCTTCCGCCACAGTCTGGGCCCCAAGTACTGCGTACAGGGCTGTCTTTATGGAGCGCACTTCTCGTTCCCAAGTGCCACCGAAGTGGGGTGCGTTTGGGGGGCTGAATTGGAAATCAACCTGTGCTGGAGCGAGGTGGGTCTTAAGTTCTGGGCCCATAGCTTGGAAGCTCTCTCTCAGCTCTCTTTCGCCGCCTTTGAAGTTTGTCCCATGATCGGACAATAGGGTAGACGGTCTTCCTTTCCGTGATGTGAATCTACGGAAGGCCATAAGGAATGAGTCTGTGCTCATGGTCGGGAGAAGCTCGATGTGTATCGCTCTGGTGGTCATGCATTTGAATACAATACCCCACCGCTTCTCGGTTCCTCTTCCTTTCTTTATGTGCAGCGGGCCAAAGCAGTCCATACCCGTTGAGTGGAATGGCTTGTCACCGATTCGGAGGCGACATAGAGGAAGGTCAGCCATCCTTGGTATGCTGGGCTGCGCGCGCCACTTGCGGCAGTCTAGACATGTTCGCTGGAAGCGTCGTACCGCCTCTCTTCCTTGCAGGATCCAGTAACGACGTCTGATTTCCGCGAAGACTCTTTCTGCTCCTGCGTGATGTACATCCTCATCGTATCTCTTTATAATCAGCTCTGTGACCTTGTGTCGGCTGTTCAATACGATCGGGTATTTAATGTCATCCGGTAGATTGGGGGCTCTGCGTAGGCGACCACCCACTCTGATGAGGGTATGAGCGTCGCTCTCGGGGGCCAGATGAATTAATCTGCTGTCGGATGGGACGGGCTTTCCTCCCTGTAGACAGGCCAATTCATCGGGGAACGAGTCTCTCTGGGCTCGCTGCAGTAGAAGCAATTCTGCTTCCTCGTAGTTAGCTGCTGACATATCAGCGGGGGACTTGCACTCCGGGTGGTACCGCAGGAATGTTCTTTGTTGTGCACTCTCTATGGACGTGCAATCGTCTATGTTAGGGTCGGTGGAGGCTACGGTGCTCAATCCACAGAACACAGACTTCTTAATTTCCACCTCCTCTGGACTTGCTTCCCTCGGGATAGGCATGGGCCACTGTCCTTCCGGGAGTCTTAGGAATGCGGGGCCGTCACTGTAGACATTGCGACGGGTGAGGTCATCCAGGGGCATCCCCCGGGTGATGACGTCAGCTGGGTTCTGTTTTGTATCAACGTAGCGCCACTCTGTTTCTCCGGTTAACTCTTCGGTTAAGTCTTGAATCTCGGTGACTCTGACTCCCACGAAGACTTTGTACTTGCATGAGTCCGATTTGATCCAGGCGAGTACTGTCGTGGAATCTGACCACAGGATTGTTCTAGACACCGGTATGGTGAGCTCACGTTGGATGAGCGTGGCTAGGTGCGCTCCGGCTAGGGCTGCGCAGAGCTCTAGACGTGGGATAGATTGTTGCTTGCGTGGGGCTATTCTCGAGCGGGCGAGGACAAATGCTGTGTAGATCTCTCCCCCCTGGTCTTGGGCCCGCAAGTAGGCTACTGATCCGTATGCGACCTCTGAGGCGTCACTGAAGACGTGTAAGTCCATTTTACATGTCTCTGGCCTCACCGTGGGTGGGAAGTAGCTTCGGCGCATATTAACGCCTGGGAGTGAGTGGAGCTCCATCTCCCACTCTCTCCAGGTGGATGCAAGGTGTGCGGGAATGGGGTCGTCCCAGCCCTGGTCCTTGTCCCACAATGCTCGTACAATCATTTTTGCCCTGGTGGTGTACGGTAGAATACATCCTAGCGGGTCATATTGTCGGGCGAGTGTTGTGTACACACTCCGTCTGGTGGTCGGCGCCGCCGCCGGCCTTCCCTGCTCCGTAGTCAGGGGCTTGTGTCTGTAGTGAAGCGAATCTGTTTTGAATCGCCACACCAATCCCAGGGTCATCTCCTGGGCTTCTCCCGGGATTGTAGCCATCCAGGTCTCGCTGCTGGCTGCCTTGTCCTCGGAGGAGAGGCTGCGCAGTACTTGCGGATCGCTGCTGGCCCACTGCCTGAGATCAAAGCCGCCTTTGATCAATGAGGCGCGGAGTTTAATCAGGAGAGCCTCGGCTTCTTCCTGGGTTGAAAGGCTTTGTAGACAGTTGTCTACGTAGAAGCTGTTCTTTACGCTGTGTCGGACCTTGCGTGGCAACTGGCGCTGCTGTGATGGCTGCCTTTCTGATCGCTCCGACGAGACTGTGCTGTATTTTGTTAATTTTTATAGTATTAGGAGTTTTATTTGCACCAACTGTTGGTGCATTATATGTGTATGACCGTCAGTCAATCATTGACATTGGATTAAGAAAAACTTACCGTTTGGATTGCTCTCTGGATCGGATCGCTGAACAGCAGAAATGGCCCACCGAGATCCTTTGTTATGCCGGCCACGGACAAGAAAAAAAGCTGCCGCGAAGACGAGGAAAGAGAGCCGGGGTCCGGAACAGACTGAGGTCCAAACGACACAGAACCACATTGCCCAGCATATTGTTGGCCAATGTGCAATCGATAGGAAACAAATTGGACGACATCAGAGCAAGGATCCAATTCCAGAGGGACATTCGGGATTGTAACGTCCTCTGTTTCACAGAAACTTGGCTGAGTCCAGATGTCCCGAATCATGCAATAGAACCGGCAGACCATTTCTTCGTTCTACGAAAAGACCGGACGGCATTAGAGTCACTAAAGAAGAAAGGAGGCGGCATCGCCTTCATGATAAACAAGGAGTGGTGCGATTTAGGCAACACAAAGGAAATGTCTAACCACTGTTCCCCAGACCTGGAGTTTATCACGATAAAATGTCGACCCTTCTTCCTCCCAAGAGAGTTAACGTCCATCATCCTCATCGGAGTGTACATTCCACCACACGCGAACACTGAGGTCGCACTTTCAAAACTTCACGACGAGGTAAACAAACTCCAGGCAGCTAACGTTGACGCGGCCATTTTGGTCTTGGGGGATTTCAACAGCGCGCGTCTTAAAAAGGTGCTGCCGAATTTCTATCAGCATGTGACCTGTCCCACCAGAGGCGAGAACATATTAGACCATGTATACTCGCAATTTAAGAATGGGTACAAGTCACAGGCTCTTAGTCCATTCGGTAAAAGCGATCACGTTGCAATTTTTCTTTTGCCTAAGTACAAACAGTGTCTCAAGCGAACGCCGGTGGTCTCGCGAGAGGTTAAACGTTGGACCGTGACGTCAGTAGAGTCACTCCAAGCAGTGCTGGGAAGCACAGAATGGAGTGTACTCCGTGATAACACAGCCAATATTAACGAATACACCGAAACGGTGATTGACTATGTCTGTACTCAGGTAGAAGTAATAATCCCCACCACCAAAATTAATATCTACCCAAACCAAAAGCCCTGGGTAGACAAATCCGTCCGTGAGGCTCTGAAAGTGCGCACATCAGCATACAACACCGGGCTGGTGACAGGCAACATGGAAGAACACAAGATGGCAAGATACAACGTCAGGAGAGCAGTAATAGAGGCAAAACGGCGTTACAGGGATAAAGTTGAACTTCAGTTTGAACAGGCTGACTCTAGAGGCATGTGGCAGGGCCTCAGAACAATGACAGACTACAAAGGAACCCCCCTCAAACTGAACAGTGACATCTCCTTAGCAAATGATCTCAACTCCTTCTATGCGAGGTTTGAGGCTGTGAATAACAACACCAGCCTACAAACCACGGCAATGGGGGGGGGGGGGTCTGCTGATGGAGACTCAGTGTTCAGGGTAACAGAGCATGAGGTGAGACGGATCTTTAAAAAAGTGGATATCAGGAAGGCAGCAGGACCGGACGGCATCCCCGGCCGCGTCCTAAAAGTCTGTGCCGACCAACTGGCCCCGGTATTCACTGACATCTTCAACCTGTCCTTGGAACAGGCCGTCATCCCCACCTGTCTGAAGAAGTCCACCATCATCCCTGTACCCAAAAAATCTACGCCCGCTTGCCTCAACGACTACCGCCCTGTAGCCCTCACCTCCATAGCCATGAAGTGCTTTGAGAAGCTAGTGAAGGGCTACATCTGTTCCTCCCTCCCCATCAACCTGGACCCTCTGCAATTTGCATATCGCCCCAACAGGTCCACGGAGGACGCCATAGCCCATGTGCTGCACACAGCAGCATCACATCTGGACAAGAGGAAGGGGAACTATGTGAGAATGCTGTTCATCGACTACAGCTCAGCATTCAATACCATAGTCCCCTCCAAACTCATAGCCAAGCTCAGGGACCTGGGCTTGAACTATGACCTGTGCCAGTGGGTCCTGGACTTCCTGACGGGCAGACCCCAGGTGGTAAGAGCCGGCAACTGCACCTCCTCATCCATCACGCTCAACATAGGGGCCCCCCAGGGCTGTGTTCTGAGCCCCCTCCTCTACTCCCTGTACACACATGACTGCGTAGCACAGCGGAACAACAACACCATCATCAAATTTGCTGATGACACAGTAGTGGTGGGCCTGATCTCTGCCAACGACGAAAGGGCCTACCTGGAAGAGGTAGAGAACCTGTCACAGTGGTGTCAGGAGAACTGCCTCTCCCTGAACGTCAGCAAAACAAAAGAGATGATTGTGGACTTCAGGAGGTCGGGGGTCAAGGACTACAGCCCCCTCAGCATCGACGGGGCACCAGTTGAGAGAGTGAACAGTTTCAAGTACCTCGGAGCCCACATATCCGAGGACTTGACATGGACCACACACATTGACAGTGTTGTGAAGAAGGCACGACAACGCCTCTACTTCCTCAGGCGCCTAAGGAAGTTCCAAGTCAGTCAGAAGATCCTTAGGAACTTCTACTCATGTACAATAGAGAGCATCCTGACCGGCAACATCACCTCCTGGTTTGGGAATAGCACTGCACAAGACCGTAGCAGACTACAAAGAGTGACACGTTCAGCCGAACGCACAATTAGAGGGGGGCTTCCCACCCTCCAGAACATTTACAACAAGCGGTGCAAGGGGAAGGCTAAGAGAATTATTAAGGACTCGAGCCACCCGAACAACTGCCTCTTTGAACTGCTGCCGTCAGGCAAGCGATACCGGAGTCTTATGGCGAGCACAGAAAGACTCAGAAGGAGCTTCTATCCCCAGGCCATCAGGCTGCTAAACGAACAATAATCGCTAAACGAACAATAATCACTATGCAACAACCATCAAATGCACACAGCACACACACCCACACGCACACACACACTCACTCAAACAAACAACACACTGCAGCACCCACTCTCCACACTTTAGATCACACAAACACACTTACACTTTATATTTATTGATAAAGGATTTGCACTACAACTCGTACACCTACTGTGAATTGTACCTAAACTGCACCTTGTCCATTTATGCCTTGCACTATATAGTATTGTATATTAGTACACTGCACAGTATTGTATATTGTATGGTAACTACGTCTACGAACATTGTACATATGTCTAAACTGAACACTGTGACCTCTTTTTTTTTCTTCTAATTTTTACTATGTTTTTATTTCATACTTATCTTGTCATGCACAGTCTCTGGAGCGCAACAGTAAGAAGCATTTTGTACAAAAGTATTCTGTACTTCTGTATGACAACTATTAAAGAAACTTGAAACTTGAAACCTCTTCGTCCGCTGCTGGGTCCTCTGCTACATGTTTCTGTAGTGCAAATGTCGCACAGCAGGGGCTGCACGTCGTTCCGAAGGGGAGGACTTCCCATTGGTAGATGGCTGGGTGCTCATCTCCTGGCTTCTCTCTCCATAGGAACCGTAACAGGGGCTTGTCCGCCTCTACTAATCTCACCTGCAGGAACATTCCTTTAATGTCCCCGCTGATGGCCACCTTTTCCTGGCGGAAGCGGAGTAGAACGCCGAGTAGGGAGGGGCCGAGTGTGGGACCGGGCAGTAACTCTTTATTTAGATTTTGGGATCCGATCTGGTAGCTGCAGTTAAATACTATGCGGTCTTTACCGTTGTGATGGACCTTGTGGTGGGGCACGTACCACGATTCAGTGGTCTGGTCAGCCTCTTTAATGTCCATCTTTGTGACGTGTCCCGCTGTGATGAGCTTCTCAATCTCAGCGCGGTATACACTCTCTTGGGCGGGGTTCTTGGCTAGGCGCCGCTCCGTGTTCAGCAGGTACCGTTCTGTGGCGTCTGTCTTGGCGTGGAAAGTAGGCATTCCTTCTCGCCGCAGGAGTGGCGTGGCGTATCTCAACACGCCGTTGACCGGGACTCTCTTGGTCCCTGTCTCGAGGAGGTGAATTGCGTAAATGTCATCTTTAGAGCGAATGTCTTTCTTTCCGTTCTTAAAGGGCATTTGTTCCAAGGTCCATAGCCGCTCTACGTGTTGCAGGAGTGCGGTTTCTCCCTCTGTGACTCGGGAGTGGAGACATCTAGTGGCTGTACTTCGGTTGAGAGATTTGGCGAGCGGGCCTTGGAGAGTCCATCCCAAACGGGTCTCGACTGCTGCAGGGCAGCCTCGGGGTCCGGTATGAACCCGGTCTATCGGGACAATGAGGTCTGCATGGTCGGAGCCTATCAACAGGGTCGGCATAGCATTGTCTATGAGCGGGATCGGTAACTTGCGCAGATGTGCATATTTCTCCATCAGCTTGGCGACGGGGTATGTGTACCGCGACAGTCCTATTTCTTGGCTGGTGAAAGCGTCTGCAATCTGGTACCGTCGCTCAGGCTGGCCGCTTGCTGCGATAGAGAATGAGACATTCTCGCCCTTTATCGTCTTCAAATCTCGTCTTATTGTCCGAATTGTCATTTGGGTTTCGCTTCCCCGCAGCCCTAGCTGGGCCGCAGCGGAGGCGAGCAGCAGGGTCTTCTCTGACCCGTCATCGAGGACGGCGTAAGTGTCCAGGACTTTATTCTGGTAGCTTAGTGTCACACGCACTACCTTTAGGAGTACTCGGGCTCCACTGCTGCTGGCGGGATCGATGTACATGACGCTCGCTTTGCGGCTGGATGGTGCAGGTGAAGGGCGCCGTCTGTTACTGTCGTGAAGTATGTCCAGATGGGCTCCATCGCACTTGGTGCACCTTTTCTTTAAGCGGCATTCGGCTGCCATGTGTGAGCGCGCACAGCGAAAACAGCGCTTGTTGGACTTTATCCATTGACCTGCTTCCTCCGCGTTCAGCTTGGGGAAGGAGTCACATTGCGCTAGCCAGTGTTCTTTCTCACAGTAGGGGCACACTATCTTCCACTTCTCCGTTCTGGAGGGGGTACTGTGGCTCCTGCTGCTCGGTACTGACTCCGATTGGTGCATCACAGTCACCGATCTTCTTCCATCATTTAGTCGTCTGGTTCCTTCTCTGGAGCCAGGGGTGCTCCGTCCAAATGTATCTAGCCGTAGGCTGCTGACTTCTCTCGCCAGGAAGTCTGCTAGATCGAGGAGGTTCGGTTCGGGGCCATTCGGGTCTCTGTGGTCCCTCTGCCGCCTAAAGCGCTCCTGACGAGCGGGCGGCAGCTTCTCCAGGATCCTTTCCACATTTGAGTTGGCGTAAAGTTCATGCCTCCCCTTCTCTCTTTGCGCTCCCAACATCCCTACCAGGGACTGCACTCTGATGGACAGGTCGTCCAGTGCTCGATTGTCTATTGCTGGGGGTAAGCGGTCGATGTGTCGGATCTCCTGGATCACGTAATCCCATATGCGCCCATACCTCTGGTCCAATGCTACCAGCGCTGCTGTGTATGGGGTGGTGGAAGTCGCGTAGGCGAGCGCTATATTATGTGCGCGGGGTACCTTTAAGTGCTTCAGTAGGATGGCGTATTTGTGGCGTTCATCCAATACATCCACCAACATGGTCTCCAGACACATGCGGAGTTCTGTATACTGGGCCCGGTTCTCTTGGGTGAAATTGGGTACCATAGGCGTGCCAATGTATGACGCTGACTGTGGATACATCGGCGAGCGTTGGGGGAGAGGCCTCCTAGGCGAGTCTCCTCCCGCTCCTTGGTATGGGCTGGTACCGGCAGTGTACCATGGCCCGCTTGTCCAGGTGCTGTTCCTCGGTGCGGGTCGTGCGTCGTGCTCACCCGTGTATAGAGTCGGGGGTCTGTAGCGCAGCTCCGCGGGAGTATAGCCTGGGCTGTACCGGACCTCCTGGTCCGGTAGAGTACTGTGCTGTCTTCGGGCGTGGTTCTCCTCCTCCTCCTCTTCGTCTTCGGTTAGGTCATCCAGTGCTTGTAGTCTCTGGTTTAGCCTCTCCACAGGATATGCTGCTCCTTCCCGGTTGCTAGGTCTCGCTTGGACCGGTGGGGGGAGGTGGTCTGTGGGGGGTATAGACCTCGTCTGTTGGTCAAGTTCAGGGTTGTTTACTCGGCTAGGGGATGCCGCCCTGGAGGTGTGTCTAGACGAGTTCCTGGAGCCTCTGGCGGAGGGAGAGGGTGTTGTCCGTCTGATCAGCTGTTCTATTAGTTGCGACTGCTGTCTGTCGTGCGCTGCGTCCCGTTGAGCACCGGCTCGTTCTCGGGCCACATTCTCTTCCATCTGAATGCGTCTTATTTCTAGACGTATCTGCTCGTGTTCGCTTCGCTGCTGGATCTGCAGTCGGTCGCGTTCAGCAGCGGCGTTCAGGCTGATGAGGAAGGCCTGCTGTAGGGTCCTCTCTGCCTCTGGAGAAGGCGGTTGTATAGGGGAGCCTTCCCTCGGGGTACTCCTTGCGGAGCCTTGGAGCTCTATCTCCACGGTGCTCTCCCCGTCTTCTTCCGTGCCGAGTTCTCTCTCGGTAGCGTTGTATTCCTCCCGGGACTCATCGGGGACTACTTCTTCAGTACTGGCGGGGTGTGAAGTCATGTCTGGTTCCCACTGGTCCCCACCGTGAACTTGGTCAGTTACATTAGAACCCGTAGGGGCCTCTATGGTCGGGGTAGTCTGGGCGTTGGGGTTAGACATACTTTTACTTTCTAGTTTTACCGTGTTTACTGTTAGTAGAAGACTAGGTTGTTGACTGACAGCGTAAGCCTCTAAGTACTGAGGGAGCCGTCGTTCGCGCTGCGGGCGTTGGTTAGGAGGATCGTTTCGTGGAGTGTTCATCATAGGCCATTTCAATATTAATAACACTATATTAATATTACACTAATTACCCTCCGGCTCGAAGGACCAATTGTAACTGAGGGGTACAATTCCCTGACTGTATTACTAGATATGATACTTACTACCACTACCTTTGTACTTAATATTCGGCCACCCAGTACACGGCATAAATATATTATCATGAACACTCTCACGTAGATGAAACGGATCCAACACAAATGTACGAATTAGAAACAGGTCTTTATTTCTACACAGCGATGGTGTGTAGAATAAGCACTTAATCACTTAATTACATTTATGAATTGAAATAGTATGCACTTTTATGGCAAGGAGTATTCGTCGGTATATCAATAGAGAATGTCCAATCTCTGAAGGCGCAGGTGGTAAATATACGACCTGGAATAGTTAAGGAATAACAGCAATGATACTTTAATGATTATACTAGATACACTAGAGGGGGTTAATCCGGTCGCTTGTAAGCCGACAGGAGTAGGAGGGGGGGGGGGGTAGAATCCGGCTGCCTCGTCCGGCCAAGGGTATCCCAGGTGAACCCACTGTAGTGCCGTTCAATGCGCCGGCGATCCTTGGACCACAGATGAAAGCAGGTGGACTCTTTGTGGGCCGGCTCTCTCCGGTCCACGGGGGAGAGACGTGAAGCGACCTCGTCTTGCAGAGCGTCTCCTCACCTTGCGTCCTCTCCAGGGGGGGGGGTTCCAACACACGGCAGTGTCGGGGGTCTTTATCCATGGAATAATCAAAGTATCCAAAGCATAATCCGTGCCTGGGAAGGCGGGCTGTCGTCGGTAGAATAATCCGGTATACAGGTCCACTCGCTCGTCGGCTCTGGGGCTCCTCGGGTGCAGCTTCACATAGGGTCAACCACCCTGGGTAAGCAGCCAGTTCTCTGCCCGAAACGATGGGGTACTGACTACGGTAGTATTCTCACCGCACGAAGCACTATATATTAACAGACTATTATTAGCTTAATAGACTACGTCCAACTCGACGATATAGTGCCAAATATGACTATTCAAATATTAATATACACGATGTCTCAATACCGATGGTAGGCGAACTTGGCCTTACTCCCACACATGGCGTCGCGGGGAGGCTTTACGTCTGTGACTCTATTGGAGGGTAAGAAACTGGACTGAAAAGAAAGTCCTACTTTAGTAGCGCAGTATATATACGCACTATGAACAAATAGTCCCATTAGTGGTGCGGTAGCCAAATTCCTACGCGGAACTAGGACTTGTTCGTACATGTCGAGCGGTACGTTTGAACTGGGTCTGAGGGGTATGGCAGCCTGGCACCAAGGTCTCGACCAATAGTAGAATGGAGGCTATTATGGGATGTTCAGTAGGCTAGAATGGATATTCAATGCATATTGTACAAGGAATATACAAGGGATATCAGGGAATATTAGAGAATATACAAATACAATTAAATATATATATATAAATAAATATATATATTCGGTTTAATCTGGCCCTTCACAACACCATTCATTATCCATCCAGGGAGCCTGGTGTTATCATTGGGAATGGGTCTGAGATTGCAAAAGTCCAATACCGCCGCCTGGTAGGTTGCGGCCGGTATTGCACATCCTTTGAAACTCTGTGTATTTGGGTGTGTGTCGATTATATAGGTGCGGGCAGACTTTTCCTTGTCGGGCATGACGAGCGGTTATAACGCATGGATTGATATGAATCAAACACTCCCGATTCATGTTCTTTGGTGGATTATGATAGCGACACGATCGACATCAATACTTGGAATGGCGATCAGATAATTGGAATATTCTTTTTGGGGTACATGCTAGTCAAGGTAAGGGATTATGGTATCAATCTTGCCTTGATCCAATAATTCCTTCATTGCGATCGGAGCATATGTGTGTAATGTACTGTGTAACGTATTCCGTTGGTGACGATCAAAGCATAAAAAAACTACCCCCCCCCCCTTTCATGCATTCATGATGAAACATAATACCTATAATCTAGATTTGATTTGAGAATAGCAGCTAGTCCAGGCAAGAAATGACAACGCTTTTAGTAGAATACACGCATATGGCTATTACGCAGCCTTTTGGGAATTACCCTAGACCGCTCTAAAACTATACTTATATTCACCACGGTATAAAACGGGAATGTATGGATGACATTTTTTTTTCTTTTTCACATATTGAACGATAGATACTCGATGTCAAATGGGCAATAGTAATATATCCATAGCTATAATATATAATATATAGTTTTAGCCCTGCAAACACTGCCACGTATTCCTATACTTTAAAGAGTTGGCATTTCAACCACACAGTAAACAGTGCCCTCTGGCGCTGAATGAGTTAAGGGCTTTATTTTGGAGGAATCATAGTGATTCCTTCATGTCAACTCTACAGGTCTCCTTGGAATTAATTAATCATAATTTTAATAAATATGACAATATTTGTATGAGAAAAAATTATGCATTTGATGTCGGAAAAATAAATAATAGCACTACACAAACACTGCAAATGACTTTGAATACATAAATAAATCAGATAAATGTTGTTTATTGTTGTTCTTATTTATATTTTGGACATTGCTTATTGTATACATTGTAAGAGCCAGTGGATAAACATGTGTATATTACAATTTGTGTATATTTTCATTTTTACCGATGTTTTGTATAAGATTTACCAAAAATAAGAACTAAATCCAGATTTAACCCTGCCATTGGAAAGAGGAGCCTTTTCCCTATCCATAGATGTATGATTTGGCCATAATAAGGTCAAGGTCAAATTCAAGGTCAAATATGAATTTATAATTAAAATCGATTATCATTTATTACTGTATCTACAAATCCTTCTGTTTAATCATCTTCCCTTTATTCATTTGCTTAGATTTTTTGTACACTTGATCTCAATAAGGTGGTGAATGAGCTCAGTGAGCAAGCTCGGTTTGCTCAAAATTGTAACATAGTGTTATTCACGGCACAGATGCAAAAAAATATCATCATTTATATTCTCCTTTTTTTCATTACAATTTACTCAAGTCTAGTAACAGACACAATGTTTTTGACACTGGGAATACATACCTCCAGGTCCCTAGATGTTCCTAGATACCAAGAACATGCTAATTGACCATGTAGAAGTGGAGCAATCTTCTATTTACTTAGGCATATACCTTCTGTAATTTATGAAAATAGGGCTACAGCAGTGAGCTTCCTGAAGTCAATGCATAGAGTCTGCAGTACTACCTGCTTGGACGGGAATTTGACCTGGAAACGGACCACTCAGCTCTCACCTGGATCAACTCCATGAAGGATCACAACAGCCGCCTTACCCGATGGTACCTCTCACTCCAGCCGTTTAAGTTTAACATCCAACACCGATCAGGCAAGACCGATGTGGGGGACTTCTGGTTTGCGACATTCTGGTGAGCAGCCACATGAAAGAGCTCCCGGTCATTGAATATCAAAAAAAATTCAAAGCAAAATAAAAAGTGACAATTCAAGGATATAAGAGAGGAGGAAGGAGGAACACGAGAAAAGGCGAGAGAAAAGCGACCCCAGAAGAAGTACAAATGAGGGCGCAGGAGATGATTCAGGAGATGATTCAGGCTGTCATGACGCAGTGGGAAGCTAGCATGCAGGCTACCATCCAAGCTAACATCCAAGCTAAAATGCAGATAGTCCAGGACATACGGTCTAGCACACAGGCTAGGGAGTTTGCTAACCAAGCTATCCAAGCCAGCATGCAGAACATCCAGAGCGACATCGATGGACCGCGGCGAGGCCTGGCCGGAGAAGGAGCTGCAAGCTAACATGGAATTTAACACGATGAATATGACGCAGCAAGTGATACAAGCTAACGGGACGTTGGACCGAAGCGAGGCCTGGCTGGAGAAGGAGCTGCAAGCTAACATGGAAGTTAACACGATGAATACGACGCAGCAAGGGATACAAGCTAACGTGGTGTTGGACCGCAGCGAGGCCTGGCTGGAGAAGGAGCTGCAAGCTAATATGGAAGTTAACACGATGAATACGACGCAGCAAGGGATACAAGCTAACGTGGTGTTGGACCGCAGCGAGGCCTGGCTGGAGAAGGAGCTGCAAGCTAACATGGAAGTTAACACGATGAATATGACGCAGCAAGTGATACAAGCTGGTTCGGGAGAGGTGAAACGGACGGCCCCCAGGGGAAGGACGGGGAGACACTGGATACAACCGGACCAACCAGGACTCAGGCACCGAGGTCGGCCGGACCATCCGCACACGAGATGCAGGCGCGGAGGTCGCCCGGGCCGGCCAAGATGCGAACACGGAGGCCACACACACCAACCGAGATCCGAGCACCGAGATCAACCGGACCAGCCAGAACTTGAATAACGAGGTTTCACACACCAAGCAGGACTCGAGCACTGAGGTCATACACACCGACCAAGATTCAATACCACATATGCATATAATGTGATAGTGAATGGAGGTTATGATTCGAGACACACTGCACTGCAGACAACACACAGACCACTGGGAATACAGACAGGGTAAACACATTAGATGGGGAAATTGGGACTTGATTCGGGACATATAATACAAATAACACATACTAGACTAAACTGTAGACACTAACACACATGACGCACAACTAAGCATATTATTTGATAGTGAATGGAGGTTATGGTTCGAGACACACTGCAGATAACACACAGACCACTGGGAATACAGACATGGTAAACGCATTAGTTGGGGAGGTTGGGACTTGATTCGGGACATATAATACAAATAACACGTACTAGACTAAACTGTAGACACTAACACACATGACGCACAACTAAGCATATTATTTGATAGTGAATGGAGGTTATGGTTCGAGACACACTGCAGATAACACACAGACCACTGGGAATACAGACATGGTAAACGCATTAGTTGGGGAGGTTGGGACTTGATTCGGGACATATAATACAAATAACACGTACTAGACTAAACTGTAGACACTAGCACACATGACACACAAATAAGATGACAGGGAACATGGGGAATCACATTCGGAGATCGGACCGGGAGCTCTGGAAATGTACTAACATATGAAAGATAAAAATTCAAATAAAATGTTGGCCAATAATAGGGACATTGGAGAATCGTTCCGGCGGTTCGACCCGGGGGAGGGGGGGCCTTGCGTGTTGTGAGATTGGTGTGGGGGGGGGGGTGGGGTTTCCTGGTGCCCTCGGGCGGGGGCGGGTGGGAGTTCTGGGTGCTCGGCTCCACGCATGGTGGACCAGGATATGGGGGTGTTCTGTTTCTCGGGGAGGAGGGCGGGAGGGAGGGGTTTCTCTCAGGGGGATCAGAGCGGGGTGGGGCTCTCTGTGGCATGGGAAATAGCGGGCTTGGCTCGGTGGGGGGGAGTCCCCTATCCTTTCCTCTACTGGGCTGGCGCAATTGATTCAAGGGACCCGTGTCGCTGGGGGCCCGGCGGCGCGCGCATCGGCCTGGGATATGGGGGGCTCCTATGGGCTTAACTCAGGGGGAGGGGGACCATCGTTTCCGCGGTTTGGCCCGGGAGAGTGGGGTCTTGGATGTTGTGGGGTCGTCGGCCGTGGGGTGGGGTGCTGGGTGGCATGGGAGGTAGCGGGCTTGGCTCGGTGGGGGGGAGTACCCCTCGTCCCTCTACTGGGCCTGGCCCAATCAAATTCAAGGTACCCGTGTTGCTGAGTACTCTGCCCCGTGTGAGACGGCCCTGGGATGTGGGGGAGCCCTGTTTCTGGGGGTGGATGGCGGGAGGGGGGGGGGGTCCCTCTCATGGAGGTCTGGGAGGCTGAGCGCGGCCGAATTCAAGGGGCCCATGTGGATGTACTGTTGTGTTGTTGATGTCATTGTAGGTATTGTGTAAGTGTTGGTTTGTCTATAAATGTTAATAAAAATAAAAGGCCGATGTGGTGGGAGATTACCTATCTAAGTTGCCGCACATCGCCAACCTCGAGGAGGAGAGGGATGATGTGACGGAGCAGCTCCATCACTGACTGCGGGCAGTGCACATACATACACACGCACCACATTATACCATGGAATGACAGACAATGAGTGCGGACAGCGCACATGAAAACACACACACGCCATATATGCTGCGGAGCAACGCACACGCGCCACATATGCTGCGGCACAACGCACGCACACACCAAACATTCCAAACATTCCCTCTCGTCAGCTTTCTTAGTATGTCCGAATGTCAGAATTCTCACAATCATCCATTCCTTTTACGTTGTCATAGCACAACCAAGGGTGTGCAACTTGGGAGTGCTACGTTCATTCATCACATCACATATACATTTATTCACTCACATTGTCACGATGCATTCGCCTCTGCACTTCCCCGGCACTTCCTATGCTGACGTGTTGGCCAAACAGAGGCGCACATTTCAGTCAGGTTAAATGGGAGGGGTTGGCGCGAGACCAGGGTAAAGAGAGCGACATTATTGTATCGTTTGGTATTTGTACTATTTACTTGGTTATCTTTAATTAAAACAGTTGGAAAGTATGTGAGATATAGTGGCGGATAAATATTTTGTGTGTAGGAATTTGTTAATGTGTGTATTATGTACATCCTGTTTAACGGTTGGTGCCCAATAACGTATATAAATGTTGTTGGCCATGAAAGAGTTAGTGGGAGGGGCTATTGGATACAAGAGAGCTGCTTTGGCCCAAGGAAGTCAGTCTTAAGTTGGCTCAGTTACAGTGAAGGTAACGGGAATCCTTTTGAAAACGTGTTAGTATTGCTTGTAGTAGAAGTATAGTGTATTTGCATATTTAGACATTGTGTAGTCAAGTCAAGTCAAGAGTTTTATTTGTCCCGGCATACAAGTATACAGTGAAATGTGGGGGGTCTGCAATAATACAATAATAAGAATCAAATAGGATGAGAATAAGACATTTGTGCAATAATACAAGTAATAAGAATAAAGACATATCCGGTATATGTACATGAAGTTTACAAAAAGCATGTTAAGACATGCTATGGTCCTGCGATACACTGTTAGTGTAGTTATAAGTAGTAAGTATATTGTATTTTGTTTTCTCTTTTTCCACTTTTGTTAGAAAAAGTATAGGTATTTTGTTTTATGTTATGTTAAAGTTATGTGATGCGTACGATTGCATGTAACTGTCTAACTGTTTCCACAAGAGGGCGCTATAGGCGGAGCTGCTAATGCTGCCGCCAGGTAAGAGGTATAAAAGGAGATGTTAACTCCCCCTCTGTCTCTTCCTCCGTCGCTCTCATAAGAGAAGGACTCTCATGTACTGTTGGGTGCAATGTGATAATATCACGCTGTTTAATGGCTAAGTGAGAAGACCTTGTCGTCATGACCAACTTATTGTCGCCCCATAAGTCACTCTGTCAACATGTTACTTTCACTTTTCACGTTTTGTAAATCGATATCACCTCTGCACCTTGGGAGGCCGGGAAATAAAAACCACCAACGAAATCCTACCAACTACGCCCTGTGTTTGTGGGAGATTCCAAGGAGTTCGAGAGAGGACCCGTCACACACTCTCACAATAATTAATGTTCTGAAGGTCCAGATTAACACTGAAAGTCTGCGTTTATTAATTTGTATAACTTATATATTGTTTATATATATAAGATATATATCTTTACGTCATCTGTTTGCCTAACATGATTCATCATTCGCTTATTGTATATGTCCCATTCTTAACGCTGTAGGCGCCAGTGCGCGCGCCCCTCTAGACATGTTTCAGAACATGTTCAGACATGCCCGGGACAAGTGAGAGAGCGCATTGATCTGTACAGGTGAACAGGCGGAGTCCACAGGGAACTAAGATAGAGTGTGTTGTGGAGAAGACGTGCAGCAGCAGCATTAACAGGAAAACTAACAGAGTGAGAGAGAAGACGTCTGGTGCAGTTGTACACAGACCGAGAGCAGCGTATCGTTATAGAGAGCCGTACGGCTAATTAGATACAACTATAATATTGTCGAGCCATTATTGGCACAGTATAGTGACTTGTGTAAGCGAAGTAACGTGGAGAGACTTATAGTTGAACCCAGCGACGTTCTGGACATAACTACTCATTGGAGACCGCCTGCGGGTTAGCTTCAAGTACAGACGGAGCTAACTAGCGATCATCTATGCCAACAGGCTTTTGGATTAATAGCTATTAACCCTGCCATCGGGCGCTAGGAATACAAGGACCGGTCCGTACGGGACCCCTTCTCCCAGCGACGACAGGATTATCGCCACCAGTCTACAGTTTCTCTGGAGCCGGAGCTCTAGAGAGAACCACCGTCTCCAGCCAACATCTTGCTTTTCCCTGTGCCGCCTCGCTTCGTCTCACTCCATTCAGAGCTCCACCGGTCGAGTATCCGTAGTATAGGAACTATCGTTACCTCTGACTTTGTTGCACTGACATTCTATTATTAAAAGAGAACCGTGATATATAATATGTATGTTGCTATGACTATTAAAATGCTTGTTTAACTTGTATCACTGTCCCCGCGCCGTTAATAGAGTGTCCGCCATTTTGTGTACTTATACTGTCTGGCCATTAACATATCTTTAGCAGTGGTTTAATCTAACATATCTCAATACAGTCAGGGTTGTGTAGCCCCTTAGCTACAATTGGTCCTTCGAGCCGGAGGGTATCAGTAATAATAATAATATTAGTGATAACATGGCCAGCGGCGGACACTCTCCAATCGGCTCTCCCCCATTAGAGCGCCCTAGGCGCCAGCGTCAGCCCCCTCACCACTTGGAGGGCTACGCTGTAGAGTTACCTCCTAGCTTATCTACGAGGACGTTAAGCAAGGATAACATTGGTAGCTCAAGTATGCCCAACCTTATCGACCTGTCAACCCCAGATGTAGAGACCCAAGCTAGTTTAAGTGAAACTGACTTAGCTTACGGGGGGGACAAGCGGGGCATGACTTGACTATACCCATAGAACGCCGCGCCCCCGAGATGGACCTCGGAGCGCACGAAAGTAAAGAACGCCGCGCCCCCGAGATGGACCTCGGAGCGCACAAAGGTAAAGAATGCGCCCCCGAGATGGACCTCGGAGCGCACCAGAGTAAAGAGCACCGCGCCACCGAGATGGACCTCGGAGCGCGGGAGAAGACAAAGTACAGTGCCTCCGAGATGGACCTCGGAACGCGTGAGGAGACCAGGTCACCGCCAAGCCCTGCCAACTCCAAATCACCATCATCAGCGTCATCCCCAAGCGAGGCCGACCAGAGGCTAGCGCAAGTCCTGATCGCCACGATAACCGCTTCAGCGGAAAGAGATCGCCTCCAGGCGCAACGAGAAAGTGAGCGTGAACATTCCAGAGTGGAAGAGAGACGCCTCCAGGCGCAACGAGAGAGCGAAAGCGAACACCTCAGAGTGGAAGAGAGACGCCTCCAGGCGCAACGAGAGAGCGAAAGCGAACATCTCAGACTGGAAGAGAGGCGCCTCCAGGCTGACGCCACGGCGCAACGAGAGAGTGAGCGCGAACATCTTAGACTGGAGAAGAGGCGCCTGCAGGCTGACGCCACGGCGCAATGAGAGAGTGAACGCGAACATCTCAGACTGGAAGAGAGACGCCTCCAGGCTAAAGAAACCATGGAGCGAGACCGCACCAATGCGCAGCGCGAGGCGGAGCGAGACCGTCTACAAGCACAAATGATGACGCAAGCGCTCCAAAATGGGACTCCCCACTCCTCAACCCGGAGCTCCCAGAGATCATCACGACAAGGGTCGAGGGCACCCTCCCCTCCCCGACAAAGCTACACGGGACCCCGCCTACGGGAAGAACCTGCTTACGTCGCAGAGCAGCTAGCCAAGCGACTACAAAGCCTGACGGAGGACGAGGGAGGACAGAAAGCCCACCCGCACTGCCCCATCTCAGACCAGGAGGCTCAGCGCAGCCCCGGTCTCAGTCCCGACACGCTGCGTTATGAACCACCAACACGCCCCAGTGGGGAGTTCAAGCACCAGACGGCACCAAGGAATAGTGCCTGGGAACCCAGCCCCTGGTTCCCGCCCAGCACGAACCAACGACCCAACGTACAGGGAGACTCGCCACGGATGCCTCTCCCCCCACGTGCGTCAGTGTCACAGCCATCCATGGCACCCTACATTGGGACACCCACATTCCCAGACTTCACAAGAGAAGACCGAGCGCAGTACACCGAGCTGCGTATGTGCCTAGAGACAATCATGTCAGGAGTACAAGACGAGTCATACAAGTACGCCATTCTCCTTAAGCATCTCAAGGTAACTAGAGCTCACAACATTGCGCTGGCATACTCCAATTCACGGACTCCCTACTCTGACGCCCTGGTGGCCCTCGACGCACGTTACGGACGCACATGGGACTATGTCATTCAGGAGATACGTGAGATCGAACGTCTCCCCCCGGCTAGAAACAACCGAGCCCTGGACGACCTATCCGTCAAGGTACAGTCCCTAGTAGGGATGCTCGGGTCCCAACGAGAGCGGGGGATATACGAGTTGTACGCCAACTCCAACGTGGAGCGCATATTGGAGAAGCTCCCCCCATTCCGCCAAGAACGCTTTCGGCGGCAACGAAACTACCGTGACCCGAATGGCCCAGAACAGTCACTGCTGGATCTTGCTGACTTCCTAGCCAGGGAGGTTAGCAGCCTAAGAATTGACACCTTCGCATGGGGTGGCTCGAACATTAAAGAGGGACCTAGGAGGTCTAAAGACCACCAAAGCAGGCCCATCACAGTGATGCACCAGGCCGAGGAAAATGGAAGATTGCATGTCAATACTGCGACAACGAACACTGGCTGTCACAGTGCGACGCATTCAAGAAACTGACCACCGTCGAAGTAAGTCAGTGGATTAAAGCTAACCGCCGCTGCTTCCGCTGCGTGCGCGGCCACATGGCAGCAGAATGCCGCCTTAAGAAGAAGTGTGGCAAGTGTGACGGCGCTCACCTCGAAGCACTGCACGAGAGCAACAAGCGAAACCCAGCTCCACAAAGCAACTCGAGAGCAGAAGTACTCTACATCGACCCCGCGAAGAGTGGGAGCTCCAGGGTGCTCCTCAAGGTGGTACAAGTACTCCTCAGTCACGGGGACAAGGTACTCGACACCTACGCCGTCCTCGACGACGGGTCGGAGAAGACACTCCTCCTCACCTCCGCCGCGACCCAGTTGGACCTGCGGGGTCCAGAGGAGACCATGACCCTCCGTACCATTCGTCGAGACTTAAAGACAATCAAAGGTGAAAACGTCTCGTTCACCATTGCAGCGATCGACCAGCCTGAGAAGCGGTACAGCATCAGCAAGGCGTTCAAAAGCTACGACATAGGTTTGTCACGCTACGATTACCCCATCCCACAGTTGAGGGAAAAGTACGACCACCTACGCCAACTGCCCATACCGCTCATCAGGGGCGCTACACCGACCCTACTCATTGGCTCCGACCACGCGGACCTCATTGTCCCAACTGATGCGGTCCACATCGGACCCCGAGGATGCCCAGCCGCGGTTAAGACCCGACTGGGATGGACGCTCCAGGGCCCCCTCTCCGGGCCTTCCAGCCGACCAACGTCCACGCGCTGCCTTTACACCAAGGTGAGCGACACAGACAACACTCTCCTACAGCACGTTGAGAGGCTATGGACACTAGACTCGCTGCCATTCAAGAATGAACGCAAGATGGTTCGGTCCAAAGAGGACAAGTATGCCATCACTCTACTCGAGCAGAAGACTACGAGGGTCGAGGTCGACGGAGTGCTAAGATACGCAACCCCACTCTTGAGGCGGGAAGGGATGCCCACTCTGCATGTGCCTAAGGGAGCGACGCACCACTACCTACAGAGCACTGAGCGGCGCCTCGCCAAGGATCCCCCCCAAGCAACGATCTATCGCACCGAGATCGAGAAGCTGGTAACGGCCGGCCACATAAAGAAAATCGATGACCACGAGGCAGAAGGGACGACAGAGTCATGGTACGTGCCCCACCACAAGGTCACCCACAACGGAAAGAACCGCATCGTGTTCAATTGCAGTTATCAGATTGGACAGCAGAATCTGAATAACCTACTCCTGCCCGGCCCGACACTCGGACCCTCCCTCCTCGGCGTCCTGATACGCTTTCGTCAGGACAAAGTGGCCATCAGCGGCGACATCAAGGGGATGTTCCTACAAGTTCGACTGATGGAGGAAGACAAGCCTCTACTGAGGTTTCTGTGGAGGGAGAGGCTTGACGACGAACAACCCTCGATATACCAATGGGAGGTACTCCCCTTCGGCACCACCTGCAGCCCGTGCTGCGCCACGTTCGCCTTACAGAAGCACGTGGCCGAAGACCCCGGAGCCGACGATGATGTCGACACAGCGTTGAACGAAGTTTCTACGTGGACAACTGTCTACAGAGCGTATCCACGCCAGAAGAAGCAGAGAGCATCCTACTGAAGCTACGGGCTTCATTAGCCAAAGGTGGATTCGACCTCCGACAGTGGGCCAGTAGCGACCCTCAAGTTCTCCGGCACCTCCCTCCAGAGACCAAGGCCGCGAGCAGCGAGACCTGGATGGCGCACACCCCAGGCGAAGCGCAAGAGATGACCCTGGGCCTCGTCTGGCGCTTCAAGACGGACTCGCTTCACTACCGACACACACCTCTGAGGACGGATCAGGAGACGTCCACGACTAGACTGACCACTCGGCGGAGTGTGTACCGAACACTCGCCAGCCAGTACGACCCAATGGGGTGTATCTTCCCCTACACCACCCGGGCGAAGATGCTGGTGAGAGAACTGTGGGCCAAGGAGCAGGGCTGGGACGACCCCATACCCAAGCACCTAGCTACCACATGGAGAGAGTGGGAGGATGAACTTGTCTTACTCCGCGAGGTGGCCATCCCACGGAGTTACTTCCCCCCTACAGTGCGGCACAGGGCCTCGCGGGAAGGGGGGCCTCGCAAAATAAAAATAATTTTTTTTTTTCTTTTTTTTTTTGCGAGGCCCCCCTTCCCGCGAGGCCCTTTTTCATCACAGACCTAAAATCTAGTTTTGCTTATATGCTTATATATTTCACATTAGACACGTTTGTAGAATGTGTCTGACTTGTTCCTGGGTCTGCAGTCCTGCAGACATACTCACTATTGGAGCTCAGCCTCTGGGGTTCTGCAGCAGACATACTATTGGTTTCAACGAAGGGAGTGGTTTTACTTACATCATGTGTAGTACGCCGGCGTGAGTCAGCTGCGTTTGACTATTTCGCACGTGCAGCTTTTGATTATTATGCTTAGTTATGCCAGCCAAGACGAAGAAAGAGGTCGGTCATTATCAGTCGGTCGGTCACCAAGGAACGTTGACGAAAGGCCTCTCGCTAGCGGGACAAATGGCCGGAGCCTTGTCATGGTATAGCCATGATGATGTCGGCTAGTAGCTAGCTTAGCTAAAGGCTAACTAGCGTTAGCTAACCTATTCAGAGGAGCGAGGCGAGGCGAGTGGATGTCTTTTCAAAAGAAGGAGAAGAGAACTTGTGAGCAGATAAATCTGTTAGGCAGCAATACGCCGAAAGGTGTCCAGTCTGCCGGAAAGTACTAGAAGAAGAAGAAATTACACCGTGGGCCAAGAAAGTCTCCTTCCAACTTTACCATTGGCGCCGCGTTGATACTGCGTTATGGTGAGTCAACCTATGATTATATTCCCGCCGTGGACCTGACCTATCTCTCTTTCTCTCTCTCTGGAGCCAAACTGGTCGACTAGCTAATATAGTACTACTAGTAGCTAACGGTGTGTGCCTGGTGAGAGCACCTGGCTGTATGTAGCCGCATAGCTTGCAGAACGCAGAAGCAAGCTATGCGGCTACATACAGCCAGGTGCCTGATTGAGCTAACTGTTAGCCAGTTAGCTGTTTAGCGTCAGCTGGGAACGTTCGTTTGATGCTATCAGTTAGCCTTGAGAATAGCAGGCCCTGGCACTCTGACTACGACATCATCTTTGACAGAAGATGTAGTCGGGCCTGCACCATGACAAGGCTCTGGCCATAGCTTATTTGTCCCGACAGCGAGAGGCCTTTCGTCAACGTGGAGACCTGTGTTGCGGCCTTTCGCCCTGCGTTCCTTGGTGCAGGTAAGATTAATGAAAATGTCATGACATTACCCCACTCTTCCTTCCTTCCCCTCCCGAATGTTTTGTTAATAACGATGTTTTTTTCCAGGCAAAACATATGCTACTTCACAACATTTGGAGATACGACATGTGCTGTGTGTGAATGGTCGTTTGTGTAGCTTGGGTAGCGTTGGGCCGTTGGCCAAAGCTGTGTGTGGCCTGGTGTCACAGTACCTGGCTAGCCTATTTAGCTGATGTCGGCCATTGGCTCCTTGCTGCTTTGGTTTATCTGGTATAGACCCTCTTCTTGTTGGATTTAAGTGTTGATCTTTGTCCTTTTGGATCTCTCATACATGCTCTAGTCTCTCTCTAACACACACACACATGACAAACACACATGTTCTCTCTCTCTCTCTCTCTCTCTTTCTAACACACACAGTCTGCCTATGGCGGCCTTTCTCGATGGCTAGGCTGTGCTCAAGGATCTTCAGTCACAGTGCTCAGGTATTCTGCCACTGTGTACTCTCTGTTTAGGGCCAAATAGCATTTCAATTTCTTTCCAATGTGTGTCTCTCTCTCTCTCTCTCTCTCTCTCTCTCTCTTGGATTTAAGTGTTGATCTTTGTCCTTTTGAATCTCTCATACATGCTCTAGTCTCTCTCTAACACACACACACATGACAAACACACATGTTCTCTCTCTCTCTCTTTCTAACACACACAGTCTGCCTATGGCGGCCTTTCTCGATGGCTAGGCTGTGCTCAAGGATCTTCAGTCACAGTGCTCAGGTATTCTGCCACTGTGTACTCTCTGTTTAGGGCCAAATAGCATTTCAATTTCTTTCCAATGTGTCTCTCTCTCTCTCTCTCTCTCTCTCTGTACACTGTATATTGACTGTAGAACGGGAGCTCTCTCTCGCTCTCTCTTTTGCTATATGTTGACTGTATCATGCCCCGCCTCGGGCAGCGCTATTATTTAAGAATATGTTGACTGTATAAAATCTCGCACAGGGCCTCGCATTTCTCCCAGGCGGCCCTGCATACAGGCATGTTATCCAGCCTCAGACCAGTTTCTCTCAGTGGAATTTCTGCAACCCCTCGCCACACATTACAATATCCAACTATTGCCAGAGGAGATCACAGTTGCAAAGTGTTTCCTGGTCAGGACAGGCAGAGATGCAGTCCCTACTATCCAAAGTGTCTTTTCCCTCCTGGATGATAATAATAATAATAATAATAATAATAATAATAATAATAATAATAATAATAATAATAATAATAATAATAATAATAATAATAATAATAATAATAATAATAATAATAATAATAATAATAATAATAATAATAATAATAATAATAATAATGATTTATAATGATTTATAAGGCGCCTTTCAGGACACTAAAAAAAAGTCCACAAATCGGTGAATGAAAAAATTATAGGATCAAATGAAAACTACTAAAAATGGATGTTTAAAAGTACTAAAAACCAACAAAAAATACCAAACACTAACAAACATTCAGCACAGACAATGGGAATGCTGGCATAAAAAAAAAACTACCAAAGTAGCTATGTATCAAAGTCAAGTTAGACCGCGCTCAGACCGTCAGATACTGAGAGCGAGGTCTAACTTGACTTTGATACATAGCTACTTTGGTAGTTTAGAGACCTGCAGCTCCAGAGTTTACAGTTCACCCTGTCCCTAGTGGATATACATCAGCTTTCGTAGCTACAACAATGGAGTCAAGAGACTCATTCTCGCCTGAAGCAGAGAGAGACTCGTATCCTACTCCATGGCGTGACCCTTACTAACTATTGGCAGGATGCCATCATCCCGAGGGGCCTGCTTTTTGCCAAGGCAAGACATCGAGCGGCATAAGAGATGCTGGAGACGAGGAGACGAACGGGACTATCTACACACTTGGTGCCTCCTGCACTCCTACAGGCCTACCAGGCAGCCCAGAGACCGACCTAAGAAGGAGATGTCTCCGCTGTGCTCCCTCCGTAGATGATGTTTCCGGACGGCCCCCTTCCACCATGGAGGAGTAAGCAAGAAAGGATCATCGGTCCCGGAGATATACACTTTTACTGACATTACAAGTGTTTATTTGAGTGATTAGCACCACTATGTCCTTGCTTAAGGGTGTACCGTATCTCTCTATTTTCTCCTAATGCAATCTTATTGTTTAAAGGACTCGTTAGTCTACAATGCCCTCTAGAGGGGAGACAGGTTACTATATTCATTTGATTAATGGCTCTGTACCAAAGGGAATGAATGAAAAAAATGTGTTATCCTGTTTCCTACAAGTGACTTTTTATTACTTTTATTTTCATGAGTATATTATTATTATTTTATGAATGGAGAAAAGTCTTCCTTCTGTTGTAGTGGTTCTTTGCTTATAGAATTTTGTGTTTGCTTTTGGCTTATTTAAGTTTCTGGTAAAAATTTGTTTTCAACATGCTACATTAACAAGTCCTTACTCTGGAGGTCAAAGTTCACTAGCATTCCCAAGCTCACCTCTATGATGTCACTTCCTGCCCACATGGTATATAGCTCCCATTTTTACAAGCTATCACTGCTAGCCTATTACACTGAAGATGGAACACCTGTTCCGAAACATGTCTGTACTATAGGCTGCCATTAAAAACAATTTTTTAAAATCTAAGAGAGGAAAGAAAGACAGAACATTTGAGAAGGATGACAACACTTCTAAAAAAGATGACAAACTACCAGCAAAGAGTGATACTCCTGTCAGGGATTCTGAGTCAGGAAAAGGAGAAGGAATTCCTCGAAAGGAAGACAGAACGGCCAATAAAGATGACGAGAGCGTCAAAAAACAGGAAGAAGAGGCTTCTTATGTGGTAGATTGTGTTGATGACCAGCCAACCACGGAACACCCTGAGAGGGGAAAGAAGAACACCACCACAAAGAAATATGATAGAATGTCTGGAAAAGAGGAGAAACCAACAAGTAAGAGCATGGAAACTAAGGAAGCATCCAAAACGGAGGAAGAAGAGCAAGCTATGTATGAGATAATGGATTATGTGGAGGATGAACCAGTAGAAGACAATCTGACCAACACAGAGGGGTCTGATAGAGGAAAGAAGGAAAGCACAAGTACAAAAGAAGATAGTGCAGCTACCACTTGACAAATCCATTTTCTGGACAGATAGCACTACAGTGCTTAAATACATAAACAATTAAACTAAACGTTATCAAACATTTGTAGCAAACAGGATCTCTTTTATAAGGGATGCTACTGACATATAACAATGGAGATATGTGAGCACAAAGGAAAATCCTGCAGATTCAGCATCAACTGCAGACCGCTTCTTAAGCTGCAAAAGATGGATCAGAGGACCAGACCAATATCCAAGATATGTCTGCTCCAAGAGACTGAAGTGTAAAGAAGCGGAGTAATGCCTACAGAAACAGGCTTTCAACATGTACAACATGCCTACAGGAACAGGCTTTCAGCATGTACAACATGCCTATAGGAACAGGCTTTCGACATGTAGAATATGCCTACAGGAACAGGCTTTCAGCATGTACAACATGCCTACAGGAACAGGCTTTTAGTACCTAAGTTTGAAGAAGATTTTTTTATTTTATGTATTTTCTTCAGAAATTGGTAATGAAATTGTAAAAAAAAAAATGTGAAAATTTTAAATTTTGAATATGGCGCCCTGAATATGATTTTAGTATTAATTGCCATTACACTTTAGACAATTAGGGGCCGGCATGTAGGATCCATTATGATGGTGGCATATTATTTTATTATTTGTAATATTATTGTTGGACACCTGGTGGTGGGTTTTAGATTTGACAGCACTGGTTAGGTATTTAGGGTCACAGGTGCAGTAATCAACTAGGACACAGGTAGTGAGGAGCACACCGTTCTTACCAGTAGCTCAGTAACAGTAGCTCAGTAACAGTAGCTCAGTAACAGAAGCTCAGCAGCTCAGCAACCAGAAGACAAGAAATACCAAATAAATATAGAATACCATATAATTCCTACAGAACCCACTCTAGCAATAAATTGAATGTACAACAGCAATAAACACCCCTAAACCTGGAATCACGACTGGACATACATCATTGCTGTGTCTACTGCGTAAGATCACTCCCTACCATACCTGTGAAGTAACGGGCAAGAGAAAACAGGACATTGGAAATGGAAATTTGCCATTACAATAAGCCTACTGCGTTCATTAATTACGCACGTAGACTATACAGTACGTGCACGCGTGTGTGTGTCTGTGTGCTGACGCTACTAAATAATATAAATGTCCTCCTTTCCACTCCCAGCAGGAGTACTTCCAGTGGCGGACTGGGACCATAATTCCTACCGGGAATTTGACTCACCAGTCCGCTAGTGAGTACTTCCATCTCCGCATTGCTGTAATTAGCTCTACGATTTCCTGCAGGTGCGCCTCTAACTCTTCTCTTCGAACTAATCATTTTTGGGATTTCATTTGCACACGGCATTGCATCCAACGTAGGCAAATGAGCCAGGAACACCTAGAGTGATCCGGCTGACCGTTTAGAACGGGGATCAAAGGAAAAAGATCAAAGGATCCAAAAGTTTGTTTACTCATTATTGGCGCTCAAGCGTTGGCCGCGAAACACGAGTTTACTCGTTATTGGCCACCAATGAGTTAAGAGCTAATTTACCATAAAGACATGCATGGTAGGCAGGGACTACAGATGGAAACAAGCTAATTAGCTAATCTGGCACATTTACATTGATGTGGAAACTGAAGATGTTCATTCATGTGCACGGTCAGTAAAAAATAAATAAACTGAAAACTTAAACCTCTTCTACATAAACCACTTTCACTTTTCTATTAAGAGCTCATTTACCTCTTCTACATAATAAACCTCTTTCACTCTTTTTTTAAGAGTTCATTCCTGAACTGGTTTATTGCCTCATCATTTCTTACCCATATATATATATATATATATATATATATATATATATATATATATATATATATATCAATTGTCCTCCTTCTTTTTCTTCATTTGACATATATTACAAGTACAGGTAATTGGTCACTTATATCATTTATTATAGTCCACTTTTTACTTTGTTCTCCAAGACATTTATAAAGATATTGTTGATTAATGTTGCACAAATTTAGGTTATTCTGGTGGGCTTGCTATATAATGCATCGAGATAAGCTGATGTTGTTTTATGTTTAGATGTGTTTAAGAGGTCAATATTAAAACCATCACTGATTATAAATGTTTTGTTTTAATTTAGCCTATTCATTCATTCTTCCAAACTATCTTTAAATGTTTCTACATTTGACCCTGGTGTTCTGTACACACAAGTAACAACAATATTCTCATCATTTCCATTTCAATTTCCACCGTCATACATACCATTAAATCACCAATTACGGTTGTCATATAACTGGTCTGCATTTCAAGTCACTGTTCACATAAAGCCCCCCCCCCCCCCCCCTTGTTGGTTCTACTGATATAATGTAACTCATAACCCTCAATATGGAAATCAATACCTTTTTCTTGATTTAACCATGTCTCAGATAAGGCTATCAACTTAAATGAACTTTTAAATATATAAACATATTCATTGATGTTAGTGAAGTTTGCATAAAGACTTCTACAGATGAAATGTATTAACGAAAATATATTTTCCTGTTCAATATTGTCATTAAATCGACACATGACTCTCTGGATCTACATGATTTTCGAAAACAGTCAAGATCGTGAAAGGATTTGTTTTTAACAGGATTTTATTGAAGTCGTCTCTCCCTAGAGGGTACAGTATACACCAGTTGAATCACTGACATCGGACCACGTACAGAGGGATAGATTCGGTTTCATTAGTTTCTGTGGTTTTTCAAACGGCCAGTGCAAATACAGGTATGCGTCCCAGTTCAAGTTTATTATAATTGTTTTTGAATCTCTTCATCCACTCAAACTTTGCGTTGATATGGCAACAGAGAGAATTGGCGGACAGCAATCAGTCGTCGGCGTAGTGGAAACTTTCGGACACAAGCCTGCCCGCCTCCACGTTCACACAGATCAGCAAGCGTTTCTTGGGGATGAGGTCTGTTGTTGTTGTTGTTGGTGGCGGCCGTGGGTCGGGTTTCGATTCTTGTTCTGGTACTAGGACGGGGAGCTTCGCTGGTGTCGGCGGCAGCCGTCTCGGCTGAAGGAAGACGTCTGCGGTGCAAGCAAGGACTTGGATTGGTTGGTTTGTCTTAGAAATCTACAGCAAGCGAAAGAGAGGGCTGATTTTAGTGGAACATAAAGCACCGATTGATCATCAGAAGAAAACACACTGATGATTGACAAGGAGGCACACAGCGTTTACCAGACCGGGGGAAGGATGAATCTCCATCAAACTCTTTACCTAAAGGAACGCGCCGACATTATCGGAAATGTGCTTACCATCTTCTCCAAAGTTGGACAAGAAGATAGACACCATCTTCTTCTCTGTGCATTCAGTAGAAAGCTATCCGGCTGCAAGCTGCCTAGCTTAGCACAAATGAATGGAAGCGGATATGGATCAGCTAGCCTAACTTAAAACTCAGGGAGAGGTGTTTTTGGCCAAAAGCTAGGATAGCTGATCCGTATTCACTTCCATTAATTTGTGTTAAGCTAGGCGAGCAGAGAGTACACAGAGAGGGAATTGGTATCCATCTTCTTGTCTGACTCTGGAGAAGACCATAAGCATGTTTCCCATCATGTTGGCGTGTTCCTTTAACACTAGCACAGCCATGGAGAAAATGCCACTAATTCCCGCCAGGAACGGGTCATAAAATAAAATAATAAAATTAAGAGCCACACATTGACCGGCAAAGAGCCACATGCGGCTCGCGAGCCACGGGTTGGCAACCCCTGCGCTAGATGCTCGCAAAGTGCTGTGACTTTCGTCTGTTCCAACGGCCCATATGTGGAATAAAGTTCTAATTACATTTTCCTGAAGTCATTTTGAAATTTCAGAAACCGTGCCAGATAAAACGGGTACTTTTAGGAAAAGTCATTGAGTGACAGAGCTGGAGCTCGACCGAGTGACGAGGATACATTTATTGAAAATGCCTAGGGGTCATTTGACCCCTTGTCAACTGTGCTAGTATTAAGTTGTTGTTTTCCATAAAACTAGACATTTTCCTAAGAATTTCCTAGTTTTGATCTATGAAGACCAGTACTGAGACATCATCAAATTGCGTTGCCTATAAAAAAATATTTTATAGACATAGTCATGTTCCCATAGATATGTTAAACATTTAAAATTATGGAAATAAAAATTATAGATGTTTGATATATGTAGGAATAAAAGAATCACTGCCTATAAATCTTTCTTTCAACCTTCTCAGGCAAGGCAATTCGACGATGTCATACGATTGCATTTTCATTCCTCTCGACAGGTCATAACTCAAAACTCGCAGAGGTGCATCACATTTTATTATTGGTCCAACGTGTAAAGATACAAAATGATTATTGGGTCATTTGATCCCTTGAGTAGGAGGATGGATTCATTGGGAAGTGCTGAGTGCCAACGTCGTTTATGAAGCCTTGAATCACAAAGAGAGAACAGAGGAAGACCGTGAGGAGAAGCAGAACATCTCTCACCTGTCTGCTGCTGACGCATGTGGTCGGCCATTCTGCAGAGAGACGGAGGAGAGAGGTCGTTACAGGAAACGTACATGAGGAACAACACACACACACACACACACACACACACACACACACACAGAGGAGAGAGGTTGTTACAGCACACTTACTGTACGTGATGAACAACACACACACACACACACCCAGAGGAGAGAGGTCGTTACAGCACACTTACATGCACCTAGATGAACAGCTGGGACTCACAGATGTGATTAAATATGTACACACACATGCGCACACACACACACACACACACACACACACACACACACACACACACACACACACACACACACAAACAGACACACACACACAGACAAAAATATATATACACAAACAGACACACACACAGACAAAAATATATATACTCACACATACACAAACAGACACACACACACACACAGTGTCTCAAACTAACAACAAAGCTGGGGACATTGCATTGATTTACAATAATTCCTTAACCCCTGAACCCTAACCTCTCCACAACAAATGAGTTGTAATAATACAACACTTCAACCCCCCCTGCCCCCACCCTCCCACCCCCGTCTCCATGCCCACCTCTGCTCCTCTCCCTCCAGCAGCTTGCGGTAGGTGGCGATCTCGATGTCCAGGGCCAGCTTGAGGTTCATGAGCTCCTGGTACTCGCGGACCTGTCGGGCCATGCTCTGCTTGGCGCGCATCAGTGCCGCCTCCAGCTGGATGATGGACTCCCGGGCCTGGTCCAGGTTCAGCTGGCCGTCCTGCTCGGCCTTCTCAATGTCCTTCTCCAGGGCTTCTTTCTGCACGGGGGGGGGGGGGGGGAGACACAGCAGTTGACGGACTATAGCCCATACGAGAACGAACTATAGGGACACCTATAGGAATCCTGTGTGTTTTCTTTTGTACACACTGTAGAGATTTACCACAGAATTTCTGCAGTGATTAATAGTATATTAATGGTATATAGATTTACTAAAGGAATACTGTAGTGAGTTATAGTATTGCTGTGTTTTTTCATAAACAACATAGATTTACTAGGGAAATACTGTAGTGAGTTATAGTATTCCTATGTTTTTTCCATATACACTAGAGATTTACTACAGAAATACTGTAGTGATTTATAATATTCCTGTGTTTTTTTCATAAACATAGATGTACACATCATTTGATTAAGGACGGCTCTTCCAGTAGGGAAAACAAACCACTGACCCCAGCTGGGGAAAAAGAAGATTTCCAGGTTAGTGGTTAAAGGTAGAATCTGTAATGTATTCAAACAGTGACCTCCAGGCAAAAGATGACAACATGGTACTGCACTGTGTTTACAGTTTTTATTGTTTTGGTCGGATGTGTATGTTGGAGGGGGAGGGGTTGCTACTGCTGGCCACACCTCAGGCTCTACCAAGAGAGGTCTGGAGGACTTCACAGCATAATAAGTTACTAAACTCCAACCCACACGTCAGACATAAACAAAGAAATAAACAAAGAGTAATTAAGGGTTTGGTTAAAGGCCACGGTAAGGGTTAAGTAAGAGTAAGGTAAGGTGTGTGACTATATATTTATATGTATGTGTGTGTGTGTGTGTGTGTGTGTGTGTGTGTGTGTGTGTGTGTGTGTGTGTGTGTGTGTGTGTGTGTGTGTGTGTGTGTCTACATATCTTGACACTCCACCCACCTTCTTCCTCAGGGCCTCCAGGTCTCCTCTGAGCTTCTGGATGAGACGCAGCAGGTCTGTGATGTCCTTCTTCACGTCACGCACATCCTGCTCATATCTCCCTGCAGTCAACTCCAGGTCGTCCATCTGGAGGGAGATGACCTCACGGGTTACATTATTATTATTATTATTATGATATGCTGCTTTCCCCAGAGTATCTATCTATCTATCTATCTATCTATCTATCTATCTATCTATCTATCTATCTATCTATCTATCTATCTATCTATCTATCATCTATCTATATATCTATATATCTATCTATTGATAGGTCATCACCTTCTTCTGGTTCCACTGCTCAGCCTCCTCTCTGGTGCGGGCGGCCATGTTGGCGTACTGGCCCTTCATGCTGTCGATGATCTCATCCATGTCCAGAGCCCGCTTGCTGGTGTCCTTCATGACGATGGTCTCGTTCTGCACCTGGGACTCCAGCTCTTTGATTTCCTGTAGCAAGAAGTAGACCGATTCAAAACACGGAATCCAACACGGAAATAAATAAAGTGTTCTCTGATTGGTGCTCGTACCTCGTCGAAGCCCAGCCTCATGAAATCCAGCTCTCCCATGAGGTCATCAAAGTCCAGAGCCAGGTCCACTACTGCCAGCTGGCCCTCGTCTACGTCCTGACACACACACACACACACACACACACACACACACACACACCGTTGCATACAAACAGGATAATAACACACATGATAAGAAGAAGAGCAGGTGCAAAGGTAACATAAAAAGCAGTGTCTCCTCCGTACTGAGCAGCTCCATGAGCGGCTTCACATCATGCAACTACACCCTATAGAACAGGGCCCCGTTCCATGTACCGGGATAACCGAGTTAGCCGGATAACTTTATCAGGCTAACTGTGTTAGCCTGACTTTCCGATTTCATGTACCTGGATTTCCCAAATCACCATGACAACATATCCAAAAGTTTGAGCCTGCTCGAAAGCAGAGTTCAAGTTCAAGTTAGCCTGAACTATCGCCACGCCCCCGCAAAGAAGTGACAGCCCGTTTCCTGAAACTATTCCCACAGTCTACGATCTGCATTATACCATTCTGAATTACGTTTTTGTGCTCCATTCTTCCAGAGGGGGCTTTTGAAATGTAAAATAGACCCAAAATGCTGATATTAAATTCACTTTGTCCTAAATAATGCACGTTATATATACCGTGGCGACGGTGGCGCTCGCTCGTGCGATGTACACATGATGTGGTTATTTTAATTGTAACTGGGATTAAGATGTCTGATGAGATGCGCTGTTTGACGGATTTGAGAAATTGAATGAGCCGTTGACGTCACATTAATGAATGAGGATGAAGAGATAAACTTCATTCAAAACAACGGATATTCTAAACACGGGTCTCTCGTTCATTAATGTATAAACAATGAATTTATCCCATCTGGCCCAGTGGCCCAGCGGTAGTGCTCATCCCTGCCAGTTCAGCGACCGGGGTTCAAATCCCCGTGTTTCCAATATGATTTTTTTGAATATAATATTAATGATTATACGCCAAAGTAGCCTGGTTTTAAGTTAAAATATTATAAATCTACATGCATTGAGGATGTCATTCTTTATATAGCTCTCAACGTGCACCAAATTGAATTATTCCTATATTGCAAAAAGAAGGAAAAGACTAGGGCCTTGAACCCCGGTCGTCCGTGTGAAAGTCAAAAGAAGAACCCGTTACACCACAGAGAAGATAAGTAAAAGATTGACTATACATCAATCAATGGGTAAGAGAGCCGTATCGTAATTCTGTATAACAGTTAACTAATAATTTTCGCTAGCAAGATCTCATTTGATTATTCAATCCAGCAGGCAAGTTTAAAGAAATATAATCTGATTGATTGAGGTAATGAGGGACTTAGAATTAGCCTATAGATAACGCATTTAACTTGTCGGCGAGGCGATTGAGCCTATTGCAATCTGTCAATAAAGTCTTAAATCAATTAATCAATCAATGCCGTTGAGAATCAGGGTCTCTGCCATCGATACGTGCTGGCTTTCCACCGAAAACGGGAGCGCGCATCTAGCCTGACTTGAGCCTGACTCTCAAGTCTGGCTTGAGTTAACGAGACTGAATCCTCCTTTGTGAAACAGGAAAATCCCGGCTTTGAACATCGGGTTAACTGAAGCTGGATAATGGACATGTTGATCGACTTAGTTGAACCACGTACATGGAACGGGGCCCAGGTTCAACGCTTCACCAACGCTTTCCTTCCTGTCCTGTTGTGATGCTGCATTGAACCGTTTTAGTACCTCTTTAGAACCATTGTTCAACCACCAAAAAGGTTCCCCTTTGCCTATGAAAAATGTCAGATTTAAAGAAAATGTGTGATATTGGTGAACAAGTCTGTAACTGGTGTAAGATATTGGTGAACAGGTCTATAACTGGGTCTGTAACTGGTGTAAGATATTGGTGAACATGTCTGTATTGGTGAACATGTTTGTAACTGGTGTAAGATATTGGTGAACATGTTTGTAACTGGTGTAAGATATTGGTGAACATGTCTGTAACTGGTGTAAGATATTGGTGAACATGTTTGTAACTGGTGTAAGATATTGGTGAACATGTTTGTAACTGGTGTAAGATATTGGTGAACATGTTTGTAACTGGTGTAAGATATTGGTGAACATGTTTGTAACTGGTGTAAGATATTGGTGTACAGTACAGGTGATCCTCACCTTCTTTGTATATACAAAGTTATTCTCCAGTTCACTTTTCTTTTGATATTCATCTTCATACCTGGAACAGATTTTTTTTAAAGAGGGGGAAAGATATCATTAGATCACATTGCGGAGGACAGACAGGAAGGAGCCGACATGAGACCAGAGACAGGATATTACCCTTGTTGACGCCGGAGTTTGCTCACTTGCGAACGTGCGTGTGTGTGTGTGTGTGTGCGTGTGTGTGTGTGTGTGTGTGTGTGTGTGTGTGTGTGTGTGTGTGTGTGTGTGTGTGTGTGTGTGTGTGCAGATCAGGACATACAGCTCAAGGTGGATGGATGGCTTCTAACCCAGAATGTGTCAGAGACCTGTTCTGTTCTACAAACAACCCCCCCCCCCCCACACACACACACACACGCACACTTTTCGTTTGACATAAGATGAATGAATGAATGAATGAAAACTTTATTTAACAGATTGCAGAATGGGTACAATACAGTACGGCTCAATACATACAATTGTTAAGGGGATGCAGACCTGAGAAAGACGTTTGTCTTGTTTCCATCAGGGTCCCCCATTTTCAATTCATATAGACATTTATGACATACACAACATACATGACATTTGTGGCATAGGGACATATAGGTATTTAGTACTGATACATTTGTGACATAATCGGTATTCAAATATACAGTACTGTTACCCCTAGATCCTGACAGAGTATATACATATGATGGGGAGGGGACTGTACATTAGGAGGGGGTGGGTGGGTGGGAGGGAAATATACATACGGCGGGGAGGGAATATATACATGCGGTGGGGAGGAGACTGTCTATTAGGAGGTGGTGGGGGTTTTGGGCATTTACGGTGGCCAGTTTCGAATTGCAGCCTCCCGTAGGTGCTCTTTAAGAGCGGTTTTGAATGTGGGCAGGGATTCACATTCCTTTACAGCTTTGGGTAGGGCGTTCCACATTGTTGTGGCATAATTGCGAAACGTGTTTAGTCCCTTGTTTGAGCCGAATCTGGGTTTAACATGATTTGTTGAGCTTCCTCTGGTGTAGTGGTTGTGGTATTCACTGACCTTTGGGAAGTATTTTGACATGTACATGGGCACCCCGGTCGTATAGTGTATCTTGTAGACCAGGCCCATTGCAAGTTGCTGTACTCTGTCGTCTACTCTAAGCCATCCTAGGTTGTCAAAGTGGGGAGGGGTGAGGTGGGTTCTGGGGTTCAGGTCAAATAGTAGTCTGACCAGTTTGTTTTGTGATGTTTGTAATTTTGTTTTAAGCGCCTTTGAGGTGCTTTGGTACCATGAGGTGCACGCATAGTCATAGTACCCTTGAATGAGTGCTCCTGCCAGAGTCTTCAGGGTATTCTTGTTTACCAGAGAGGAGATCAGGTACAAGAATCTAGTTCGTTGGTTGACTTTTTTATTACATTGGATGCCATTTTGTCACAGGAAAGATTTGCCTCTAGGATGGAACCCAGGTAGGTAATTTAGTCTTTCCTTGTGACAGTATTGTCACCCACTGTAACTGAGAAGCCGTCGGTCTTGCTGAGTTTGTTATTTGAACCGAAGAGAATGGACTCTGTTTTGCCCATGTGTAATGATAGTTTGTTATCCGCGAGCCATATGCAGATTTTGCCTAGTTCCGTGCTGAGGGTTTTTTCAACCTGCAATTTGTTCTTGTCAGAGACCAGCAGGGCTGAGTCGTCCGCAAACAGGAACAAGTTGCAGTCACAGGCTGACGACATGTCATTTGCATAAATTAGGAAGAGTAGTGGCTGATGATGTAGATATTGATGGCTAGTGCATTTGTTGGGCTATTGTGTCACAAAGTAAATAAACTCCCTTTGAAATGGTGACCGCTGTGTCATTTATGTTTAATGTAGACCTTTTTTATTTGTATGTCAGCTCTTTGACTGCCAGAGTGGAGTGGACTCAACCCTAGACTCGGACTCAAACTTGGGTAATGGGGACCCGACTTGGGCTCTTCTTTGGTGACTCGGACTTGGACTCAGACTCGAACACCGGGGACTCGAGACTCGACTGGGACTGGAGATTTAGTGACTCGACTACAACACTGGTTATTCCCACTCACCTCCGCTTGGTCTGATCCACCTCGTCCTGGTTCTTCTGCAGCTCTGCCTTCAGCTTGAGGTGGTCTCGCTCCAAGCCGTCCACCTGCCTCTGCAGGTCGTTCTCCATCTGCCTCACGACGTCGTCGATGTTTCCCTTGTAGTTCTCCTGCTCCAGCAAGATCTTCAGCTTGGTGTCCAGCACCTTGTTCTCGTCCTCCAGGTATTTTACCTGAGAGGGGGGGGGGGGGTCAGATGTCACTATGGTAATATGTATACTGTCATTATCACACTGGTATGTGATTGCAACCTGGTCATTCTACATCAGAGATTTTCAGATATTTCTACTAAATACTCATACACACACTCATACACACACTCTCTCTTACACACACACACACACACACACACACTAGCTCTCTCTCTATTACACACGCACACACACACAAACACACACACACACATACACACACACACACACACTAGCTCTCTCTCTATTACACACACACACACACACACACACACACACACACACACACACACACACACACACACACACACACACACACACACAATGCAGCTTCCAACCCATGCATATAGGGAAGAGAAAATGGAGAAATCAGAGCCTAAATGTAATAGAATTATGCAAGGGGTCAGTCATCCCAATGCCTGGAAATGCTGTTATTTTCCACATGGGCTAAACATGCACACTTCTCATAGAGCCAACTACATTCCTGCTGCAAATGTAGACAATCTCCTGAACGTTCTTTGTGTTATTTTATGTTTTTATTTATTTATTATAATATATCCCAAAGTCAGGAAAAAGCAGTCATATGACATCACTGTGTGGACCTATCTCAAACCCTGCCCTCTTTTCTTGATCCTTCAATCACAACTGTTGCGTTTTGTTTGTCCGAGGGAAGCAACAGTTGCGATTGGAGGATCGAGGGGAAAAAGGGCGGACCTTGAGATATGTCACTTAATGGTTGAAAGAAATTGTTATGGACAGTCATGTTAATGTACCTATTAAACATCTAGAAATATAGCAGAAAATGTTGACGTTTAATGTAGGTATAGGGACTGGTCATAAGATTTTCTTCCAACTATCTCAGTCAAGAATAGCACTTTCTTCACTTTGAGCGCTCAAAGTATAACAAAAAATTCATAAAACAAGAGAGAAAAACCTTGCCACACTTGAAATGTTTCATTTTGTAGAAGACGTACAACCTAAAAGTCAATGTTGGCGGAATATCTGGAATATCCTGCGGAATATTTTATAAAAAATTATAATAATCATTTAAAAAAAATTGTGTTCAATGAAAATGAGATATGTCAATATGTCATTACGAGCGCGGCGCAAGTCGACTAGACTAGAGAGAGAGAGAGAGAGAGAGAGAGAGAGAGAGAGAGAGAGAGAGAGAGACTAGGCGCGCGGCCTGTAGCTGTTCCGCAACCGTTCCTACTTCCGGGGTAGGCCTGATTGGCCCCGACAGGCACGTGACCCGCCGCGGCCACGCCCGCTACAGCTGGAGTTCGCTTCGCCTGCTTGCAGTTAGCTAGATGGTCGCTAGATGGCGGAAGAAAACTGAGTGGATTTTGTGAGGGAGGAACGGGAGAAACCGACGCCCCAGGCAATGAAGCGCCAGACACGCTACTTGTCCCCCAGTAGGTATTTATCTTTTGCTACTTGACTGACTACTGCATTTTCGATACTTTAACTGAGGTCGTCTCTAATTTGATTTGAAAAACTGGGTAAGGTAGGCTAAATTATTATAATTTAGTCAATTAGTTGTAATAACCACAATACATTTAAAAGAGACAATCGTTGTGATAAAAATTATATGTTGCATCTGAAAATAAGGTGATTGGAGAGAAAATAGTCTACCAAAAAGTTATCAATAGGCAATTGCCCTGTATCAACTAATTAAAAATAAAATAAATAAATAAGTGTTGCAAACCTTGTCAATGAAGGCAACAAACTTGTCGTTGAGTCCGACCATCTGGTCTTTCTCTTTGGTCTTGGCCGACTGGTCCTTGGGGTCCATCTTGCGATCCACTGGGTTGAGCAGGTCGGTTCTTCTCGGACCCAGGACGATCGGGGAGCTTTTTTGGGGAGAACCCGCCTTGCTGGCCGGATAGTACGACTGGTCCTTGGGGTCCATCTTGCGATCCACTGGGTTGAGCAGGTCAGTTCTTCTTGGACCCAGGCCGATCGGGGAGCTTTTTTGGGGAGCACCCCCATTGCTGGCCGGAGAGTACGACTGGCTACTGTATCCTCTAGTCTTTGACATCCTGAGACTGTCTTGTGAAATGTACCCGAAGGACAGAAAGTGAGATGTATATGTGTGTGAGTGAGAGAGAGAGAGAGCAGTTAAGGTACTTCTTCTATCCTCGGCATCACCTGCTTATAAAATGACCAAGGGCCACCCCTCACCTCTCAGGTATTCGCTTGCGTCCAATCACACGAAGACAAGTGCAATTTCACAAAGTAAAAAACAAAAAAGTGGAGATGAAATACTTGAATTTCGACTTTGAACCGGTTTGTCTCGGGGGGCTGCTGAACGTGGCGAGCCAATGACATCAGTGGGGCCGGTTTCATGCGTAAAATGCTGTATAAAATGGTCCTCGAGTCGTCCTCCTTTACCCGAACAGGTGACCACCAGCACCACCACACATCCTACCTCTCTGCGTACTCAGCAGTCAGAAGAATCTCTCCGCTTACTCAGCTCACTCCCATCCAAGTTGATCCAACCAACCAGCACCATGCCTAAGATGAACAACACCAGCTCTGCGAGCATGTTCGGTGGAGCCGGAGGAAGAGGCTCCAGGGTGTCCGTGGCGAGTCTAGAGGGGCTGCGGAACGTGATGCGCAGCGACCCGGATAAGGAGATCCTTATGGTCCAGGCCGTCCAGGACCAGGATCCCGCTGTTGTCAGCAATCGGGACGACAAGAAGACCATGCGGGGTCTGAATGAACGGCTGTGCGGCTACCTGGGCCGGGTGCGCGAGCTGGAGACGGCCAACAAGGGTCTGGGGAAGCAAATCAAAGACATCTTGGCGATGAGAGGCGCACCCAACGGGCGCAACTGGGATGAGATCGAGAAACCACTGGCTTTCCTCAGGAAGAAGGTGATCGTTTGCTTATTTCAAACCAATTAATGATTAAACATTTAAATTTTAAATTTTATTTGGGACATTTTCCAATTTTACGCAATGATTATTTACGCACACGGTATTGAGGGTCAGTAATGCAAACTAATTTGATACAAATGCGTCCTATATATAAAATGAAGGGAAAACGATGTATGTCGCTTCATGTCGTTTGTTATACGTGGGGGAAAAAATATAATATCATGCATCTTTCTCAGATCAAGGCTATGGCCACGGACAACGCCAAACTGCTGCTGCAGATTAGCAACTCCAAACTGGCCAACGAAGACTTCAAAAACAAGTGAGTCCTTCTACATACTTTTAATGCAAAACGAAGTGATATAATTAAATTAGATTTGTGTCGATGCGGTTCTTATTGTGGATGGAAGGCGGACATGAACTCAGTCGTTAACTCTGTGATCAATACAACCCCATGGAGTTAGTCTTTGGGGTCGGGAGCGGGCGCGGCTCAGTCAGTCATGGGCCTCATTGCTCCTCTGTGCAGGTTGGATGGTGAGAAGCAGGCCAGCCGCACCCTGGAGCACGACCTCACCGGGCTGAAGAGGATCATCGACGACACTCAGCTGAACCGCGTGCACCTGGAGAGCCAGATCGAGGGGGTGAAAGACGACCTGGGCGTCCTCAAGAAGGATCACAAAGAGGTGACTATGAGAAAAAACACACACTCACACACACACCGCTCACCTCCAAGGCGGTAGAACTAACCTCCTCTGGTTGCGTGTGGCAGGACGTGAGCACCCTGTGTCTCAAGATCAAAGACTCCAGAGTGGTGGTGGAGATGGACTCCCAGCCGGACTCCAACCTGGCCGACACCCTGAACAAGATCCGCGGCCAGTACGAGAAGATGGCGCAGAAGAGCCTGAAGGACACCGAGGACTGGTACCAGAGCAAGGTGAGCCACGCCGACCAGCCTGGTCGTGTACCCATACGTCGGCTGACGATCGGTATCGGTCATTACGGGCTTTAAAAACCACATATCGGATATGTTTTTGTGAATAGAACCTGACTTGCATCACTTTTGAAAAGTAACCCTCCCACAGAATCTCCCTTCCTTTCAATCCCTCTCTCTACAATGTTGTTCATTTTGGTTATCTTATCTGTTTTCATCTCTTTCCTCTCTCTCACCCTCTCTCTCTCTCCCCCTGCCCCCCCCCCTTCCCCTCTCCCTCTCTCTCAGTTTGAAAACATCAAGGTGGAGGTGCTTCAGAACACAGAGGCGTTGGAGTCTGGGAAGTCAGAGCTCAATGACCTGAACAGACAGATTCAGCTGTTGGAGATTGAAATCCAAACTATGCTCAGCACGGTAGCTACACACACACACACACACACACACACACACACACACACACACACACACACACAGTTGCCACACAGTAATTATAAAGTAAAATTAGCAAGGTAAAGTAGCAAGGCCCAAGGCCCAAGGCCAACGGTCTAATGTAGGTCAAGACCGAAGTCTTCTCTGCTCCATCCCCCACTCACTCAAAACATTACATTTGAATGAAAACGTTTACTGAGAATTTACACATGATCCACCCGACCAACGATACATTTGTCGTGTTATCGACACATCACTAACCACCATCGCTAATTACTATTCACGGTATATCTCGCCTGCTCAGATCCGCTCCCTGGAGCAGACACTGAAGGAGACGGACAAGCGCTACGGCCGCGACCTGTGCCGCTTCAACAAGATCCTGCTGGGGCTGGAGGCGGAGCTGATCGAGGTGAGGGAGCAGGTGGGGCAGCAGGGCGACAACTACCAGGATCTGCTCAACGTCAAGATGAAGCTGGAGGCCGATATCGAGAAATACCGGAACCTGATGAGCAGCGTCATGAGCAGCGTCAGCGGCGACCAGGAGAGGTGAGGAAGACGAGCCGAGCGTGGGGACCTGCATGTAGCTGAATACATGTGGACAGGAAACACTAGTCTTTATGACCTTATTCAAACAAGCTGATTCGGATCCATAGATACATGTATTGAACGCCTTTTTTGTCACCTTGGTATATAAGTGTTGGTATAAGTGTTTTAAAAGTCCCCAGTTGGTGTGTTGCAGTAGTACGAGTATTTTTTTCCTCTTCCCCCGACAGCTTGGAGTCCTCTTCAGAGAATGCGCGGAACTACGGTAAGTTGTCGGACGTCTAGGTGGAAACACATGAGAATCCACCTATGTTTTATTTGTACTGTAACATTGTCTCTGGCATGGTTTGTGCTTATGCTCCTGTCAATCTGTTTACGTCTGGTAGGTTCCAAGTCATGGATCATGGTCAATTCGACATTTAAAGGCTTTCAGTTACTTTGACGTTTAGCTTTTTGCATGCCTGGCTGGAGCACTAAATGGGTGTGTGAACTTTGGCTGACATTCTGACCCAGTTTGATGGTGGACGCCTATCGTGCTTAAACCCTGTTCACTCCTTTTAGATCTACAACAGAGTTAATAGGTATTAAGGATACATTTGCAATCTAACCCTCACACGCTTTTGTTTATTATGGCTTATCACTGCACTGTGTGTCACTGCACAGCCACCACCTTGCATGTAATCACCCACAATATTAACACACTGTGTGCGAATCAACAGATTATTATGAACAAGCAAATCAGTACAGAATGATAATTTTCCTTGTTACAATGTTACATTTTCCCAACCGATCAGTGTGTGCCAGCGCCAGATAAGTTCCACCGAGGTAAAGGGAGAGCCTGGAGAAGGATAGGCAGCCTGATGTATTTTGTGTCCGTCTTAAGATCTCATCCGTCTTATCGTTCCCCCCCCCCCCCCCCCCCCCCCCAGAAGGTACACCAAAATCTGACGGGAAGGGAGCTAAAAAGGGGGCGAGAGAGGAGGCTGCTATCAAGTGAGGACCCCCGAAAGAAGACCTCGTCAAGGCGGAGGAGGTCACCACTAACAAGGAGGCTCCATCTAAGAAGGCCCCGACTCCTCCCACAGAGGGCCCCACCCAATCAGATCAACCCGAAGCTTGATTCCCTACCTCCTAAGCCCCGCCAAGCTCTCAACCAGCCAGACATCAACCCTGATTATTGTGCTTTTTGAAGTCTGGAGTGAGCACTGATATTGTGAGCCAATGGAAGTTGTTTTGATCTTGTTCCAGTGTGTTCTGTCTGAGCTTTATCAGTTAAAAAATAAACACACTTGATTTCAACATGTTGTCTCTGCTTTATTATACCTCTGTTATGCACGTTGACAGGGGAACATGCTTCAACATTGACAATAGCAGATGTACTATGTACTGTTATAGTGCTTCCAGCTACCAGCTGTCATCACAAACAATATTAATGGATAATCCACCCATAATGCACCTGGTCTTGAGTTCATATTTGATTGTAAATTATTGTTACTAGATTTAGATTTCACTCTAGACTTAGAAAGACAAGGTATTGTTATTCTTTCATCTACATCATTTCAATAACAGAATAGATCTGTATCGCTAGGTTACATTCTGAGAAAGATACATGGGAATCAGAATGACAAAACGGGTGTGTAGTTCAGAGGCTTGTTTACAATGTCAGACGCTGACAATCCAAAGTATCAACAGAAAATACTGATCCATAGCTACAAACCAAAGACAGAGATGTAGCCAACGGGAGCATACGACCCAAGGCAATTGTGGTGACTTAACAATTGTGTTTATGTGGTGCTGAAGACCCAATTTCAGATACACAGGAAGCCTTTGGCAGTATAGTGAATCAGCAAAAAACCGATAGTTCATAGCAGGGGCGGTTCTAGCATCAGACCTTTAGGGGGGCTCAGCCCCTAGAGCAATAGCATAATTTCACTAAATGCCATGGTCAGGCAAGGGAGGGGGTTGAAGGGGGGCTTCGGCCCCCCTCAAAAGGGTCTCGAACCGCCACTGGTTCATAGTTCATATTGTATGTGATGCTTTGTAATCTGACCGCATTCTACTTTGTCGCCAAGGGGGCGCTCTTGGCTCAATTTTGGGTCCCAGGACAGCGAGAGAACAGAGCTAAGAGTTTAGAGATGGCTATACTTGCCCAGCAAGACACCTGTATGATGGATGTAGGTCAAATATTCCACTATTATTACTTTGTTCTACTCTATTATTATCACTATTTCTATTATTATCTTTTCTGCCAGGTACCCAGGTGCAGGGGTATCTCCCAGCCCCAGGCCTTTCTGTGTGGAGTTTGCATGTTCTCCCCCCGTGCTCACAGGGGTTTCCCCTCCAGAATATAAACCCAATGGAAAAACATGCAGAACAGATCGCTAACGCTGTTGCGTCCCTGACGAAGACGGACAGGAGCACTTGGATTGGTCCCCGGACTTGGCCACAGCCCATGTCTGCTCCTGGCTGTCCTTGGGGGGGAAGGACGAAGGGAATGGGTCAAGCGCAGAGACAAAATTTCATCGGCGACCCCCCATAAAATAATGCATGTATGTGTTCCTGACTTCCTGTGTGTTGACCTGGGCAGTGGGCACTGATCCCCGATCTGCAGTGGGATCTCCCTGATCCGTGCCCAAGTGGACCTGGGCAGTGGGCACTGATCCCCGATCTGCAGTGGGATCTCCCTGATCCATGCCCAAGTGGACCTGGGCAGTGGACACTGATCCCTGATCTGCAGTGGGATCTCCCTGATCCGTGCCCAAGTGGACCTGGGCAGTGGGCACTGATCCCCGATCTGCAGTGGGATCTCCCTGATCCGTGCCCAAATGGACCTGGGCAGTGGGCACTGATCCCCGATCTGCAGTGGGATCTCCCTGATCCGTGCCCAAGTGCGGTACACACCCTAGTGTGAAAGCCCTCTTAAACACCACATGAACCAATGTACAGTTTCTTCCCCTTCGGATGTATATATTTTTTATTAGCCTTCGGGAGAGGTGTTAGTTGGTCAATGCCTAGGCTAACTGGCCATGTCCGCTTCCATTCATTGTGCTAAGCTAGGCTAATGTGGAGCCACGATAGCTTTCTACTGAACGCACAGAGAGAAAACTGGTATCTATTTTCTTGTCTCTCTCTGGAGAAGAAGATGTTCTTTTAAGGCAAGAATTAGTTGGAACGCACATGTAAAAAAAAAGACTGGTATGCTCTTTTAACTGGTATGCTCTGTTGTTGGAGATTCATACAAAAAAAAGAATAGCAGATTTACATTTTGTATCAACTATCAAGGCAGGAATGACTTGGGACCCGCATGTAGATACTATATCTGCACATATCCTACTCTTACTAGTTACGCTGCTAGCCAGTATGACTACTACCATACTGTCTTCATACCTGTATCACTGTACATACATCTGATTAGCATTACACTCTATAGTACTTAGTAGTACTAATTTGTTTATTCTGTACCCAGTTTAATTACCAGGTACATTGCATATTTCTGTTGCACTTTACTGTTACATTTGCACTCTGGTTGGATGCCAAACTCCTTTTCATTGTACTGTACTTGTGCTGTATAATGACAATCTAATCTAATCTAATCTAACAATTTATACTGTGAATTTCTCCAGACCACTCTAGACATCACCTATTATTTGAATACATACACCTAATAATAATAATACATTCTATTTGAAATGGCGCCTTTCTGGTCACCTTACATAGGGCAAAATATAAAATATACATGATAAAAACATGATACAAAATATCCATAGTTAAAAATGATTTACGTAGAATATACGATTTATAACAGACAGCAGACACACATAGACTTTAGAGTTTGTGTGAGGAAACAGTCAGGGGCGTGCAGAGTGAACAAATTAGTTTTGAGTAGTGTTTTGAAAGACGTTAGTGACACATGGCGGATGCGTGTGGGTAGAGAGTTCCAGAGCCCGGGTGCTGTAGAGCTGAACCCTTTGTAGAGAGTCGATTGATTGATTGATTGAAAACTTTATTAACAGATTGCAGAATGGGTACAATACAGTACGGCTCAATACAAACAATTGTTAAGAGGATGCAGACCAGAAAAAGACTTTCGTCTTGTTTACATCAGGGTCCCCCATTTTCAATTCATCAAGACTGGTATGCTCTTTTAACTGGTCTGCTCTGTTGTTGGAGATTCATAAAAAAAAAATAGCAGATTTACATTTTGTATCAACTATCAAGGCAGGAATGACTTGGGACCCGCATGTAGATAAATCAAGACATTTATGACTATAAATAATACTATAAAAATATATATATACATTCGAAGGGGAAAAAACTGTACATTGGAGGGGGTTGGGTGGGTTTGGTGGGTGGATGCAGGGGGGTTTGGACATTTACCGGGGCCAGTTTCTAATTGCAGCCACCCGTAGGTGCTCTTTGAGAGTGGTTTTGAAGGAGGGTAGGGATTCACATTATTTTACGGCTGTGGGTAGGGCGTTCCACATTATTGTGGCATAATTGCGAAACGTGTTTAGTCCCTTCTTGGAGCCGAATCTGGTGTGCTGAATCGAGTGGTGCGGATAGACAGGAGGCCACTTGAGGAGGAGCGGAGAGTGCTAGTCGGGGTGTAGTCTTAAAGGAGGTCAGAGAGATAGGGGAGTGCAAGGCCTGTGTATGTGAGGATGGGGATCTTGAGGATCTGTTGGAACTGGTAACCAGTGTACAGCTGTAGCAGACTACAGAGAGTGGCCTGTTCAGCCGAACGCACAATTGGAGGGGGGCTTCCCACTCTCCAGAACATTTACAACAAGCGGTGCATGGGTAAGGCTAAGATAATTATCAAAGACTCCAGCCACCCAAACAACTGCCTCTTTGAACTGCTGCGGTCAGGCAAGCGATACCGGAGTCTCATGGCAAGCACAGAAAGACTCAGAAGAAGCTTCTATACCCAGGCCATCAGGATGCTCAACGAACAATAACACTATGTAACAACCATCAAATGCACTCACAGCACACACATCCACACGCACACACTCACTTTAAACAAACAACTCACTGCAGCACCCACTTTACACACTTTAGAACACCTAAACACACTTATTTATTGGTAAAGAATTTGCACTACAACCCATACCTCATTACACCTTACTGTAAATTGTACCTAAATTGTACCTCATCCCATTTCTGCTTTGCACTATATAGTATATTGTATATTAGTATATTGTATAGTATATTGTATGGTAACTCAGTTACTTCTACTGCATTGAACATTGTACACGTACATACTGAACACTTGTGCCTACGTACGTGACTTCTATTTTATACTTGCTATACTTATTTTATTTTATTTTATACTTATCTATTTTTGTCTAGCACAGTCTCTGGAGCGTAACAGAAAGAAGCATTTTGTATAAAAGTATTCTGTACTTCTGTATGACAACTAATAAAGAAACTTGAACTTAAAACTTGAACTAGCTGAGTGAGGGGGGGGGGGGGGGGGGCGTGATGGGAGTCGGGCAGCAGAGTCTTGGATGATATGAAGTTTGGCGGGGAGTCCAGAGTCCGCGAGCGGATTTTTTTTGTGCCATTTTTTTATTGATGAAAACGCATAATATGGTTTTTACCTATACATTCGGATCAGCAGTTCAGCACCTGCACTGTTGGTGGGTGAGCCTAGTAAAGGATGTCGCATTGCGTTCAGAACACACTTCAGAAACAAACATAGTATCAATGAGAGCATCAATAATACACCTGAGTGATGTCTAGTAAAAAAAAAAAAAAAAAAATTGGGGGCCCCCTTCCAGTGCTGGGCCCTTGGAATCATCCTAAGCTACCCCCCCCCCCCAGCTACGCCCCTGGACATATGTGTAACGGTTGTGACAATGTCACCTCAAACTTCGATGCCCCGAGGGAGGTTCGAACCCGGGTCTCCCATGCCACGTGCAACAGCACAGACCGCTATACCAAGAAGTGAACTCACTGCTTTGTAACGTGTCTATGTGTCTTTTTGAGGATGATAGTGAGTTTAACCCATAGCACCGCTACTTACCCCAGCCCTTTGTGACTGCGCTTCACGATACCATCCGTTACACTCATCCTCCTTAAACTCACTCCACTCCACCCAAGGCATCCGGGTCAGTCGGCACCATTGTAATGGTTGTGAAAACGTCACCTCAAACTTCGATGCCCAGAGGGGGTGTCTTTTTGAGGATGAGAGTGAGTTTAACTAACCCATAGCACCGCTACTCACCCCAGCCCTTCGTGACTGCGCTTCACGATACCATCCATTACATATGGACAAAGTATACTGTAGTTGGGGTGAGATTGTTCACGCATTTAAACATCAATTTGATAACAGAAACAGGGTAGGCGGGGGCGGCTAGGTGGTGCAGTAGGAAAGGCGCTCACCACCAATGCAGGCTTCGTCCACATTGCAGCCGGCTTGTGGGAGGCATGGCCTAACAGCGGTCGAGACAGGGGAGGGTAGAATTGGACGATACGAAATTGGGATGGGAGAAAAATAGAACCATTATTAGAACGATTATGGTGTACAGTTGAAGGATGAATTGCAGCGCGTCCAGCTCATCTTTCGTTGGATTGACATGTCTAATAATGCTGTTTCCATGAATACCGCTAGATGTAGGCCCGTCCTCTATACCTATCCACTCGTTTATAGTTAACGGGTACGTTCAATTAGACTAATACCATTCGTTTGCGTTGCCAAGCTGGTTGATAGCCTACTCCATTTGAAATTCCATAGCAACGACACATCTTTAGGAAATATTCTTCTACGTCAAGTTCACTGAAATCAATATAAAAGACCCTATAGAATTGTCTGTATTCATCCTATATTTTCCCCACGACGGTGCAACTTGCTGTATAAAAGCAATAATACACTTGAACCAGTGGGATATCATGAATATTGCTACTCTGTGATGCCCACGCTCTCATGGCTGCGGGCGCATCACAGCTGTGGCAATATTCATGATATTCCACTGGTTCTTGTGTATTATTGCTTAAATATATCATGGCATGCATGAACAGTTGAGCTTCCTTAATATATATGTAATGTCTTATTATTCTAAAATAGTTCAGATTTGTCTTTACAGTCTTGCATAGCTTTTTAACATGTTTAATCAAATTTGAGTTGGGAGTCCAAAATGATAGCTACGTATTTATTATTTATTTATCTTTTGCTTTTCTTCTCATGGAAAAACACAATGAAACAGTCTTTCTTTAACTCATTGACTGCCACGCTGTTTTCCCATCTTTACTCAATGGCACCAGTGTTATTGACCATTTCCGCGATGTTTGCAGAGCCATTGTGTGTTCTGTATTATAGCTATGGAGCCAATAGTATGGCTCATTTGACAGGCATTGTTTATAGTGCAACACTGACAAACCAGTTAATTTCTACATACTTTAGTTTGTGCGCTATTCCACGCTAAACATCGGCCCTTTCCAAAATAATACAGTATTTTTTTCTAGATTGCGAGATATGACGTGTTATATGCATATGCCCAAATCGTTCGGGGTTGGCCGCCTGAAACCTATATTATTTCCAAATCAAAGGTATATACCATATATAGATTTTTCTTCACAAAATCATCTAGGGGGGGGGGGTCATTTTACGAAGCTGCATCGTTACCAAAAGCATGTTTTAGGTTCAGTAAACGACGACGCTGTGATCGATAAAACAAAAGCAGGTTTTAGGTTCGGTTTAGGTTAGAAATCTCGGGTATGGTGCTCAACGGTTGGCGACGAAACCCGAGAAATGTCGGATTTGGCCCAGAAAGATTTAAGATTCAGCGTTCAATGGTTGTTTTTGAGCCATTGGTATACACCCTCCATTTAATTTGTTAATGTCTCTGCTGCTACACAAGGGGTTTTAGCCAATAAATGATTGTGTCATCAGCATACGTCCATCATCAGCCTATTATGTGATGATAATAGACATTAAGGACTTGCCAATTGCCAAATAATCATCATGATATTAACATTTAATAGGGTTAAGGGTCTGTAAGTGAAGCACCATGAAACCATTATTAATCACACATTTATGGTATTTAGAGGTATTTGATTGACTGAAAAGGACAGTCATGCTCTTACTATTGCCCTACTTCAACCAAGCTGTGGTTTGTTTCCTACCTCTTCTATGTACCCATACACACACACACATCACAGCCAATTTACTAGAAGAAAGAACAACATTAGCTAAGTTTAGTTTTAAATGTTCCTTAATGTTCACAAATCCTGGTGAACACAGGTAATGGACCTATCTTAAACCCTGTGGAGGTCAATTAGCTGGTAGCACAACTGTAAGCAAACTTTGATTGTACTCATTTAGTATTTATTTTCTTACTTTGAAATGGTTTATTTATCTATTCTTCTTTAATTTCTCTATTGGAATCCCAAATTAAGCTACTTGTTGGTGTTGTTGAGGAAGTGGGAGCTGTGGAATCAGCTTGTCAGCTTTTAAACCCTCTGGCTCTGGGTCCTCTAATTCAAGAAATGTAGAAGGAAGGAAGTCATTCAACTTTATTTATGTAGCACTTTTCAAGACAGCAGTTCCAAAGTGCTTCATAATACAAATGCATAATAATACACAGCCAATAAAAAAATTTAAATAAAATGTATCTATAAAAGGGAAAACCTGTATCAGAATTCAGATTTGTATAAAACCCAATAACATTTCTAGCAGATAGTTTTATATTCCCTGCTAAATGCCAGAGGTATGGACTAATACTCTTCGATACTTGGTCTGGCCCAATGGCCGAGATTTCTTCCGAATTTCTTAGAGGTCCTCCTCAGAGGAGTGCCCCGTTGCCCTCGGAAGTGTGGGACGTCGACCTGCTGTACTTGGATCCAGACATTCTCTCCGGTCTCCGTGTTCTCTGAACGAGCAGCTGTAGGTTGCTCCTGAACTTCGCCCCGACAAAGGCGTACAACACGGGGTTGATGCAGCTGTGCACCAGGGCGAGGCAGTGGGTGACATGCAGGGCCTTGTCCACCGATTTCCTCATGTCACAGTTGTACGGCACCAGATCAGCTCTCAAGAGCGTGTCCGTGATCACCGCCAAGTGGTACGGCGTCCAGCACAGCAGGAACGCAATCACCACGGCGATGATCACCCGCATGGCCCGGTGCTTCTGGAAGCCACGCGTACGCAGCAGCCGCGCGATAGTGATTCCGTAGCAGGTCACCATGATGGCCAGGGGGACCAGGAAGCCCAGGATGTGGCGGAGTCCCCGCGTCGCAAGTCTCCATGACGTGGCACTGCCCGGGTCGAAGTGTTCGGAGCAAACCGTCACCGCCGAGTCCTCCGGTACGAAAGCCTTGTTGAACACAGCGGGTAGCGCCAGGGCCACGCCGAGTCCCCAGACCGACACGCAGACGGCCCAGCTGCACCTCCGGTGGCGATCCTTGCGAGATTCAGCGGCGCACACGATCACTAGGTAGCGATCGATGCTGATACAGACCAGGAAGAGGATGCTGGTGTAGAAATTAGTCTCAATGACGAGGCTGACGGACTTGCACATGAAGTCTCCGAAGATCCAGCCAAAGATGGCTTCCGCAGCCCAGAATGGGAGCGTCAGGGCCAGCAGGCCGTCAGCCACCGTCAGGTGAAACAAATACACATCTGATGGAGACAAGGCCTGCCGGTTGGTGCCTATCACTAACCCCACCAGCAGGTTCCCAGGTATTGCCAACAGGAAGATGGCCACATGGACGACACACAGGGTCACGGCCTCCTTGTAGCTGAGCGGTCTGGGCTCACAGAGTAAAGTGTCCGGGTCCACGACATATGGCGTGGTGTCGTTGTAACTGGTGTCGTTGACTGGGTCGTAGAAATAATCTCCAAAGAGAACGGTGAAAGACATGGCTGAGCAGGGGAAAGAGGTGAACGTTAATATACTGTATATTGTAAAAACCTTGAAACAGAATCCAACAATAGTAGCTTTTTCTTTCAGCTTACGCTGTACAAGACGAGTTAGATATTGGATTCAGTTGTGCGCTTTTGTCAAATCCACATTCTCTTTCGTTCTGTTTTATGTTTTTCATCAAACAAATTCTATTTGGATATTAACAAATGAGGTGCTTACCTTCTAATGTTTGCTTGCCTCAGCGGAGAGAGTTGACACCTGGTTGAGTCCGCATCTAAAAGGCATATCTTCAAGTTGGGTTGGTATTTTTTCTTTCATGGAGAGATGCCACAATTTCCTGCTCCCCTCCGTGATATGTTACGCAGCACACGTATGCGTCACCAATGTCCCCTTTTAGATTTGTCACCACAAAACTCTCGCAATTGACAGTAAGATGCCTCAATAAGAATGATTGCAAGAGTGAACCATAGCATCCATATATATATCAAGAAGTGTGACTTGCAGGATAAGTCTGATGGGGTTTTGGAAGTGTGGTCCCCCTATTTGTCTACCTGATAACTTAAGACAAATTTACATTTACATTTTTAATACCCATGTTCCTGTACTTCATATGTGACTTGCTCTATAATTTTCTGTCACATTGACCCCAGAACACATTTTGAGGTCCATACACTGTGATACGCTGATTCCTAGCTTTCTAATGATATCAATATTGTCTTTGTACTTCAAATATATTTTTTTTAATATTCAAATATTAAGCGAGATACTGCACATTATGTACTGTCACCGAACCATGTATTTTGTGCGTAAACGTGAGCATTCTATTTTTGATGGCTGGTATCGTTGTCAACACTGTCTGAATGGGAGTCAGATTGTGGGCTGATCAGTCGAATCCATTGTTACCCCTCCCATAATATTGGTGTTCAACAGTCTTACTATTTATTGTCCATTGATCGTATTGATTAGGCTAACTAAAATAGAGGAAGAGGATTGCATTTGTTTCACGGATCAACTGTGAGGGAAAGTCACAGAAGAAAGTTGGTGTGTGTGTGCGAGTGTGTTTACCACAGTCAACATTATTGTGCGAACAAGAAAAAGATGAACATGTTTAGTCTATTTCAATGACCCTGCTGTGTTACTCAGTCTATTGTAATGACCTGCTGTGTTACTCAGTCTATTGTAATGACCTGCTGTGTTACTCAGTCTATTGTAATGACCCTGCTGTGTTACTCAGTCTATTGTAATGACCCTGCTGTGTTACTCAGTCTATTGTAATGACCTGCTGTGTTACTCAGTCTATTGTAATGACCCTGCTGTGTTACTCAGTCTATTGTAATGACCCTGCTGTGTTACTCAGTCTATTGTAATGACCCTGCTGTGTTACTCAGTCTATTGTAATGACCTGCTGTGTTACTCAGTCTATTGTAATGACCCTGCTGTGTTACTCAGTCTATTGTAATGACCTGCTGTGTTACTCAGTCTATTGTAATGACCTGCTGTGTTACTCAGTCTATTGTAATGACCCTGCTGTGTTACTCAGTCTATTGTAATGACCCTGCTGTGTTACTCAGTCTATTGTAATGACCTGCTGTGTTACTCAGTCTATTGTAATGACCCTGCTGTGTTACAAACGTGTCATTCGCCTGTGGCTTTGTTTCAGGGACACCTGTAGTAGAGGAGAGGGGAGGAGGGGAGAAACAGCCCAATGTTGTTAAATTGTTCCGTTCTCCGCTTGTCATCGTGCATTTACAAGTGTCAACGTTTTATTCATCATCTGAATTTGGTGATGATAAGATCTAAATATTCTTTGTTTATTTTAAATCAGATGAAAACCCACCCCTGCCTTGTATAACGCTAAACCTTTCAGTGCTAATCTCAGCAAGACAGAGCGGGAGAGAGGGAGAGTTCTGAGTACCAAAAATCAACATGGTTGTTGTTATCTCGTCTGTTTGAATGTTAATTGTGGAAAAAAGACTAACAAAAATAAATAATAAAAACATAAATGTATGGGGCAGATCAGCCACATCATGCACAATATATTTATTCCCATCAAGACATGGGGTTGTCTGCATCACATTGTCACATTGTATAATGTCTCAGATGATGAAAGTCATTGTGTAAGTCTGGATATGGGGAAATGTGCTTTAGCAAACATGAAGTTCCTCCAATGGTGAGAACTGAAAAACACAGTGGTGTAATTCCTTCATTACTAAACATATGTATGAATACATTATGTCTTAGGAGAGGAGTGTGAATACTTATTTATAAATTTTTTTGTTTGTTTGTTTTTATATAATAATAATAATAATAATAATAATAATAATAATAATAATAATAATAATAATAATAATAATAACTTTGTTTGTATAGCACCTTTCATACAGAGGTTGCAGTTCAAAGTATATCCAAACAGAGTTTATTTTGTGATGAAGTTATCAGTTCTGAATCACTATTGTCAGATAATCCCAGGAGTGCTCTCATAGTCTCACAGTCTAGTTACCAGCTCGAGTGTTTACATCTCGACGACACCAGTTGCAGTCTTAACATTTACAATATAAATTCAGAATAAATGTACAAGTGGTACACCCCTCTCAGCTGAAATACTATGCAAGTCAATGGTAAATGGACTGCATTTATGTCGCTTTTATTCAAAGCGCTTTACATCTTAAGCCTTACATTCTCTCACACATTCACACGCAAAGGGCGGAGGCGACCATGCAAGTTGCCAACCTGCTCATCAGGAGCAGCTTGGGGTTAAGTGTCATGCTCAACCTCCTTTTTGAGTCATTATTGCATAGTTAGAGGTGAACTATGCAGGCTAGTTTGTGGAGATATACATTCTAAAATCAGAGTAAAGTAAAGATTTATATTGTATATTTTCATAGCTGAAGAATATACAAACAAACAACTAAAATTGTTGTTGTTGTTGTTGTTGTTGTTGTTGTTGTTGTTGTTGTTGTTGTTGTTGTTGTCTTCAATGGAAGGACCTGTCTATAGGCTTATGATTTCCTTAACCACTCAATACACACAAGCCATGCAAATCATCATGAAAACGATAAGACACTGTTTAAAGACAATGTTAATAACCACTCAATACACACAAGCCATGAAAATCACCATGAAAACGATAAGACACTGTTTAAAAACAATGTTAATAACCACTCAATACACACAAGCCATGCAAATCACCATGAAAACGATAAGACACTGTTTAAAGACAATTAACCACTCAATACACACAAGCCATGCAAAGCATCATGAAAACGATAAGACACATGTGTAAACATGTTTTCCACAACATTAGTGTTAATACAATTTTGATAACCACACATGTTAATATTGATCAAATGTTAAATAGCCATACTCAAGTCACACAATGCCATGCAATAGCCATTTTAACCATTTTAGTCAACTAACTTTCTTTACATGCTCTTTCTTTTCTAGATAGTATGACAAACATCCACCAGCATACTAATAATAATGATAATAATAATAATTGTATAGCTTAATGACAGGGGCCCCAGCATACATGCCATAACTAAGGAAGGCGACAGTGAAACAATTCGTTCTGTAGCGATGTTACAGTAATAATATGTTTAAACTATTTGGGTTTAGTTTGGCAGGCCTCAATCTAGGGTTTGACGCCTACATTGTCAACGTTCCATGTGATTTCAAATGTGCTTTAAAAAAAATTATAATTATGCAATGGAGTGCATTTGCAAGGAACACAAGACCAAGAAAATACAGCATGTGTCCAAAACACACAAATGCAACAAGACATTTAGTGACTCTACCTAATGGCATCAATCTATGTGTCACCAGTCTCTTGTCTCTCTACCTTAAAGCTTGTTTTTTGTGAGATAACTCTACAGGTATCTTTAATAACCATATAGCGGTGGAAGAAGTACTCAGTTAATTTACTTAAGTAAAAGTAGAAATACTCTAAAATAGTACTCTGTAAAAGTAAAAGTCATCCATTCAAAATTCTACTTAAGTAAAAGTAGAGAAGTATTTGATATTAAAGTGTTTGGGAGCATTCCTCCTCTACCATTGACGTCTAAAGGTTGTGTTAAAGTGGTATGTGGTCCAGTTATGCTGCTTTGATTATATACTCTTGAAGTCAGCAGGCTTCAAATGTGAAAGTACGTATAATCTTCATAAATCTTTGTCATGTTTTCTATGCAAAATATTTTTCTTCAAAGTAACTGAAGGGTTCAGATAAAGTACCAAAAAATGAAATGCAGTGGAGGTACAGGTCGCCTAAAATGAAAATACACAAAGAGCAAAAATGGTCTCAACCTTTTAAAATGGTATGACAACCATTCGTCAGCATACACAAACATAATATTATACAGTAGTCTACTATCAACGGCCTAATGACAGGGGACCCAGCAGACACGCCATGGGGAAGATGACGGTGAAACCATCCCCTTCCTCTGTAGCCTCAGGTCTGTGTTACAGTAATAAAGTCACAACTATGGCTACTTGGGTCTTGCTTGGCAGGCACAGCAGCACCCTGTGCCCTCGTAAATAACAAAGGTAGAATAGTCAATAGTCAGCATGATGATGTGATGCCTCATTGCATTGTTGTGTGGGTGTAAGTATAGGGAGATGCACTCGGGTTAGCACCACTGAGTGATTGATTGGGGCGCGGGGTCCACCTCCCTCCATCTTGGGACGAGACGGTCTCCAAACGAGAAAGGCTGGCATCCCCCAGGTATCTGGCTTCCCTTGCGCCATCTGTGGACGGGTGTGCGGCTCAAGGATCGGACTCAACGCCCACGAGAAGTGGCACCAGCGGCAGTGTCGCTAACTCCCCTCCCCACCCCCCCCTCTCCCCATCCCTGGAGCAAGCGTCATCATCGAACACGATGGACAGCTAAGAGAGTGTGTGTGTGTGTGTGCGTGTGTGCGTGCGTGCGTGCGTGCGTGCACTGGCATCCACAGTATTTTCCAGTGAATGGGGCAAAGACCTAAGCAAAGCCTTCGACACCATCAGCCGTGAGCTGCTCTGGAAACACCTCAACAAACTTGGGGTACCACCCAAGTTTCTCTCCATCCTTCAGCAGCTGCATGACGGGATGCAAGCCAGAGTCCAGACGGGTGAACTCCAGTCAGAATTATTTAAGGTTAATGTTGGGGTGAAGCAGGGCTGTGTCTTGGCTCCGATGCTCTTTAATCTCCTCCTCTCTGCCGTCACCTGTCTCTTCCGCCGAGCCTTGGGACATGAAGACGGTGTCCATGTGGAATACCGCCTTGATGGTAGTCTCTTCAACATCCGCCGGCTCCAGGCACACACAAAGACAAAATCCTGCCATGTCTGTGAGCTACAGTACGCTGAGAGTCTATGCAACATGCTCTCGACATCATATACAGTCTGTACCAATCCTTCGGTCTCCAGGTCAACATCCAAAAAACGGAAGTCATGTCCCAACTCACTTCCCGAACCTCTACACTTCCCAGCTTTCACATAAACGGTGTTCCACTTAAAACAGTGGATCATTTCACCTACCTCGGCTCCACTCTGTCCTCATGCTGCTCCCTTGACGCGGAGATACACACACGTATCAATAAAGCCGCATCATCCTTTGGACGCCTACACAGCAGGGTTTTTGAAACCCGAAACCTGAAGGTCAGCACTAAGGTTGCCGTTTACAACGAACGCAGTATGTCTCTCCACTCTGCTCTATGGAGCAGAATCCTGGACCCCATACCGCCGGCACATCACCAACCTGGAGGCCTTCCACATCCGTTGCCTACAAAGGATCCTCGGCCTGACCTGGGAAGATCGAGTCCCCCACACAGGCATCCTCAACAACACCAACTCAATCTGTGACCAAGAAACATCTTCGCTGGATAGGGAACACCATACGTATGCCTGACCACCGCATGCCCCGCCAAGTCCTCTATGGTCAACTGAGAGGAGCAAAGCGGGTTGCTGGAGGCCAAAAGAGACGCTTCAAGGACTATACCAGGGATCTCCTAAAGTGTGCAAACATCAACAACACGCAGCTTGAAACTCTGGCACTCGACAGATCAGCCTGGCAAGTCACTTGTGCCACTGCAATACACCAAACCAACCAAGACCCTAGATCTGAGAGGCGCACACAATGACGCCAGTGGGCGGCTGGCATCCCCCAGGTATCTGGCTTCCCTTGCGCCATCTGCGGACGGGTGTGCGGCTCAAGGATCGGACTCAACGCCCACGAGAAGTGGCACCAGCGTCGTTGAACCCCCCCCCCATCCCTGGAGCAAGCATCATCATCGAACACGATGGACAGCTAAGAGAGTGTGTTTGTGTGTGCATGTGTGTAATGTGTGCACTGGCATCCACAGTCTTTTCCAGTGGCTGGGGCAAAGAATATGAGGACTAATATATGAGGACTTCCATACTGCATAGGGATTTGATTTGATTTGATTTTATTACGGATCCCCATTAGCTGGTGCCATGGCAACCAGCTAATCTTCCTGGGGTCCACACAAAAAACATACAAAAACAATTATTGCAAAACAGAATTATTAGGGAGGGAGGGAGAGAGGGCGGGAGGGGGGGGGGGGCTGGACATGGTCATTGCTCAGGACATCAGGCTCTGCACCCTATGAGACCCCTTATAAAATACAATACAAAGGATTCTGGTGCAAGAGTCCCTCCTGCACCACGTCTGGGTTAAATTAGTACATTGAAGTGTCTTCTTACCCCATCAGGCAGGAAATAGACACCAGAAATATCTAGAGCCAAATGTTATTTTGCTTCCCCAATCTGATAATGGCACGCAGGGTCACACAGAGAGCAGGGGTGGTTACACCATGCCATTCTGTGTGTGTGTGTGTGTGTGTGTGTGTGTGTGTGTGTGTGTGTGTGTGTGTGTGTGTGTGTGTGTGTGTGTGTGTGTGTGTGTGTGTGTGTGTGTGTGTGTGTGTGTGTGTGTGTGTGTGTGTGTGTGTGTGTGTGTGTGTGTGTGTGTGTGTGTGTGTGTGTGTGTGTGTGTGTGTGTGTGTGTGTGTGTGCGCGCGCGCGTGTGTGTGTGTATGCGCGAGCGTGTGTGTGTGTGTGTGTGTGTGTACATGTGTGCGTGTGTGTGTGTGTGTGTATGCGCAAGCGTGTGTGTGTGTGTGTGTGTACATGTGTGCGTGTGTGTGTGTGTGTATGCGCGAGCGAGGGTGTGTGTGTGTGTGTGTGTGTGTGTGTGTGTGTGTGTGTGTGTGTGTGTGTGTGTGTGTGTTGTGTGGCATAGGGCTGGATGCACCATACCCATTCTTCCATTTCCTAAGCACAATAGAACTAGTTTTCTCTGAATCTCACAGGCAATGGAGACATTCATGGTACCCAAAAAAATATATATAGAAGGTAGACAGCGGGGCGATCAAATCATCAGACTAGGCTCTCTCTCTCTCTCTCTCTCTCTCTCTCTCTCTCTCTCTCTCTCTCTCTCTCTCTCTCTCTCTCTCTCTCTCTCTCTCTCTCTCTCTATCTCTCGATGTTGTTTCCGTGGAACCTGAATCCACAGATCAGGTTATCAGAAATAGAATGCAGAAGATGAGTTGAACACATGAACACACACATACACACACGCAACACAACCTTCTGCACTCGCACACACACAGACGCACCACAGGTCACTTTAAACACACAAGAAAAGGACACTTTAAAGGAAGGAAAGGACACTTTAAGAAAATAACTTATTGTGATTGTTGTATATAGTTAGTAACAGCAAGTATAACATAGGGACATAGAAGAAAAACTGCACATTGTGTTATGTACATAGGATCCAGTGCCTTTAAGTGATTTATTAACATGTCTATTTACCATGTCTATTCTAGTTATCTTTTTTATTGTTATTACTATTACTATTGTTTTTATTGCACAATCGAAGCGGGCATGGCCAACCGCATTTCACTGTATGCCCTGGTATGTATGTGATGAATAAAACTCTTGAATCTTGAATCTTGAGTTGTAGCAACCTTTTCCGGGCAAGTATCACCTTGTTAACGACACTCAAACGGAATTAGTGTTGCTGGAGCTTTTCATCTGATCCACAGTTCGCCTCTGGCATCTGGGAAGTGAGCTTCTTCTTGAGTCCTCTTGGAATGGAGGCTTCAATAATGTTTTTTTGTTTACCATCATCATCTCCACTTACAATGGCGCAGGGTATCCATCAAAAAGAGGCAACCTTTTTATTGACAGTATTTATTTGAAGGGCACCAACCTTTTCCATTTGCAGGTTTTAGGTGCGGGAGGGTCCCTTTTTGTTGCTTGAGCGTTTGCCCTTCCAAACGCCTGTTTTGTCCAAATCAAGAATAGAAGGTTACACGTTTGAGCCCAACCCTGCTGAAGCATCCGCGAAGTAGTCCAAGGGCAGCATATTAGCTGACCCTGTAAATTACACAACTCCGTACTTGCCTGAAACCTGGCAGACACATCCTTTAGCTTGCAATTACCTTGTCACATCAGAGACGGGCTAAACTCAAGAATATGCAACGTTGTTGTTGTTGTCAAGTCAAGGGTATGTGTGACATTGTGGTATGTCCATCAGATACCACTGTCTAGCTATGTTTTTGTTTTTTTTAATTACATGCTGGATTGTTTTTGCCTCTTCAGATCCCACAGAAGAGATAACATGTCGTCTTGTTTTGCTGCCAAGCATAATGTTATGCCCAAACGGCAACATGTTGGGTTTGGGAAGCTGTGAATACATCTGACCGTTATCACATTGAATGCGTCAACTGTGCTTGGAATTGATTTGAGTGTGTGAGTGTTTGTGCATTTTTCAGTAGATCACACATTACAGTTATTTACGAGAAGAGTTCCAATGTGCATTCTTTTTACACCTCAAAGTGCTTAGTCATGAAATTGGACAAATCCCGTTTAGCATGCAAAATAAAACAAAGTAAGTAGTAGGCTACATCAATACAAGAGATGATCAGAACATTCGTCTTTGTCAAATTGTGCTGTCAAATAAATGATCACCCAACTGAAATGCTATTCAGATGGTCCAAATGATGAACAAAAGGTTTGACCCCTACACTCTGTGAACAGTAAGCATTCCACAATATGCACGTTATTTAATATAGCCTAATTACAAATACCAATGGCGAGTCCTAGTTTTGGATCTGCACGTCGTACAGGGTAACCGGGCTGCAACAGAGTCCATTGTGATGTAAGGAAGACACGAGACCTGGACGATGAGTGTGCAAAGCGCAAAAGAAACCATGCAAAAGGAGGAGACACACACTCAGTGACCACACCCTGTGGTCTCAGTCTCCTATGTGTTTTTCCGCAAAGCTTGGATGTTCACGCAAGACACCAAATAACTAAACATCAGGCTACATATCTGTATATTACTGACTGATTAGGAATCATGGAAATATTTTAAATACAGTATAGCCTTCACTGGCTGCAGGTGCTCAGAGACTGGCTTTCGTGGAGTGGTGATGGAGTCATGGAGAGTCAATCACTGTTGCTGCATTAAGTAGATACATAGATAGATAGAGATCTTTATTGATAAGGAACATATATACATATAGAGCCCCACCATTATCAAATGGATAAAAAACGCAAGAAAGCTTACAGCTTATTTCCATTGCAGTCCTTCAGAGTAATAGGCACTGGTGAGTGTAGGTGTATGAGAGTATGAGTGCATGATACAACATGCACTTGTCAGAGCCTGTGGGTAAAGCGAGGGTGTGCCCACCATGCAGGGGGGGGGGGGGGATACAGTCAAATAAATTAAATAAAAGACCATTAATACAATAAGAAATATACCCCTCAAAACCTATTAAAATACCTTAAGATGAAATAAAATCAACTAAGATAAATAGAATATAATTAAACCCAGGTTCTGCTTCTCCTGATCCAGCTCTTGACTTTGACTTTAAAAGAGGAATAGGGGCTAATTAACTTAAGGTCTGCTGGTAGCCTATTCCAATCTAATGCCGCAGAGTACTGGAATGAATTCTGACCAATGCATCTTTTGCATTTTACTGGGACCAGATCTGTAGGGCTCCCTCTAGTGCTGTGAACCATGTACGTCACTGACCTTAAAGAGATGAGTAAAGAGATAGTAAAGAGATGGGACCGCGACGACCGATAGCGTTGAAGGTTGAACTAATATGAGGTTAGGTTTTTGCGAGTCTGTTTGGCTTTTATGTGTCGAGAGTTTCCTTCCCTGAAACACTGCTGTGAATAAAGACAACGTGTAAAACATTTAATTATTTGACAAAGCCACTGCACGTAGTAAATAATCTTTGCTGTCACCACCCTGGCTTTCCCCAAACTCCTACTTGCCTTGTATAGCTATGCATAGGCGTAGATTTGGGGGGGGGGGGGGGGGGGTTGCAGGGGACATGTTACCCTCAATATTGAGAAGAGGTCAATTTGTCCCCCTCAAAAGATATAGCTAATATGAAAGACAAACCCCTCCCCAACAATTTCAGACACGAGACACCCCTACAGGACCATACCATTTCAGACACCCCTACAGGACCATACCATTTCAACCTTGCAGACGTGTTTCTCATAAAAGTACACTCCAGGGGGAGGACCACCAGACCCCCCACTTAAAGTGTCCCCCCAAATGTTGAAACCAAACCTACGCCCCAGAGTCAGTGATGGGGACTCTGAAATGACTTCCCACTGAAAGAAGTTGAAGTGCAGCAAAGCTACCCTCAGGAGAAATATAGTTTTGTTAACTAATGTTACTTAGAGAAAGTAGTACTTAAAAAAAAAAAAAAAAATCTGCAATGTCAAATTCTAACATATAACACTAAATGAGGCGACATCACTGCAAAACATACCACTCAAGTGAATACTCACTTGAATATTGATGACAGTCATATCAAATAATCCTATCTGGGTTCACCATAGAAAATGGTGCAAGTGGGCGGCTACGTGGCGTAGTGGGCAAGGCGCTCGCCACGAAATCTGGAGACGCTGGGCTTGCCTGTTCGAGCCCAGCGCTCCACATTTGCTTTCAGTTTAGCTGGTCGTCCGTACTAATACACATTGGCCGTATTAGGGGGTGGGAAACTGATGGGTGGGGATCGGGCGTTGTGGACAGCGACTCCTACAGGTCGGTTGGTGCGCCTGCGCAGTAGAATCAGGAAGTGTCGGGGGCAGCGTGAGCCTCCCACGCGTTACTCCTCGCCACTGAGAGATCGAGCTGCGCAGGTGAAAAGATGCGACTGCTGTTACCTCAAGTACCGGAGGGGACTTGTGCTATGTATGACTTAGTCCACATTGCAGCCGGCTTGTGGGAGGCAAGAAACAGCGTTCGTGACAGGGGAGGGTTGAATTGGATGATACGAAATTGGGATGGGAGAAAATATAGAAAATGGGAGAAAAAGTGGATAAAAAAAAAGAAAATGGTGCAAGTATAAAACTGGATTGTGTAACATCTGCCTTGCTCAATTAGAACAGTCAACAAAAACATAATACATTTTGTTTATCTCGATCTGGCACCAAAAACAAAAACCACTTACCAACATTACCATAAACCATAAACTACTATAAACAATGAGCCTGTCCGCTTAGTTGTCAGAGCAGAATCTCTTGTAGGGAGAGGAATGGAGGGGTTGGTCAAAGGAGTTGCACTCAAGAGAGGAGAGGAAGTGGTAAAAAAATAAATAAAATACTTTTATAGTAGCCTCCAGCCATAGTTGTATAGTTCCAGTAGTTAACTCTGCTTCAAACTGTAATGTAAAATAATAATAATAATAATAATAATAATAATAATAATAATAATAATAATACAAATATATATATAATAATAATAATAATTCTAAAATCACTGCTAATTTGGATTTAGTTGAACTGCTTGCAATGTAGCTGTAAGCTACTAGTTTAATTAGTAAAACTCAACCAACACAATAACCACCAGGCTGAAGAATAGCTTCTTCCCCGATGCTGAGTTGAGTTGAAATGTTGAGTATGTCATAAATGTCAATATGAATTGAAAATGGGGGACCCTGATGTAAACGAGACAAACGTCTTTCTCTGGTCTGCATCCCCTTAACAATTGTGTGTATTGAGCCGTACTGTATTGTACCCATTCTGCAATCTGTTAAATAAAGTTTTCATTCATTCATTCATTCATTCATTCATTCATTCATTCATTCATTCATTCATTCATTCATTCATTCATTCATTCATTCATTCATTCATTCATTCATGCATGCATGCATGCTGTGAGACTATAACAGTTCATCGCAGCTCATCACTGCCATGCCTCTGCACACTGCACTGTATAGCACCTTATGGCACCTATATCTCTTTAAATATTTTAATCAGTGAATCTATTGGTCTTATTGAATTGGATCAGTTTTACTGAATTAGACTAGGTTTCTTATTTTGGATTAGTTTGCTATACTGAATCAATTCACTGTTTTCATTGATTGTATTTGATTGTATTTTATTGATTGTATTTTATTTATTTGTTTAGTGTATATCTAGCGTCAAACGGCTCTAACTGAGACCTGAGTGCTGTATCCCATGCTTCCATGTCAATGGAAAAATGACAATAAACGTAACTTGACTTTGAATAATAATACAATAATAGAACCCAGAACTTCATTCTGTCTGTCAGCCATTACGCTGCACACATTGTGGTAGTAAGCAAACATACTGCCACTGAAAATGATCAAATGTTGTTGGTAAAGAAATATCACTAAATTAAAGAATCTATGCATATATAGAACAAGTATGTCTGCTTAATTTACTGTATAGATTATTTTTGGCATGAAGTCCAAAAAACATTTATAATTCATTTACAAACAGCATCACTCTATAACTACCTTCGTGATAATTCTGAAGAAAGGGAAAAAATGGCAATTAGACGTTGTCACACATGAAATGATGGCTTGCAAAGAATCTTCCTCAGAAGCTGAGAGATCCCTGTCAAAGTGTGCTTAGGGCTGTGATTTACCTTTTGCAAATGGTCACATAATTATGACCTAAACAAGTGGTTCTCATGGAGGGGTAGTTTAACGTCAAACATTTCACTAACACATCTAGCCCTATAGACACTTTTGGTCTCCTCTGGTATGTACAAGAGTATGTACAAGGTGAACGTGTTTTACCTTCCAGGGTTATCTCTGTTGTAAGTGAACTATAGCAATGAAACTCTTCTCAGATTGTAGTGCCTGGGACGGGGAAAAAACATATTAAATGGGGGGAGGTGGTCTGTGGCCAGGTGCAAATCCATTTTAGGGGACAGGAAGACCTTTTGAGAACCACTGAGGGTTAAGCCTGTCAGGTTGAATCTTCTCTCTGATTGGTTGAATGGAGCGGAGCCCCTGATGCCGCCGCACCAAACATGCCATGCGGTTGTCATACAGTGGTGCATTTAAACAGGCGCTGTGATGTGTATTGTTGATTGTCAAGGCTGAGGTAATACACTGGGGGAATTTGGAGGTAAAATTGATTGGATTGCATGTCAAACAAGGGTCATAGTGGTTAACCTGCATAAGTTCTCACACACACACACACTCTCTCTCACACACACACACACACACACACACACACACACACACACACACACGCACGCACGCACGCACAAACGCACGCACACAACACACACACACACACACACACACACACACACACACACACACACACACACACACACACAGCCCTGTTTAGGCTCTCTTAAGTCACAGCAAATTAATTCATTAATTCAGTTGGGTGGATATAGCATGGTATACTAACATTGCCAGGTTTTAGGGTCTGAATGGGGCCACCCGTACTGAACTCTTACATTCTTACTCTCTCTATGCAAATATACCTGTCCCAGCATGCATTTAGATTCCTTTGGTATCCACCAGGAGCGTTCTGTAACACGAAGGCTTACCTTCAAAGCTCTCCATTTTTTTTATTACAATTGGATTGACGAGGAAGTCCTTGTTTAAAGCATTTCCCTAACTTAATTCTTCCACCGAAACGATCAATAATTAATGGCCTGAAGAATAATTATTATGGTTTTGAGTGGTCATCATAAGACCGTCAAATCGACCTCTATGCTCAATATGTTTCTAAACTTTTCTACACCTACTATGCCTTCACTGGCTATAAGATTCAAGTAGGTCTTACCCATTGCATCGACAATTACAATTGTTTCCCTCTACGACAATAAAGCTCTTTCCTATTAGGCATTCCTATAGCATACCTGAAGCACGTCTGTCATTTTAAGAGAAAAGAAGACAACTTTAACTGTCAGGTTTGTTTATGAGGGTCAGCTAAAAGTGGAATGCATGGGCTGTTGTTTTAATGGCCAGGTGTCCATGGACTGCATTCAGAGAGCTGAAAAACAGCTCTCCAGCTTAATGAAGGATTCTTTTTCACACATGAAATGATGGCTTGCAAAGAATCTTCCTCCTAAGCTGAGAGATCCCTGTCAAAGTGTGCTTAGGGCTGTGGTTTACCTTTGTAAATGGTCACATAATTATGATGTTTGGCCAGGTGTCCATGGACTGCATTCAGTTAGAGCTGAAAAACAGCTCTCCAGCTTAATAAAGGATTATTTTAGGAGAGTAACCAAGTCTAGATTAGATTCAATTCAATTAATTTGTCATTTCACCAAGTACAACGAAATTAAGTTGGCATCTAACCAGAGTGCAAAGTAGCAGTACAGTGCATTGCAGTAGACAGTGTACACAGGTGAAGTATATGACGAAGCTATGGATTAAATGTGCTAAGTGAATGTATGTACAATATTACAGTGGTACGAGTATGAATACACTACGGTAATAGGGCTGGGTGGACTTTGTGTCTTCACTGCATTTTTTTGTACACACTGGAGACAATCAGCGTGCTGAATCCTGGCCAGTGGAAATATGAGGCATAATGTATTTGTTTGTTTAAAGGATCAATAGGCAGCCGCCGATTTTTGGCAACATTCTAGGAATCGTATTATATCTCGATAATAATTGATAGTACGCTATACCCAAAAAAGAAGACTTTCGACACCAAAATGTAATTAAGCAGTTGTGTGCGTACACAAAGGCCTGCTGCTACTTAGGGGGGCGTAGCTTTTGAGGCATTCTGATGCATTCTAATTGCTCCTTCTCATATACATATTTCCAACATATTTTTTTCCTTTCCCTTTGGGTGGGAGGGAGGTTGGATTAGGTTTTATTTGTGTTATTTGCTTCTTCTTTTTTTATTTATTTTTTTAAACTTTTATTCTATAGAAAATAAGAGCTTCAATAGCTTTTGTTCCCATGTATCTCTTCTGCCATATGCTGCCTTTACAATCCTGTTGTGGAAGGCCGAGATTTTGCATGGACCAATGTAGTTTTCTTTTTTATTTAAACAAAAAACAAAACAAAACGAAAGTAACCAAGACTGCAACTAGGTTCAAGGTTCAAGGTTAAAGGTTCTTTATTGTCATTTTTGTGTACTTGCAATCTTGCATACATAAAAACTAAATTATGTTCCAGTCCAACACAGTGCAAACAACAATAGACAATCAAACAATATGCAAAGGTGGGGTCATATCAGATCAAACAATATGAAAAGGTGGGGTCATATCAGATCAGGCACTGTCCTTTGGTTTCAGTCCTACTTGACTGATCGGAGCTTCTCTGTCCATCTAGGGGAATTATCTTCATCCACAGCTCCTCTCACCCCAAGGTTAGATCCTGGGCCCTATACTCTTCCTGCTCTATATGTTGCCGTTGGGGTAAATTTTTATGAAGGATAATATTCATTTTCATTGTTTTGCAGACGATGTTCAGATCTATCTGCCCCTGAAATCTAATAACAAACAATCTACACAGCCACTGCTTGATTGTTTAAACTATGTAAAATCCTGGATGGTCACTAACTTTTTAAATCTCAATGGAAACAAGACAGAGATTATTATGTTTGTATAGCCGGTGTGATCTTACTGTGTTGTGTATTTCGATTCGACCCCTGTTAAGGGATCGCCCTGAGTGGGAGTTGAACCCCGGTCTCTCTGCACCGGGGCCGACATCACAAACCGCTGTGCCAAGAAAGGATATCCCTCCTAAGCGCTCAGTTTGTATGCCTCTGGGGAGTGAGTTTACTTGCAGTACCGCTTACCATCCACAGCCACTGAACTCTTGTACCATCGTGACTGTGGATATACTGCGGTACCTCCGTTACATTTGGGCGTGACCTATGACCCTTTTTTACAACGACCCTATGACAATCCATCTCCATCTGCAACTCCACCTTCACCCCTACCCCAGTCAACCAAGGTGTGCCTCAGGGCTCCGTTCTTGGTCCACTCCTCTTCACATGATCCCCCTTGGTCACATCATCCGGAAACACGGTCTCAATTTACACTCCTACGCTGATGACACTCAGCTCTACATCAGCAGCACCTCACCCTCCACTCCTCTCCCCCCACAGCACCTCGTCAACTGCCTCCTTGACATCAAGGAGGCAGGATGTCATCCAATTTCCTGAAGCTAAATAGCAAGAAGACAGAGTTCATGGTTGTGGCCAAGCAGTCACTGCATGCTCCGGAAGGTTGGAGATCTCATCCTAGAAGTGGATGGCTGGCTGCTCAATCCACCCTTCCCCAGAAGTCTGCAACCTGGGTGTCATACTGGACTCCGCCCTCTCCTTTCATTCCCATATAAAATCAATAACTAAATCAGCTTTTTTCCATCTCAGGAACATTTCCAGACTCCGGCCATCTCGCCCCGACTCTGTAGCAGAGACTCTTATTCACTCCTTCGTCACCTCCCGTCTGGACTATGCAAACTCCGTTCTTGTAGGGCTACCCAACAATGCCCTGAACAGGCTACAATATGTAGAAAATTCTGCTGCTAGGGTTCTCACTCCTGGCACCACATCACCCCCACCCTCATCCACCTCCACTGGCTACCAGTCAAGTCCTGCATCAATTTCAAGATCCTCCTCATCACCTACAAATCCCTTCACTCCCTTGCCCCCCGGTACCTAGCTGACCTCCTCCATCCCTACATCCTGCCCCAGGGGGGGGGGGGGGGGTACAATATATTGTTTGTATTGTATTCAGAGTTCTGAGGACTGGGGCGGGAATAAAATAGCACAGTCTGGCCTGTATGCTCTGACACCTCCTCCCAGATGGTAATAAATAGACAGTGCAAAGAAAAGAGGAGGTGAGAGGGGTTAGCTACTATATTGGTGGCCTTAGACCTATAGTGCCAGACCACATGCCACCTGAACTTTCTACACTCTCAAGGATGATGTGTTAAATAAAATTAAATAAATAAAATATGTGTTGTCCTTAGCACATACAAATGTGTGAAGAAACACAAGTTGTGTATAAATATGAACACATACTCAAAACCATTTTTGGTGTGTGTGTGTTTGTTTCATCCATTAACTCTCTCACTCATACATTCATACTATCTATCTTTTATCAGAATTCATATCAATTCATATGACACAACAGAGACTACATTTCTACAGGCAAGCCGCGACCACCCCTCCGGGGTCCTGTGTGTAACGCGGAAGAGACGGACGGAAGCGGTCTGTCAAGGAAGAAGTAATTCGCTGAATTTGACACAAAGAGGCTCAACAAGCACATACAACATCTTCTACCATTCCCCCCTCTCTCTCTCTCCACACACCGGCGTCCGCTGCAATGATTCTATTAGAAATCAACAACCGGATTATAGAAGAGACGCTGACGTTGAAATTCGACGGCGCATCCAATGGGTGAGACATGACATTAGTAGTTTCAGAGACTGGCTGTAGCTTCTAACGTTAGCTAGTCGGCTAACGTCAGTTAGCTTAATAACGTCAGCTTTAGGTGAACACAATTGTCACGACCGAAAACATAACCTAATGTTATCGGTAGTGCATGGTGGGTTTGATATACTGTTTGGCGAGATAAGTGTGTGGTGTACCAGTGAACTCGAGTGCCACAACACGTAGACATCAGCTAACATCAGCTAAGTCGCTGGGTTGCTGTTCTGTGAGGTGGGGTGTGTCTGAGCTAAGTTAGCTAGTAGCTAACTGCCAATCAATCTCTCGCTATAGTCGCCACTTGTTCTGTCAAAGGAAGAGGCTGGAGAGACGTCACGTTATTATGAGCCTGGCGGCGAAGCTGCTAAACCAAAGGCTGTTGTAAACTGATACTGTTTTTGTTTGTTTATTTGCTAAAAACAACGCCACATGACTGATTATAAAGCTGCCAGGTAGCCATCGCCCTTGCTTCAGCTGCTTCCGCATTCCCTAACATTCAAGCTCGGTCAAGTCGCCGCATAGCAGCTCTTCTTGGGCAAGTCGCTGCAGAAACTAAATTCACTGCTAAGTGCATTGATAACCAGAACGCCGGTTTGACTTTATTAGTAGTAGTACATTGATTGATTGCTTTTTATTGTGGAGTAAAAGACAGCATCCAAGGGATAAAAACATGGTCCCTGATTTTGGACATGGACAGACATCATACAACATAGAGCATCATAATAAAACATAGATCATCATAATAAAAAACATAGAGCATCATAATAAAACATAGCAACCCCATAAAACACACCCTACCCTCTCCTTCCTAGACGTGGCTATTTTATACACATGCTTGCAGTGAGTAGAGTATACTGAAAAGATGCAGAATTTTACATCAGATAATATTGTAGACAAAACAATTACACCAAGACACAAGACAAGTTGCAATATTTTTTTTTTTTACATATAAGAGTACTAATAATAAGATAAATAAATGCATTGTACCGGATCTCCTCTCTGGTAAACAAGAATACCTTGACTCTAACAGGAGCACTCATTCAAGGGTACTACGATTATGCTTGTTGCACCTCATGGTAGCAAAGCACCTCAAAGGCCCTAAAAACAAGGCTGCTACAGTACAAACATCACAAAACAAACTGGTCAGACTACTGCTGGGGCCTTACTCCTAAAACCCACCTCACTCCTGCACATTTTGACAACCTAGGATGGCTTAGAGTAGACGACAGAGTACAGCAACTTGCAATGGGCCTGGTCTACAAGATACACTACTACACCACTGGGAACTCATGTACATGTCGAAATACTTCCCAAAGGTCAGTGAATTCCACGACCACAACACCAGAGGGAGTTCCACAAATCATATTCGACCCAGATTCGGCTCAAACAAGGGACTACACACATTTTGCAATTATGCCACAATAATGTGGAACGCCCTATTGACTGTGAATCCCTACCCTCCTTCAAAACCGCTCTCAAAGAGCACTTACGGGTGGCTGCAATTAGAAACTGGCCCCTGTAAATGGCCAACCCCCCCCCCCCCCCCACCAATGTACAGTTTCTTCCCCTTCGGATGTATATATTTTTTATGATTTCTTTTTACATTTACATTTTTACTACACAGTTCTGTATGTCTTGTATGTCATAAATGTCCTGATGAATTGAAAATGGGGGACCCCGATGTAAACGAGACGTAAGTCTTTTTCTGGTCTGCATTCTCTTAGCAGTTGTTTTGTATCGAGCTGTACTGTATTGTACCCATTCTGCAATCTGTTAATAAAGTTTTCAATCAATAAAAAAATACACGACACAAGTTAAAACATCAGTATTTTAGGACCTTTGATTGAACAGCCTAACTGCAGTATGTAGAGTTGAGTGTCTCTGTCTATTTGTATTTGTTTTGGTTTCTCCATCTTCTGGTAGTACAGCTGCCTCTTGTTGGGGGCAACAGGTCATGCAGGGGATGCTGTGGTTTCTGCATGTCCCTCATCAAGTTCACAGTGGCCTCCTCTCCCCTGTCGTGAAGTGAGGCCAGAGCTTATGAGGTGATGCCAGCTCTTCTTGTTTTGACATCAAATTGTGTTTTCATCTTGCAGAACCAAACCAGAGGCAGTGGAGGTGACATTTGCAGGTGAGGTCACATCACACGTTCGCAGAGTGCGCATGCGCACCAGCATGCCTGCTTTGCAGGATTATAGACTTTGATGTTAATGTACGTCTTTGATGTTGAAAAGGAACATAGTTTTTTTCTTTTTTCTTTTATCACGGCTGTTTCAAAAGGAGAAACAGACAAAAGGATCCCTTGTTAATGTATATTGTGGCCCTGACTTTGCCACGGTCACACTGGTCATTAATGGTGATAATGACCACGTTTTGAACCTGCTAGTGATTAACTGCTAGCTAGTGAACAAGCTGTCAAATTTACATAAGAATCGTGTGGTATGAGTCAACACCAATGCATGTTTTTCATGGCTCAAAATCAGGTGGAGGTGGTACCTTATGTTTTTTTTTTTTTTTTTTTTTTTTTTTTTTTTTTTAATCTTTTCCCCCCTCCTTTTTCCTCCGATTTTCTCCCATCCCAATGTTAGTCGTTATGCCAATTCCCAATCCCCTTCCTGGTCGCTGCGCACTTACCCCCCACAGTCGGTCTGGGAGAGTGGAGGCTATCACGTGCTTCCTCCGACACACGTCTAGCCAATCAACCGCTTCTTTTCACCTGGCAGCGCGGACTCTCACTGAGAGCGTGTAACGTGTGGAAGGATCACACTACCGCCCTTAGATCCCATCCGTGCTTAGCAGGCGACCCCGACCGAACTGTAGGAGTCGCTGTTTACAACGACCCGGACCCACCCCGCCAGCTTCTCCCACCCTCTAATACTGCCAATTGTATTAGTGTGAACGGCCAGCCAAGCTGGTGACAACCCCGGAGCTGTGAGCTGGATTCGAACAGGCGAATCCAGCGTCTCCGGGGTTGGTGACGAACACAATCTCCGCTACGCCACCTGACCGCCTCCGGTACCTTATGGTTTTAACATAATTTCTACACACCTGCATTATTTTTATTTTTATTTATTTAGCCTTTATTTAACCACGTTTGTCCCAATTGAGATCCAGGATCTCTTTTACAAGGGAGACCTGGCCAAGAATAGCAGCAACACAAAGTTTCAACATACAGATAACATACAGACATTACAGATAAAAGTAACGTTACAAAATGGTCAGATAAAACATTTGCACACAGAAAACGTGGTTACAATAGGCTTCACCATAGCCTTAAATACTTAGTGTTACCAAGCTTTGAATCTTCAGATCGGACTGGAGATTGTTCCATGCAGTAGGTGTGGAAAACCTAAAAGCTTTCTTTCCAATTTCTGTTCGGACATTGGGAACAGCAAGCAAAGTGCATAAAATCCTTCGAACGGAGATAGTAATTTCCACCATTCAACTTTAAAAGAGACTGTCTATAAATACTCTCCCTACTACTCTATACTCTTCTGGCCCCTGCTCCACCCATTTGTTGTAGTCGGTAAATTGTCAACTTGATAAAATAGTCCAAATAATGGTATTAAAAATGATCTTCAATCCAATAAATTGTCACTTTTATACAAATATCCATGAAAACCTAAATATATTAGTAAATTACCTAAATAAAATAGGGCCAATCTTTAACCTACGTCATGATATGTTGTGTAGCTTCTATTCTATCATCTTCCTAAATGTTTTTCTAGCCAGCCATGATAAACTCTGCAAGGTCTAGCATTAGTTCCAGCCAGGGTACAAGAAACTCCATCAATTGCTTTGTTTGACTCGCTGCTTGTGTCTTTAATCGTGCCAGTGTTGCCACCTCGCCTTTAGACTGTGGCAGTCGCAGCACTACAGGTTGGCTAAAGTTAGTTCCATTTCTACTTCTTCTTTGTCCTCTGGCTGGGCTGCTGACATAGTAGAACTTGACTACTACGGTCATCATTACATGTCATTCAAATCAAAGAAACAGTGGTGGAGACTCCTAATGATTATATAGCATTCATAGTTTTTACCAACATTGAGCATTTTTGGCCAGAGGTGACCCAGGAATTCATCAGAGGTGGCCACCTCCAAACTTTATATGCAGGCAAAAGCCTTGTCAACAATGAGAGTAAAGAAAGATTTAGGCCTAGTCCAAACCCTGTCTTGGTTGGGATATATGACCTCGGGATTAGGAGCACATTGATTTGATGCACTTTGTGACCGTAAAGATCTCCTATGTCACGGAACACATAATTGTGGTTATATAATTGAACCCTTGTCCTGAATAACCATAACAACTACATTTTGGTCAGCAGCTAAAGCCCTTTTAGTTAGCAGATCACTGATCAGCAGCTAAAGCCCTTTTAGTGAACAGATCACTGATCAGCAGCTAAAGCCCTTTTAGTGAACAGATCACTGATCAGCAGCTAAAGCCCCTTTAGTGAACAGATCACTGATCAGCAGCTAAAGCCCTTTTAGTGAACAGATCACTGATCAGCAGCTAAAGCCCTTTTAGTGAACAGATCACTGATCAGAGGTCAGATCACTGACCAGCGGCTTAGAAACCCTCTGTTCCTCTTCTCCTTGTTGTCTTAAACTCAACAAGTGTGGCTGGATGAAAAGGTTCAACAACAGTATGTACTGTCTATCTGTATGTCATGTATGTCATATATGTTATGATGAATTGAAAATGGGGGACCCTGATGTAAACAAGACGAAAGTCTTTCTCTGGTCTGCATCCCCTTAACAATTGTATGTATTGAGCTGTACTGTACTGTACCCATTCTGCAATCTGTTAATAAACTTTTCAATCAATCAATCAATCAAGCAGCTAAAGCCCTTTTAGTAGTTTTCACTAACTTATATTCACCCCCCAAACACACTCACTAAAATCCTACCCATCACCAAGGCAGGCCTATTTGTTCCATATTGGCAAATGCTCTTTTAAGTGTCATTTAACCGCTCTCTCTCCTTTTATTGATTACTTGTTTACTAGACACTGGCAGTGGCTGGCAGTGTTATGTGTTTTGTCTGCACAAAACCACACAAGTATATGAAGTACCGGTAGATTATTGTTGTCGTCCAAGTATGTGCCGGATAATTACACTGTCTAATTGTACAACCAGCGTTCAGTGTGGGCTTTGAGGACGGGGTCAATAGGCTACAGGTCAGTTCTTGGCGTTTAGTTTCCCCTCCAGAGTCCTTTATCCATTATGTCTTTTAGATGGCAGCACAAGCCTTGTCCCTCATCCAAGACCCACAATTCCCGCTGACCCATCATGTCTTTTTGCACCGCAGATTTCGATGGCGTCTTGTACCACATCTCCAATCCTAATGGGGAGAAGACTAAGGTGATGGTTAGCATCTCACTCAAGTTCTACAAGGAGCTACAGGAGCACGGGGCTGATGAGGTGAGGACACGCACACACACGCACACACACACACACATACACTCACCCAACCCCCCCCACCCAACCTCCTCCAATGTACAGTTTCTACGTCAAATGTATATACTCCCTTTTCTTGACTCCTTCTGTATCACAAACAGTACTGTATTTGCAAATCTGGTATGTCATAAATGTATAGATGTAGCAGTACTGACTATCTGTATGTCATGTATGTCATATATGTCTATATGAATTGAAAATGGGGGACCCTGATGGAAACAAGACAAACGTCTTTCTCAGGTCTGCATCCCCTTAACAATTGTATGTATTGAGCCGTACTGTATTGTACCCATTCTGCAATCTGTTAAATAAAGTTTTCATTCATTCATTCACTCACTCACTCACTCACTCACTCACTCACTCACTCACTCACTCACTCACTCACTCACTCACTCACTCACTCACTCACTCACTCACTCACTCACTCACTCACTCACTCACTCACTCACACTCTCTCTCACGGAAGGAGAGAGGGAGGGACAACCACTTGGAATCTAGATTTTTTTTTGAACCCACCCATCCCATGACCTGTTCACTTGCTGTGACCTGTGACAGACAGACATGATTTGTTTCCACTGTCAAGTCAGCATTTGCCCTCGTGCATGTGCTTTAAACAGAAGAGATGATGGAAGACAGAAAGTTTGTTATGTAACCCCATGAGACCCCGGCTGGCGGCTGTTATGTGGTGGAATCTTTTGAAATTCTTTGAGTAGCACACACAGAGCCCTCTATCTTTATTTATATCAACCACTGATGAGGATAATATATCAAATATCACTCTTGTTGTTATTATACAGTCTTATATGAATAAAACTATAGGTTGGATATAGGTAGTATAATGAAAGTAGGCACGAGTAAGACTGCTGTAGGCAGTAGAGTATTTATTTGAGTTCAGAGTTGGGAGTTTTGTACCACAATATCATGATTTCATCACAAAATGATCCCATTGAAGGTGGACAGAGGATAATATTGGCTTATTGCCCGGCCCTAGTAGCTATTACGCCTGACCTAGTAGGCAGCAGTATGTGTCGAGTACAGTTCAACACTGTACACACACACGCACGCACACACACACATACTGTACACACACACACACACACACACACACACACTACCACCAAGAGCACAATCTCACCATGTAAGGGGAAAGAACTGCTGCAGAGACCTCTGTTTTAGAAACAGGAAGTGAGTTGTGTGACTCACCCTGGGGGGAGGAAGTACTGCTGACTGTTGCTGCTGCTGTATGAATGAATGTCCTGGCTGCCCTCCAGCGGCTTAGAAACCCTCTGTTCCTCTTCTCCTTGTTGTCTTAAACTCAACAAGTGTGGCTGGATGAAAAGGTTCAACAACAGTATCACTTTGATTTGACTGCAGTGCAGAGTGGCCCTATGGTTTCCTCCCAGAGGAAGGGAGGTGGAGTGGAGGAACAAAGTGCTTTAATAAGCCTTCTTGGAGGATATTGGGATATGAAGTGCCTAAGACTGGGGAATCTGACACAGGAAAACATACAAGGAGAGGACAAATACCTGGTAAAGATACTACTGGTAGCCAGTAAGAAAACAATAACAAGAGCATGGTACAAACTACAAAGTGGATCCACTTACAAAAGAACAGTGGCTGGGTGTAGTGGAGGAAATATGACATGGAAAGATTTACACACATATCCACATCAGGAGGAGAAATTTGGTAAAAATGGGAAAAATGGGTTGAATATAAAAGAAAAGTGAACGACACCAGAGACTGGAACCAGAACATGATGTCCCATTATAAATTAAAGAAAACTCATGTCACTTGTTTTACTCTTGTCTTCGGTTTGTTTTTGTTACAGACTTCTTTCGATACAGGACAAGCTCTGTGGGACTTTAACTTGAATGTAACTTACAGAACAAGTGTTTTATAATTTAAGTAAAAAAATAAATAAAAAAAAGGCCTTCTTGGTAACAGGGAGCCAGACAGACCGTCTGCCGATGTCGGGTATTTTGTTATTGGCTCGAGTGACACCGATAAAGCACTGATGGAGAATTCCTCACAACAAGAGCGAAATAAATGCATAACCCAGTGGTCGTGTTGTTAAAACGGTCTTCTATGGGTTTGTAGGCCCGGGCAATTAATCAACTAGTTATTTTCAATTACCATTTAGTCTTCCAACTATTATAAAAACAAGATAATCTACTTAGATTTACATTTAGTCATTTAGCTGACACTTTTATCCAAAGCGACTTCTGCGAGTTCTGTACAACAGTCAGCAGGAAGGGTACAACTCTGGCAGCTAGGTCACGTTTTTAAGCCAGGTCAAGCCTTTTAGTTTTTCAGTTGAATTATATTTAAAGTTCAAGGACATCAAGGATAATTGGCTTTTAGTCGGGTCATGTTTTTAAGCCAGGTCGTGTTTTTAAGCCAGGTCATGTTTTTAAACCAGGGCATCTTTTCAGGTCCGGTCATGTTTTTGTTTTTCAGTTGAATTATATTTAAAGTTCAAGGAAATCCACTAAATGCATGATGTTTCAAAAGTAATCGTGATCTCAATATTGACCAGAATAATCGCGATGTATGATTTTTGCCATAATGGAGCAGTCCTATGGTTCTATTTGAGCCTGTTTTCTCTCCTTGGTTGAATGACGTGTTGCTCTTGTTCTAAGTACATTGTTCTTATTTTAAGCACAAGGCTATTTGTGTTGGAAATGGGCTTAAATAATTTCCGTATTTGTTTTGAGGTTAAAGCCATCAAGTGTTTTGTTAAAGTAAAGATTTGTTTTTAGTTCAATCCATACAGATTGTTTCTATGTAAAAAGAAATGCCAACATTTGCAAGGAAATTTCGGGTGCTTTCAAACCTACTGTGTTTAGTCTGTGTGAAAACAGTAATGAAACTCTGGTCTGCACCAAACAACCACTAAACTAATCTGTTGGAGGCGGTCTCGGGTCTGCTTCCAAGTGAACTCTGGCACGGTTAGTGTTGTGGTTTGAAAGCTATCGAATCAAAAGCGGGAAAATACCCCGAAAAAAATCCCTGCTTGGGCAGTTTTTGTTGACATTTCCAAATGTACGATTTTTCTTCACGATACAGTTATTGTTTTTGCTGCTGTGAGTTAAAATTGCCAAACAATGCTGTGATACAAAATTAAAAAACCTTGCATGCATCATTCAGGTGACGGTAGCACATAATTCATGACTGACGGTGAATTGCAAAACGTATCGTAACATTTGTGCAAGCCTAGGTGGTGATCGCATGATTATTTTGATCCGCATATGATGTTCGTTAGGATTCCATACCTGCCTGCCATTCTTCCTTTCCAACACTGTGCTCCCTATTGTTAATTTCTCTCATTAATCTCCTGTTTTTGAATTGAGTTGTATAGAGGCACAAATTAGATCCAGCTTTATATGGGGGATTTGTGTTGCCAGATTAATTTAGGAGACCATCTAATCTCCTTGAGTCCTTCATACACTAATTATTGCTGAACAAACATGGCAAGGCAACCCAGAGTAAATGTACTCTCCTCTCTCTGCAGTGGCTGTGTGCAGTCAGCCTCCGATGAAAATGAACCAGGACAAAGCTACCAAAGTAAAAACAGAAATATTCATGCAAGTTTGAACTTGAAGCCACAGAACACCTCTTTTCTTCCACAGCCTAATGTTGGCAGGTATGGGATTCAAAATTATGTCCAATAAACGTCTGACCTGCGTGATCAGGTTTAGAAAGTTTGGTTTGTTTGTCAATTGGCAACATGAAACTTAACTGGACCAATAAAAACGGCAACAAAAGTAACAATTTCACTTTAGACTGACCGTTTCAAACAAACTGTGAATGTTTGGTGTGAATATTGAAATCCGTATCAGAGCCAGGAATCTCATATAGGTCTAGCTCTAAATGGAAATAGAGCCCACTTTATCTATTTTTTAATAATATCCAATTGAGTGTATCAAACTTATTTCGGTGTAGTGCTACACCGCCGATGTTGACGCCTCTTACTCGGACGAAATACATTCTTGCGCAAGACGGACATTTCTCTCATACCGCAGCTGAATTTGCGCCATTCCAGGTTGACAGGTAGCCATTTGAAGGGTGTCTCATTTTTATGTTCAACTTCACCCCCTACAATTACCCCCCACCTCTTGATCCACCTCCTTCCGTCACCAGAGTCTCTCGGTTGGCGTGTTTGTGTAGCCATCTATGTTTTTATTGGCTTCTGTCATTGTCACTAACACTCACTCGCTTCCTCTCTCCTTTCAGCTGCTAAAGAGGGTCTATGGGAGTTTCCTGGTTTCGGCAGAGTCCGGTAAGAATGATTGACGGCTCCTCACCTTAGGCTTGAGGGACAGGTTTGTTAGCGCCAGCTTGTCGGGACAGGTGGCCGTAGACACATTTTAATATTTTTCTCACGCCAAAGGTCAACAGGCTCCAGGTAGCCTGAAGGCTGCGAGGGCTGATCCAGAGTCCATTTTCTGAGCTAGCATGATATTGACACTACTCTTCATTTAAATGAGACATTTAAACGTCAGTGTAACTAGTCCATAATGGGGTATAATTGAAATGATGGCTGATGGCAACCAAACGCTAGGCTGGTACATGAAATACTTTTAAGTTCAAACCTTACCCTTGACTTTAAACACTTTTAAAACATTACACTGTATTTTATCTATTTATTATTATTTCTTACACAATTGCACTACCTCTTCTACCAAATTTTTGCATTTAGCATTTTTGTACATTTTAGTTTAGTATATTGTATGTTTTGTATAGTGTTTGGTCTTTTACTCCTTTACTCTTTATTAGGGATGTCCGATATTATCGGCCAATATTGGCATTAAAATGTGATATCGGAAAATATCTATCGGTTTTTTCCATTTCTATAACCTTTATTTACCCAGGCAAGCAAGTAAGAACAAATTCTGATTTTATTTATTGTCAAAAGTATGCATAATGTTGTGTTAATTCCACAACAAGACATATGTAATGTTAATTACCTGAAATTATTAAGTTTTTTGGGGGGGCAAACCCTGCATATATCTATCGGTTGATATCGGTATCGGAAATTAAGAGTTGGACAATATCGGTATATCGGTATCGGTAAAAAAGCCAATATCGAGCATCCGTACTCTTTTATTGTATGACGCACAATCTCAGGAAGGTCATACAGAACCAAGCATTTCACTATAATGTACATGTACCTTATGACGAATAAAACAACTTGAAAGACTCAAAGTGCACTTGGAAAGAAAAAAGCTTTTTCATGGCATCAAACTGTTTTTTCCCTTTATGGATGTTGATGGGTGCACTACAAAAGGTTGCTTCAGACCATGACCACAAACCACTATAGATGGATACTGTATCAGATGGCTTCCTCATGTCTCTCTCTCTCTCTCTCTCTCTCTCTCTCTCTCTCTCCCCGTCGGTCTCCTAGGCTACAACGTGTCCCTCCTGTACGACCTGGACGCCGTGCCGGACAACAAGGAGGAGGTGGTGCACCAGGCGGGCATGCTGAAGAGGAACTGCTTCGCCTCGGTCTTCGAGAAGTACTTCAGGTTCCAGGAGGAAGGGAAGGAGGGCGAGAGCCGGGCGGTGGTCAACTACCGAGACGACGAGTCCATGTAGGTGGCCTTCGCGTTGCCCGTTTAGAAAAGCTTTAAAGGGGCACTTCACCAAAAACAAAAAAAATAATGCAGATTTATTTTGCACATAATCTCACACACATCCAAAATCCTTGCACATGTTAATTTAGTTTTACCAGTGATGTCATCGGGGACATTGAATCCACGTGTTGCGTTAATTACAGCACCATGGAATGATGTAGATGAAAAAATAGCAATGCCTTTTCTTATAGGGACTGCTACCTTATCATTTCATGGAGCTGTAACTAACACAACACAAGGATTCAGTGTCCCACTGGTGGCCACATTCAAACTAATTTACTCTCAATAGTTGTCAAGCTAAATGAATGTGTGCAAAACTGTTGAGAGTTTTTGGATGTGTGTGAGATTATGCGTGAAAAGAATCGGCACAGTTTTTTGGTGAAGTGCCCCTTTAATAAAAGTGTTGATGTCAACATGTTGTTGTGTGACTGAGGTCGTTGGAATGGAATCTCGACCGGAGTAATGGTTTTAATCCCTCCGTAACCCACACCTTCACCTGAATCATGCAGTTGTAATTGAACCCTTGCGGTTGCATCGTTGACACCATGTCTCCAAAGTTACACAAGACTTTATATGAAGAGCCAAGCTTGTGTTTTCTTTGTCTTCTGATAAGCAATAATTAATAGTACAATAATCCAATTAAATGGAATTAGGTAATCAAATAACAAGACTACTACTAGAGATTACAAGACTACTACTACTCGCCCAAAGTCAAGCATTTCTGGATATTGTCATCCCACTTCTGACACCATTTGATAAGGAGTAAACAGATTATTCACTGAAGCAGACAACAGAGTCTTTGATTGAAGGTGCAATAGAATGAAAAGGGGACATACAGAGTACAGCAAAGAGGGCCCTATCCTTGCATCTCTGTAGAATGGTGAACTAACAGACTATTTATATAGGAGAGTAGATGACTAAGTGCATTGATGTACAGAGTGTATAAGTAATATAAATAATATGCGTTAAAGATACAGGGTCACCAGAGTGTCTGAGTGATATGGGGTATTTATGACATGGATGGGAATGGGGACAGAAGGGAGAGAGCTGGAGTGACCTCCTTGTCACTTCAAAAAAAAAAGGGTAAAGTGTAAGATACACATGGCCATTTTGTTCTTATGACGTATTCGGGTTGGGATTTCTTTCTCCCCTGTTCCCGCAGGGTGTATATGATTTTGCTCATTGAATTTCTGCTCCGATTCTAATATTATAATAATAATTTGCTGTGGCCAGTAAGTAAACAATAATGTGTTGATCAAATGCTTTGCTGATGTCAGCACAGAACCAAACGTATGGTATTCAGTCATCGCAGCAGGTTCAAGCTCAAGTTGACTCTATTTGCCATGTTCAAGACACTTATAGTGGACTTATAATGTGCAAAGCTTAAAAACAGGGGGGGACGTAAACAAACCATACAGACCTGATACATGTAAGCAGACGGTACTAACATACAGTAGGCAGTGACAACTACAACTTTTTGTGTGCCAAGCATAACATATTAATATTGGTTAAATACAGACGCTCTATGCCGTTCACTCGTATCCTTTGGGGAGCAGGGTTTTGAAATAGTCTTTAGTTAGGAATTGATGAGCAGATCGGAAACTCACTATTAGTTACTGTATCTAATCCACAGTTCACTAGTTCAGGCTCAACATCGATGGCGAGGTTACGGTATGTATTGAAAGGAAAGGGAGCAGAGATGAGACTGAAGTGGTGGTTTTGGAGCGTGTGCTCGTAGTGGCCGCTGCATAGGGGTGCACTCGGACCGGTGGTTTTGGTAAAAAGAGCACGGCGCTAGGCAGCCGGGCCCCTAACCGCCGCTAGGGCCCGCAAGTGTGAGAGCGCGGGGGAAAGGTGGAGTAGGAGAAATATGGCCCCTGGCCAGTTTTAGAACCGGTTCCGATTTGGAACGCCTAATCCAACCCGAATGGACTCATACTAGTGGACTTGTGATTGAGTGGCGCTGCTCGATGACCTGGCGACAGTATGTGACTAGAGATCCATAACTCGCAGGGTTACATTCTCAACTATCAACTTCAAAGGTTAAACTAGTTCCAAGCCTTGATGTGTCTGCGGTTAATCCCCAGCTGACGTGATGTGTCTCCCGTGTCTGCTCAGGTATGTGGAGGCCAAGAAAGACAGAGTGACAGTGGTGTTCAGCACGGTCTTCAAAGACGACGACGATGTCATCATCGGAAAGGTCTTCATGCAGGTACAAAAGCCATCTGCAGCGAATGGTCGGATTTCACACAACCAAAATCGTGTGAAATCGTCTAAAGATGGATACTAATTTCCTCTGTGCGTTCAGTAGAAAGCTGTCCGGGGCCACAAACCTAATGTAAAGTTAATGGGGCCACTGTACACAAAACACAAACAAACGTTCCTGCTCTGGGTCCACTGTCGAGTGGGTTTCAGCTTGTACAGACTGAAGAGTGGCCCCATTACTTCACATTAGTTTTGTGGCTAACTCGCTTGACCTGTGGGTCAGTATGAGGAACGGCGCGGATATTTCCAAGAAAGGACTCTTAACGATCAACAACATCATTGGTCAAGTAGGAAATGGATCTAGGGGTCCAAAATCCGGAACCCTTTCAAGTTCTATAGTTAAACCTCCCGTGCCTAATAAATTGTAAGGCTAAATGGTGGAATAAGTCATTTTGAGCGCATCCCTTATTGCGGTCTTGCGTGCAGGAGTTCAAGGAGGGCCGGCGAGCCAGCCACACGGCCCCACAGGTGCTGTTCAACCACAGGGAGCCACCACTGGAGCTGAAGGACACAGACGCAGCGGTGGGCGACAACATCGGATACATCACCTTCGGTCAGTAGCCAAAACCTCCGCTAACGTGACTCACGTGACCTCACAATTGAATTCCTTAGAATGAAAAAGAATCTCATCTAAGAATTGTATCTAGGCTTCCTAATGCCTTGTCTCCATTAGCTATGTTCAGCCTGGCTGGGGCTAGCTGTGGCCAGGTTTGGTATGGTTGGGTTTGTCTCCATTGCGTTTCTTGTCGACTTTATGGTTGCTAGGCAACCTTTTCCAAATGCACACCTGTGGTACAACTGTGGTACTCAAGCTAAACTATGATGATGTGATGATGACAGTCCCAGCCGGCTTTGTGAAAGGTGGCTGTCTCAGCCGGGGTCCAGCCAGGTTTGACCAGGTTCTAAAGACAATGGAGACGCTCACTGTGTGCCAGACAGGCCACAGCACGACTAAACCCTGACTAGTGGAGACGAGGCATAACTCATTCAAGGCACTCCTAACACTGTGGAGGATAGATGCTACCTTTCCACCTCTCTAGTACCTACTAAAATCTGTGGTGTCTTGTTGTGACCTGTTCCTTCTTTATCCCTTGCTTCCGTCTTAACGATACACAATATTGATTCATAGTCTGCTCTTCCACTCCTGTAAATCAACCAGGAAGCCTCTATATGCCGGTGACCAAAAGGATACAACCTCTTTTTGACACCAAGTAACAACGAAATGTGGAAAGCGTTTATGTTTATGCTGCCGACTGATGTTTAGTCTTCTTCTTCTCTGTTGTGCCCAGTCCTGTTCCCACGCCACACCAACGCCAACGCCAGAGACAACACCATCAACCTCATCCACACCTTCAGGGACTACCTGCACTACCACATAAAGTGCTCCAAGGTGAGTGGCACTAATTGCTAAGATAAGGAGCATGGGAGAGGGGAGGTACAGGTATGGGCAGGTTAATAGTAGAAAGACATAAATATAGGCAATATAATTAGCTCTGAATATGAGAAAAATAAATGGTGTAAATGACTTACCCACATGACCACAAACCATTTAAATGACAGGTTCACTTAAAAAAAAAGCCTCTATGTAAGCATCGTCTGGCATGGTACCATGATTTCCTAAACGGGAAGCTCACAGTGTAATCGGATGTGTCTTCACGGCGTGATTTTTTTTCCGTAGCCGCAGTTTGCGAAGACGCTCTCTGATTGGCTAGCCTGTGTACAGCGAAGACCCTCTCTGATTGGTTTAGCTCCGAAGGGCTCTGGGATAGAAATGTCCGCCTTGTACATATATATTCTCTGCTTCAAAGTGGTTATGCTTTGGCCCTCTTTCGAAAGTGGGTTATGCTTAGAGTTATGGTTAGGGTTAGCCCTAACCCTAACCCTAACTCTAAGCATAACTCACTTCGAAAGAGGGCCAAAGCATAACCACTTCGTAGCAGAGAATATATATGTACAAGGTGGAAGAGACCCTTCGGAGCTAAACCAATCAGAGAGCATCTTCGCAAACTGCGGCTACGGAAAAAAATCACGCATCTTCATGTGTCCTACTGAGGAAACGGTTGCAAACCCAATCAAGAGTTAGAGTTTAATTTGATAGGCCAGCTACACATGTAACCAGGCAACTTGGAGAGCACACAGCCTATGAAACTCATTATAATGTTTGATATGATGTATAGTTTGCATCCATTTCCTCAGTATGAAGACATGTGATTAAACAGAGCCTAAAGCTTTATGGAGGAATGTCTTTAAACTATTGTCAGTACAGTGAATTTCAAATAAAAACAAAGCTGTACAACCAAATATCTAACCAACTAAAGACTGTAGCAAAAATCTTTCTTGGAAAATCAACTCTCCTCAAGAGACTGGGACAGAATAGCGTTCAAATGTACTATTGGTGAAACACATCATTTATGCAAAGTACCTGAGTTGAGATACATAGTTAATTTCCAAAGGTCCACAATATACACTGGGATGTTGATTCAGTTAGCTTGTTGTTAAAGTGCTTCCTTCCCTTCTACTCAAATTGCCCCATGGTCCAATTCTATTATTAGTGTGTTGAACCTGCTCTACTAGATCACATGCTCCAGGGGGAGGATGAGCCCTTGGCCTTGTTTAGTACACAAACTACCACTTTAGATCACGCTCATTCTCTTAATAGCACGTTTTCGGGATTCTCACTAGACCTCATGCCTTCACAAAATTAAATCCAGGTGACCTGGTGAGATCAAAGGCATCGCCAGACAGGAAGGTCCTCTGTCACCAGTGGTGATCATACAGGTTTCTTGGGAGTAGTAGCGTGTTTGTTTTTGTATGTGTGAGAAATCGTTCTGTCCTCAGATGGCTCTTCAAAGGAGTCCCACTTCGCCCCCTCCCCTAATCTAACTTGTTTCCTGCATAAGTCACGTCTCGAGAGACCGGGTTTTTTACTCTAATTTAGTGAATGACTCACAATTTGAGATAAGAGATTGGACGATGTGCCTCCCAATTTTCTGCATGTGGCTTGGGTACTGTTGCACCATTGAGATTACAAAATCTTGAAGAGAGACCTGACCAGGAAGGGCATTAGTACATATCGGTTTCAGTTTAACTTTTATTAGTCATTATGTACATTAATACAGGGTCAACGGTACAATATAATGTATTTGACAAAAGAAATGGGTCAGCTTTGCAGTAAGTGTACTAGCTGCAATAGAGGGCTAGTCATATAAAGATTATATATATATATATATATATATATATATATATTAATGGCATAAGTAAATGTGCCATCAAGTAATAAGTGACATAAGTAAAATGTAAAGTATAACACTACTGTATATACATATGTGAAAAAGGATTTGTGTGTAGAGTAAAGTGACATCAGTAGATGCACAAATGGAATGGGAGAAAGGAATGAGATAAATAACTATAGCACTATATATGTGTGTGAGTGAAAGGGGGTGTTGTATGAAAAAATAAAGTGACATGTGTACAGTATATGGTTTGTTTTGGTTTTTAAACATATAGTTTCACACACAACATAAAAGTTAAAAGTGCAATACAACAAAAGTGAAGGGGGAAAATGCACTCATGTTATTGAATAAATTAGCTATAGAATCAGATTAGAGTAACTATGTCCTGGGCCCTCATTCATCAACGTGGCGTAGAATATGTTCTATTTCCACACGTAAGCACAGAATTTAGAATCAGTGCACGCACAGAAATATTGGGATTCATCAACCGTGCGTACACAGGTCCTATGCTCCTCCGTGTTGATAAATACCACTTTGTTCTACCGTCAATGCTCGTGCATGATTATCCATATATGGTCATGAAAGTGATGAAACACCCCCCATGGGATGTGAAATAATGGACTGACCCGAGCGGAACTCTGAGAAACTTCACGGAGATTGTTCACTGCTGTCGAACCAAGAAGACACAACGCGTGTTATGGGATAAATAAAAGGCGGACTTGTAAACGGTGATGTCAGATATCAACGGCTCCCTAAGACCATTGCTGCAATTCTGCCTGGACAGCTCAAAATACTAATAAAGACCGTTCGTTGACCACTGTTTGGCGTTGGTTGTGTGTCATTATAACCGTGCTGTAATATGAATGTCTTTATTAGTTGTGTTCGATTGGCTATATGATTTTTAGAGGAATCTATTTTGTTGTCGGTATTAGGTAGCCTATATGAATTACATATAATAGCAGCCTACAAGCCTACATTATGCAACAGTAACTTGCGCATACCAGTGTATGCGACGGACCAGTGTATACCTTATATCATATCATATTCATATAATAGTTTACTCTATCAGCATACCAGCATGTAATATGTTCTTTGTTAGAACTCAACTCGTTATTATTTTGCACATAGATTGCAGAAATACGGGAACGTTTTGATTTACATTAAAAGGCTTTGACATTGTAAAACTAAATACGTGGAATTCTTTAAGCATAATACAAGTCATATCATCCACACGATATGCTCTGTGTCCAGAGCATGTATGCTTTTCATTCATTTAAGACACATTATTGCAAGGGTTTTGTAATACACATACACCCTGGTGTCATTGCAATGCGTTTTTTATTCTTTCTTATACAGTAAAAAGGGGGAAGAACACTATATCGTGGGTGTTCATATGACTTGTATTCTGCTTACAGCTTCGAAATTCCACTTGTTTCGTTTAACGTAAAGCCTTTTAAATATAATCAAAACGTTCCCGTGTTTCTGCGGTCTGTGCGCAAAATAATAACGAGTTGAGCTACGCGGAGCGCAGTCAGTCAGTACACCCCGTATATTCCGATAACGCTATATAAACCATGCTGCATTCATTCTGAGAGAAAGATCTATTATTCCAAATGCTATTTATAGGGTTTTGACCATAATTACACTACTGTTGCTATTTTACAATGAACTATAATGAATTACGGTTCATACAGAACATGCCAGTGTTGAAACTAATGCACAGAAGCTAATTTCCTTGTTGTAATAATATATTCTACCACTGGGCGTCAGCTAAGTGTGCTCCGAGCTGTGCGTAAATATAAGCACTAAGTCAAGTTCAAGTTGAAATTGATGAATCCCACTCTTTGCTTAGAAATGATCGTACGCACAGGTTAAGCACATATCTGTGCGTAAGACACGTTGATGAATGAGGGCCCTGGAGTTTAACACATTCCCGGCCAGCCATTAGATGGGCCCCACTCTAGGAAGGCCACCTTTCCATTACAAACGTTCACTGTGCGTCACATTGTTTGTAGAGCTAAATCAATATTTTATATTATAGCTATGAGTCCAATGTCATTGTCAATTGACAGTATGAACCTTCCGTTCAATATGCCATAAAGAAATAATTTCTTCATCAATATATTCCCGTTTTATACCGTGGTGAATATAAGTGTTATATCTAGGGATGGGTATCGTTAGGATTTTATCGATACTACTACTCCTATCGATACTGCTTAACGGTTCGGTACTTTATCGATACTCTTATCGGTTCTTTTTGATAATTTTTTTATGATTTTTATATTTGCAGTTGAGAGCATTGGTCATCTCCCTACAGTAAAGATTAGAAATGATTGAATTATTGTAAATGTGTGTGGAGTGGTGGGAATAGCTGCTTCAATAATAACTTATAACAACAACAGACAAGTTAGACAACTATGTATACAAAAAAAACGATATACACTGAATGATTAGTTGTTACCTAAAGTCCTTGGACTCCACTGTAGAGAACGGGTGCAGGCCTTTGACAACAAACTTTGTCACAGCCCTGTGACACTCGTTCACCCTATCCTCTGTCATCTTTCCTCTAGCTGCTAGGGAGAAAGGACTTTGGGTGGTGGAGGTAGAGGGAGGATGTGTGGTGGGCTCACTGGCCTGGGACACATTGGTGGCTGACCTCAGCTTGACGATCTATAAAACGTTTTTAGATTGTAGTATTTGTAGCTAAACAATTATTTTGTTTATTAGCCTATTTGTAATAATTCGTTATTAGCCTAGGAAACTCCGTATCTTGGCTTACCGGCTGCAGTGGACGTGGATGCAGATGGACCACTGCGCGCAAGGCAGTCGAATACGGCGCATTTCTGCACACTAATATAGTGTTTTGCAAACAAATGTTTTGATAGATTGCTCGTATTGCCACCCTTACTGGCAAATGTTTTGTTGCACTTGTGAACGCTTCGCTCTATCCGCCATCACGACTCAGTCCATGCAGAGCTGTCTGTGTCTGTGTGCAGCGCGCGTCGGCACGGAGACAGCGCTGAGATGCTTCCAGCTGCAGCACATCAGGTGTGCAGGGCTTGTATGTGCGGGGCTTGTAAGCGCTGCTGTCTGACGTGCTGCAGCTGCATACTATTGACAGCGCTTTCATTAAGGAGTACCCGTATGTATGTGTAGCGCGACTCGCGAGGAGTGTGTGTAATAATGACTCGCTGCTTCTCGTGCAGAGACAGAGAGAGGAGAGATCGTTCGCAACTTTTAAATAATAATAATAATAATAATAATAATAATTTCTCTAGAGTATCGATAGCAGTACCGAGGACGTCGGAGCTTATAAATACTCCGGTATTTTCTAATATAGTACCGGTTCCCGTTTAAAACCGGGGTCCGGGGGGCATCCCTAGTTATATCGGAATGATCTGTGATAATTCCTGCAAAGCTATTTATAAGGTGCTAAGCTAATAACGTTAAATCGATTGGCGTTTTGTCCCTACACGAGCTAGAGTTAAAAATCCAAATACATATGATCGGTATTATGTTCCATCATGAATGCATGAAAGGGGGGGCGGGGGAAGTCGTTTCTGATTATTGAATACCAATAACGGCATTCGTTATTACCACAACATAGGCTGAGCAGGGGGATGGCTATTAAATCCTTGGACGATCAAGCTGAAATTGACGTCAAATTGCTCTTACCTGTGGCCGGTTGGAGATCATATGTCCATTGGCTGATGCCATATTCCTTTACTGCATAATGAATTCGGCGTCGCAAAAAGTATTCCATGCAATCTTTTCTGTTCAGGCTAACAGAAAAGTCCGCCCGGAGTGTAAAAAAAGTGACACCAAGTCTGCAACAAGGATTACTGTATTCTCGAGACAGTGCCAATACCAGGATCTGGCCGGTACTGCACTTTCGGAGTCCCAATATGCCTTTTCCAGACAAAATACAGCTCTGTGACATTGAATAGGATATTAAAATCGAATAAAAGAAAAAACTAGTTTAAAAACGTGTATATATATATATACGTGATTGGCCGTCAAGCATCGGCTCCCAATCACGTATATTGGCCGGGAATGTTTCAAGCTCATTCTACAGATTATTCCAAGCAGACGTTGTAGAAAACATAAAGGCCTTCTTGCCCAACTCGGTCATAGAGCTTTAGGAACAGTCATAAGCCCAGTGTCTTGAGACCGTGACCCAGTGGTACCACGTTATTGTGACATATAGCCAGGTAAACGACAGGGGAGTCTACCTAGAATGGCCTTATAGATAAAAACATATGTGACTAAGCCGTGTTGAGTACAGTGATGAGTGGAGGCTATGAAGCATGGATCCATCGTTACTTTCCTAATTGTCATGCACTGTTAAAATGACTGATTCCTTATATTTGTGTTCAATATATCAGTATGATGGTGTGGTTTTGTTTTAGGTTACATCAGGGCTGCTCCCTCGTTGTCCATCAATTTGTTGGTTGAGTCCACCAAGACGTTGTTCATCAATAGGTTTTCTTGTTTTATACTTTATTCCATGCTGAATGAGTTATTTGATGAAAAATAATAAGCACATCTCTGGTAAGCTCTATATTTATAGAGTGCTTCTTCATGGCCACATGTAGGAAACACAATCTCACAGATTTGTGAATTGAATGAATAAATCGATTAGTCTCGACAAAGTCCTATGACTATTAGCATTTATTCAAATTTGAATATTCTTATTTCTTTGAGGAATTTGTTTTCTTAACCTGTGTGTCCTTCCACAGGCCTACATCCACACACGTATGAGAGCCAAGACCTCGGACTTCCTCAAGGTGCTGAACCGGGCCCGGCCCGACGCTGAGAAGAAGGAGATGAAGACCATCTCGTAAGTAGCCAGCATGACCTTCCTCTCCCCATCAAATCCAACGTTTCTCGCTTGGTTCGGTCTTAGTCGATTGGTCAATTCTCTATCTGTAGTAGTGCATGTGGTAAAACATACTGCATACAACAATCATACAGATTGACTAATCCATTAGTCGACAAATCCTGTGACTTAAGTCACGGCCCTAGTCTACTCCTAAAACACGTTTCAAAACATCTGTCAGAGGTTTGTGATTGTGTGTGTCTAATAATAAGATCTGAGTTGTGCATATTTGCCTGTGTTTGCGGGCGGGCAGGAGTGTGGTGTCCCTGTTCTCATAACACAGATTTAGATTCCCATCTAGTACAGCAGGAGTATTTTTAACAGTACAGTGACAAATTTCAAAGTCATGTAGTACTGTGGGGTCACTCATGGAGAGTCACTCTGCCCCTAGTGGTGGCTCACAGGCACGCCACTGTGTGTAAAACCAATTCAATCCAATGCGACAATGCTTTGCCTCTATGACAATGTGTGTCCTTATTTCAGTCTCTGTTAACTCGTATAAAATCAAATATGAGTTATAGTAAGGGGTTTGATGATATCGCCTCACAGATTTTAATTCTATATATTCTATTTCTAACCCAGACGCATTATATTTGACACATAACACAGTTATGTGTATGAACCATTTTTGTGTTGAAAAGAAAGCAGGCCAAGATATGTTCCTAGACAACCAGGCTAGAAGAATGTATTTATGTTCTTGTTGTAAGAGTGCTCGGTCTGTGTGAAGGGGGGGGGGGATTGTGGGTTCCATTTCCGCTGAGCTAGTGAAATTTAATTTGATGATGGAGCTCTGTGGTTTGGGGGAATATCAAAAGAAAGAAGGAGAGAGAGATAAAATGTTGGCAAAAGCCACGGCTATTGGCGATCTCACAGGGTGACGATGGGACCATCTGAATATGGCTCACGTGGCCATATTCAAGGCTATGTTTTAAATGTCTTACACTGTCTCCAGTCTCCTATGCCCATTGTCTACTGTTGGGGATATGACTATCTTTCTGTGTGCTTTGGGTGTGTGTGTGTGTGTTGTAATGATGTTTACTACTAGTACTTATACTACAGTATTTGAAGTGGGCAGGTGTGGAATTTTAATGGCCATCTTCCTCACACGCAGAAACACGAAACGCCATAACACAGGCATTCACAAACATCGATTTGCTTTTATAGCTCTTTAAAATATGTTTAAAAAGACTGTGAATCCAGCCTGTGCTCCTTCAGAACACAGAACCCTCTTGTTATTTGGTTAATATGTAACCAGAACGCAGAGAGGAAACTCCATAGCTGCTTTTTTAATTAGATTTAAAATAAATAGATAAAAATCAGAAAGGGGGTGAGGTTCATGACTCGTGGGTTTTCTGTTAGTGCTGCTGCTTGTAAAGGTTTTCAATGGTTAGGGATCAGGACCACATACACTCAACCACATACAAATAACATTATTCTCTGAGATTAAAGTAACAAATTTACAAGAAGGAAACTCGGAAGTTCTCTGAGATTAAAGTCCGGTGGTAACAGGAAACCATATTCATCTGATTACTGATTCCACAGAAGTCCTTTCAAAAGAACTACCAGTGCATTTACCTTCCAATGAATTGTTTTCTTATGGCGAGTAATCACTTGACTTCCAAGTTCAAATGACTTCCCAACATAACGAGGTGTGGTAACAATTAAACAGGTGAATCTCTTTAGACCAAGGTCTCTTTTCCATGAGCCACAATAGACATAAAAACATATATTGCACAAACAAGTACAGTTCAAACAACGTTCAGCCGAACATCAACAAACAATGTATATCAAATTAAACGAGTACAAGAAACATCTAAAATATCACAGTTCAAATCTTTAAAATCTTCTAATGGAATTAAATGTTCTAAATTCAAGGTTTTCTGTAGTTTATTCCATTTATGCAGAGCATAACATTTAGTTTTTCCAAGCTTGACAAGTAACACATTTACAATAAAAAAAAAAAACTGAAGTTCTGAGATGAAAGTCCAGTGGTAGTGAGAGGACACTAATGCTGTGTGGGGTAGTGAGAGGACACTAATGCTGTGTGGGGTAGTGAGAGGACACTAATGCTGTGTGGGGTAGTGAGAGGACACTAATGCTGTGTGGGGTAGTGAGAGGACACTAATGCTGTGTGGGGTAGTGAGAGGACACTAATGCTGTGTGGGAGGATACTAATTGTATTTTTGTGTGTTTCAGGGGCAAGACTTTCTCTCGCTGAGGCTGGTACCCCGCACAGGCACCCTGGACACGCCTAAACGCGCCACACCGAGAATCAACGTCACATTTGGACAGGACAGCCCCCCTCCCCCTTAACGCCCCCCCCCCCCCCCCCCAGTCCCCTACCTGAAACGCGTGTCCAGTCTTTTTTCTTTCTTTTTTTTTCTTTTTTTTGTAAAGAAAGAAATAAAGTTGTCTCCACTTTGAATAAAGTTGGCTCTTCTAAAGAGAGAAAAGCCCAGGCTTAAAACAATGGAAAAAAGGGCATTCCTTGCTTTGCATAGTTAAAGAGAATTATTAGTCCTATATAAATATATATATGAGAAAGACAAATGAAATTTTTGATACGATATCTTTTACTCCATTTGGTACCTCTGCCTTGCCTGCTCGTTCCGTCTCCTACCCTAAAGGTAACCATGCATTTGATGGCTTCGTTACCCCTCTCCTCCCCCTCCCTCTCCTCTCTTTTTCTCTCCCTCTCTTTCCTTCTATCTTATGCTTTTGTGTCGTCCGTACCATTGTCATTGGGAAAAATGATAAAAATAAACCAGTCTTATAAAAAGCAGAGTGGTCTGGGAGCTGACCTTTTTCTTGTTTTTTTCTATTTATTTTTTTCTTGTTCAAGTTAACATGAATATTGGTTCCCAACATTCTGAACTAGAATAATACTGTCTGAAGATAGACGCAGGTCTTAGAGTCCAATGCTTCTATTTTTAATCTTAGCTTTGTGACCAGTACCATCCCCAAAGTGTGGAATTCTGTCAAGTGGGGATCCCTCAGAAATTAATAACTATATCGCCCAAATTCTAAGATGGCTGTTCTGGCCAAGGTTTTTGAGTTCATTGTGAATACTCAACTAAAGCAATTCCTACTGGAAAATAAACAAGTGAGGTTCAGTCGGGCTTAGGGTCGGGGCTTAGTGCCGTAACTACAGCCATACTAGTAGCATGGGTCTTGGTGAGGAAGCAACTAACTGGCTCAGAAGATACCTCACAGAAAGAATGCAGCGTGTTCTTTTTGTCTGGACGCCATCACCTTTTGTATTCCGTTTACCATCATCTTTATTGTCATTCTATTTTGTATTTGTTCTTTATTTAAAGGGGAACTATTTTACTATTTCTTTCACTATTTGGGCACTTTTACACAATTCCTGTGAGTTTATGGAACACCTCTGTAATTTTTTATTTTTTTTAATTCATTGTTTTGTATTTCTAATCAAGTCTTCAAAAACAGCATTTTTCTACCTCAAGAGCTTAAGCCGTTTTGAGCCTGGGCACCAACCACAATGGTAAACCACCGCCTCGCCTGAACATTATCATGCAGCGGTGTCTCTCTGACATCACAAATCAGCACATTTTCAGATGACTCAGTTCAGTGAGGGTGAATATTGTGAGAGGAGAATTGGAAGAATGCGCCAATATGAGAATTAGAGACATAGATCATATTAATATAAGTCCACATAGCTAGGAAACAATGCTAAACACTGAAAAAGGCCATTTATAAGATAGTTCCCCTTTAAACGGGTGAATCTCTTTTTTAGACCGAGGTCTCTTTTCCATGAGCGACTTGTGACATAAGAACATATTGGACAAACAAGTACAGTTCAAACAACGAAGTACAAGCAACGTCTAAAATATCGGTTCAAATCTTTTAAATCTTCTAATCTAATGGAATGAAATGTTCTAAATTCAAGCTTTTCTGTAGTTTATTCAATGTATGCAGGGCATTACATTTTGTTTTTCCAAGCTTGGTTTTTACATGTGGTGTATCTAAAGCTAAGTGATGCTGTGACCAGGATGATTGTGACAAGTAACACATTTACAAGAAAAAAAAACTGATTAAAAGTCCAGTGGTAACGGGAAACCTATTCATCTGATTACTGATTCCACAGAAGTCCTTAAAGAACTACCTGTGCATCTACCGTCTAATGAATTGTTTTCTTATGGCAAGTAATCACTTGACTTCCAAGTTCAAATGACTTCCCAACATAACACAAGGTGTGGTAAGAGGTATGGCTACACAAGACTATCTAACTGTAGCTTGAGTCTGACTCGCAGGATATGCACAATGGAAATAAGTCAGACTTTATTGTGTTCATCCTCCACTTGTTTAATCGTGATATTTAGTGTGTTGCTTTGTTTTAAAATGTGTCGAATAAAAATGAACTAACTAAACAACTAGCTAAGGATGGTTTAGTTGAATTTAGTAGACCCGAATTATAAGCAATCTTATGATATCCACATACATTACTGTCGAGGACGACACAGACGAGTCGCAGTCTTGGTTTTGTTAAAATGGCAAAGATGGATTCATGGTTTCTTTACGCAAACTCCTCCATGCTGGAGAAATAAGTGCAGCCTGTTTGATATTCATTCAAAACCTTTATTTACTCTCAAATACATTGAGGTTCCCCTCATTTGCAATGTTGTCGTGATTACAGTCATATTTAAACGGGTGAAAATAAAGGAAAAGATTAGTCTAGATAATTAAACATTGAATAAATAGGACAAAAACAAAAGAGAAGAAAAAACAAACAAACTGTTTCAAACTGAAGCAGAGATATTTGATCTTATTTTCAAACTGTCCAGTGGCGTTTTGATTCGGGGGGAACCTTAAAGGAACACGCCAACATTTTGGGAAATTAGCTTCTCCAGAGAGAAGAAGATAGATAACAGTTTCCTCTCTGCGTTCAGTAGAAATCTATCTGGCTGCATGTTAGCCTAGCTTAGCACAATGAATGGAAGCGGACATGACCGGTTAGCCTTTGGGAGAGGTGTTAGTTGGACAATGCCTAGGCTAACCGGTCATGTCCGCTTCCATTTGAAACTTATTCTGTTATTGAAATTATGTAGAGGAAAGAATAACAATACCTTGTCTTATAGGGACTGCTACCTTATCTTTAATTATCTAAAATCGTAATTGTAATTAACACAACACAATGATTCAATGTCCCTGGTGACATCACTGGTGGCCATATTCAAACTAATTTACTCTAATAACTGTCAAACTAAATGAATGTGTGTAAAACGGTTAAGAGTTTTTGGATGTGTGAGATTATTTGCAAAATAAATCAGCATCGTTTTTTTTCTTAAGATTAATGGAAAAAGCTGTTGAATTAAGGTTTCCATTTAGGAGTAGGTTTAATTGAGGCCTTATCAACACCTGTCTCTGTGGTGTTTCAAGGAGCATAAAAAGATCTCTCATATGGCAAAACTAGTGAAATGTATATAATCACAGAGTTGTTATATTATGTCTTCTGATGACACCTGTAGTCTCATAAAGATCAGTGAGATTAGGAAAATGAATGAATAACATTTCCTAGAGACTCGGAGGAATAGCCTACTGAAAATACAGTTAAAACTAGCACAAATTAATAGATACGGACCACTAGCCTATAGCTTAAAATTCTGGGAGAGGTGTTTGGTCTACAGCTAGACTACCTGGTCCGTATCCGCTTTCATTCATTTGTGCTAAGCTAGGCTAGCTAGCAGCCGGATAGCACAGAGAGGAAATTGGTATGTATCTTCTTGTCCGTCTCTGGAGAACATGGTATGTGCATTTCCCATAATGTTGGTGTGTTCCTTTAACATTAGTTTCTAACTAAGTCTTGAGTTCAGATGCATTATGGGTGAATTCTCCATTAATATTGTTTGTGATGACAGCTGGAAGCACTATAACATTACATAGTACATCTGCTATTGTCAATGTTGAAGCCAATGGGGGCCATGTGTTTTACAACTTCAAATCCCCCCTCCCTCTCACTGTCTTTGGTTTGTAACTATGGATCAGTATTTTCTGTTGATACTTTGGATTGTCAGCATCTGACATTGTAAACAAGCCTCTGAACTACACACCCGCTTGGTCATTCTGATTCCCATGTATCTTTCTCAGAATGTAACTTAGCGATACAGATCTATTCTGTTATTGAAATGATGTAGATGAAAGAATAACAATACCTTGTCTTTCTAAGTCTAGAGTGAAATCTAAATCTAGACAATAATTTACAATCAAATATGAACTCAAGACCAGGTGCATTATGGGTGAATTCTCCATTAATATTGTTTGTGATGACAGCTGGTAGCTGGAAGTACATAGTACATCTGCTATTGTCAATGTTGAAGCAACATTCCCCTGTCAACGTGCATAACAGAGGTATAATAAAGCAGAGACAACAACATGTTGAAATCAAGTGTGTTTATTTTTTAACTGATAAAGCTCAGACGGAACACACTGGAACAAGATCAAAACAACTTCCATTGGCTCACAATATCAGTGCTCACTCCAGACTTCAAAAAGCACAATAATCAGGGTTGATGTCTGGCTGGTTGAGAGCTTGGCGGGGCTTAGGAGGTAGGGAATCAAGCTTCGGGTTGATCTGATTGGGTGGGGCCCTCTGTGGGAGGAGTCGGGGCCTTCTTAGCTGGAGCCTCCTTGTTAGCGGTGTCCGCCTTGACAAGGTCTTCTTTCGGGGGTCCTCGCTTGATAGGAGCCTCCTCTCTCGCCCCCTTTTTAGCTCCCTTCCCGTCAGATTTTGGTGTACCTTCAGGAGGGGGGGGGGGAGACGAGAAGACGGATGAGATCTTAAGACGGACACAAAGTACATCAGGCTGCCGCTCCTTCTCCAGGCTCTCCCTTTACCTCGGTGTACCAGTGCCAGATACAGTATGCTTAGACACTTGATAAGTGCTGCATTTGAGAGCGTATTGGCTCCACGTTGGAACTTATCGGGCGCTGGCACACACTGATCGGTTGGGGAAATGTAACATTGTAACAAGGAAAATTATCATTCTGTACCGATTTGCTTGTTCATAATAATCTGTTGATTCGCACACAGTGTGTTAATATTGTGGGTGATTACTGTACATGCAAGGTGGTGGCTGTGCAGTGACACACAGTGCAGTGATAAGCCATAATAAACAAAAGCGTGTGAGGGTTAGATTGCAAATGTATCCTTCCTTATACCTATTAACTCTGTTGTAGATCTAAAAGGAGTGAACAGGGTTTAAGCACGATAGCCGTCCACCATCAAACTGGGAATGTCAGCCACATTGCTAATACCTATCCAACCCTTATGGAGCTTCAGGAGCAGACGTGGGTCTAATAAGTATTTAGAATGCTGATTCAGTGACTTTTAAACTTAATTTTACCTCGTACAATGGAACCGAGTTGAATTGCCCCCCCCCCCCCCCCCCCCCCAAAAGGTTCACACACCCGTTTAGTGCTCCAGCCAGTCATGCAAAAAGCTAAACGTCAAACAAACTGAAAGCATTTAAATGTCTAATTGACCCGTGTACATCGCAGGGATAGATGTAAGATCCATGACTTGGAACCTACCAGACGTAAACAGATTGACAGGAGCATAAGCACAAACCATGCCAGAGACAATGTATGTTATACAGTACAAATAAAACCTACATGTAGGTGGATTAACTCCTCGTGTTTCCACCTAGACGTCCGACAACTTACCGTAGTTCAGCGCATTCTCTAAAGAGAACTCCAAGCTGTCGGGGGAAGAGGAAAAAATACTCGTACTATCGCAACACACCAACTGGGGACTTTTAAAACACTTATACCAACACTTATATACCAAGGTGACAAGAAATGTGTTCAATACAGGTATCTATGGATCAGAGTCATGATGTTATGATGTTATGATGAATTGAAAATGGGGGACCCTGATGTAAACAAGACGAAAGTCTTTCTCTGGTCTGCATCCCCTTAACAATAGTATGTATTGAGCTGTACTGTACTGTACCCATTCTGCAATCTGTTAATAAAGTGTTCAATCAATCAATCAATCAATCAAAAAGCTTGTTTTTGACAGAGAGTTGTATTCAGCTACATGCAGTCCCCACATGCAGTCCCTTCCTCACCTGTCCTCGTCGGCGGTGACGCCGTACATCAGGTTCCGGTAGTTCTCGATCTCCGCCTCCAGCTTCATCTTGACGTTGAGCAGATCCTGGTAGGCGTCGCCCTGCAGCCCCACCTGCTCCCTCACCTGGATCAGCTCCGCCTCCAGCCCCAGCAGGATCTTGTTGAGGCGGCCCAGCTCGCGGCCGTAGCGATTGTTCGTCTCCTTCAGCGTCTCCTCCAGGGAGCGGATCTGAGCAGGCGAGATACCGTGAATAATAGTAATTAGCGATGGTGGTTAGTGATGTGTCGATAACACGACGACAAATGTATCGTTGGGTCATGTATGTGTAAATTCTCAGTAAACGTTTTCATTCAAATGTAATGTTTTGAGTGAGTGGGGATGGAGCAGAGAAGACTTCGGTCTTGACCGTTGGCCTTGCTACTCTTAACCGACCACACCCTCTCCCCTCTCCTCACCCGCTCAAAGTCAAAACAAGCGCTCCTGTCTCCTCAAAAAAACAGACATTTATGGATGTTTTGTTGTTCTGCTGGTTCCAGGTGCCTCTCTGGATAACAGTAGAATGGTAGACAGCTCGTCTGTTTTGAAATAACAGAGGTGATGGGTAATGACAGGGTAGCCACTAGGTATGCTCGTCAAAAGGTTGAAGGGCCTCACCTTCAGGGGGTTTACTCTTAGTTATTGTTTTTTTTTTTCTTCTAGGGAAAGTAAAAGGGGGATTAAATGATGCAGGAAAGTAAAGTGGGTTCGGGTCCCATGATGTTTACACGGCAAACATTGACCTATAGTTTCAGCCCTCCGGTGTGTAAGCTGTAAGCGGTGTCAACTTGTTTTGTGTGGGCGCCATCGTGACGACAGGGAATTAAGGGATTTTTTCCCCCTTTGAGGATGTTGAGGGGTTTTGTGTCAAAACGGGGGGCATCTCCAGACGTGTCCTTAGGAATGGTTTTGCTGACAGGAGAACAAAGGAATCTATCCTTCTATCTGGACGTCTCTGTGGAACAGGCTGCAGCCTTGGGCTGTGTGTTTCTCATGCATCATTTTACTTTATAATTACTGTGTGGCAACTGACAACTGTGTGTGTGTGTGTGTGTGTGTGTGTGTGTGTGTGTGTGTGTGTGTGTGTGTGTGTGTGTGTGTGTGTGTGTGTGTGTGTGTGTGTGTGTGTGTGTGTGTGTGTGTGTGTGTGTGTGTGTGTGTGTGTGTGTGTGTGTGTGTGTGTGTGTGTGTGTGTGTGTGTGTGTGTGTGTGCGTGTGCGTGTGTGTGTGTGTGCGTGTGTGTGTGTGTGTGTAGCTACCGTGCTGAGCATAGCTTGGATTTCAATCTCCAACAGCTGCCTCTGTCTATTCAGGTCATTGAGCTCTGACTTCCCAGACTCCAACGACTCTGTGTTCTGAAGCACCTCCACCTTGATGTTTTCAAACTGAGAGAAAGGGAGAGGGGGGGGGGGGCAGGGGGAGAGAGAGAGAGGGTGAGAGAGAGGAAAGAGATGAAAACAGATAAGATAACCAAAATGAACAACATTGTAGAGAGAGGGATTGAAAGGAAGGAATATTCTGTGGGAGGGGTACTTTTCAAAATTGATGCAAGTCAGGTTCTATTCACAAAAACATATCCGATATGTGGTTTTTAAAGCCCGTAATGACCGATACCGATCGTCAGCCGACGTATGGGTACACGACCAGGCTGGTCGGCGTGGCTCACCTTGTTATGGTACCAGTCCTCGGTGTCCTTCAGGTTCTTCTGCGCCATCTTCTCGTACTGGCCACGGATCTTGTTCAGGGTGTCGGCCAGGTTGGAGTCCTGGGAGTCCATCTCCACCACCACTCTGGAGTCTTTGATCTTGAGACGCAGGGTGCTCACGTCCTGCCACACGCAACCAGAGGAGGTTAGTTCTACCGCCTTGGAGGTGAGTGGTGTGTGTGTGAGTGTGTGTTTTTTCTCATAGTCACCTCTTTGTGATCCTTCTTGAGGACGCCCAGGTCGTCTTTCACCCCCTCGATCTGGCTCTCCAGGTGCGCACGGTTCAGCTGAGTGTCGTCGATGATCCTCTTCAGCCCGGTGATGTCGTGCTCCAGGGTGCGGCGGGCCTGATTCTCACCATCCAACCTGCACAGAGGAGCAATGAGGCTCATGACTGACTGAGCCGCGCCCGCTCCCGACCCCAAAGACTGACTCCATGGGGTTGTATTGATCACAGAGTTAACGACTGAGTTCATGTCCGCCTTCCATCCACAATAGGAACCGCATCGACACAAATCTAAAGGGGACTGAATGAATTCATATAGCAACTGACAATCAGTGCTGAAAATCAAAGTTGGTTGATGTGAATTGATTGAAATAAAGTGGTCCGAAACGTTAAGCCTCACTGTATATTTCTCTTTAAATATATAGGTGCCATGAATCATGATGGATGACTTTAACATGATCTGATGTGTCTGGGTAGCCTACATTGGGGATTTATCGTTGTTTGTTAGATTCACAATTCACAATTCAAAACTGTAGGTTTGCCAGCTATAGCTGATATAGCTTATTCCAAATGAATAATAATTATATATTACTTCATCATTTAATGATATCACTTCGTTTTGCATTAAAAGTATGTAGAAGGACTCACTTGTTTAAGAAGTCCTCGTTGGCCAGTTTGGTGTTATCAATCTGCAGAAGCAGTTTGGCGTTGTCCGTGGCCATATCCTTGATCTGAGAAAGATGCATGATATTATATTTTTTCCCCCACGTATAACAAACGACATGAAGCGACATACATCGTTCCACCTTCATTTTATATATAGGACGCATTTGTATCAAATTATTTTGCATTACTGGCCCTCAATACCGTGCGCGTAATCATTGCGTAAAATTGGAAAATGTCCCAAATAAAATGATCAACACGACCATGATCGTGTAGCCGGTAGGGAATGTTTAATCATTAATTGGTTTGAAATAAGCAAACGATCACCTTCTTCCTGAGGAAAGCCAGTGGTTTCTCGATCTCATCCCAGTTGCGCCCGTTGGGTGCGCCTCTCTTCGCCAAGATGTCTTTGATTTGCCTCTCCAGCTCCTTGTTGGCCTTCTCCAGCTCGGTCACCCGGCCCAGGTAGCCGCACAGCCGTTCATTCAGACCCCGCATGGTCTTCTTGTCGTCCGGACTGCTGACATCAGCGCCGGGATCCTTAACCATAAGGATCTCCTTATCCGGGTCGCTGCGCATCACGTTCCGCAGCCCCTCTAGACTCGCCACGGACACTCTGGAGCCTCTTCCTCCGGCTCCACCGAACATGCTCCTGGAGCTGTTGTTGTTCATCTTAGGCATGGTGCTGGTTGGTTGGATGGGAGTGAGCTCAGCTGAGTAAGCGGAGAGATGTTCTTCTGACTGCTGAGTACGCAGAGAGGTGTGATGTGTGGTGGTGCTGGTGGTCACCTGTTCGGTTAAAGGAGGACGACTCGAGGACCATTTTATACAGCATTTTTACGCATGAAACCGGCCCCACTGATGCCATTGGCTCGCCACGTTCAGCACACCCCCGGACAAACGGGTTCAAAGTCGAAATTCAAGTATTTCATCTCCACTTTTTTGTTTTTTACTTTGTGAAATTGCACTTGTCTTCGTGTGATTGGACGCAAGCGAATACCTGAGAGGTGAGGGGTGGCCCTTGGCCATCTTAAAAGCAGGTGATGCCGAGGATAGAAGAAGTACCTTTCCTGCTCTCTCTCTCTCACATATACATCTAACTTTCTGTCCTTCGGGTACATCATCATGCAGGACAGTCTCAGGATGTCAAAGACTGGAGGATACAGTAGCCAGTCGTACTCTCCGGCCAGCAAGGGGGGTGCTCCCCAAAAAAGCTCCCCGATCGGCCTGGGTCCGAGAAGAACCGACCTGCTCAACCCAGTGGATCGCAAGATGGACCCCAAGGACCAGTCGGCCAAGACCAAAGAGAAAGACCAGATGGTCGGACTCAACGACAAGTTTGTTGCCTTCATTGACAAGGTTTGCAACACTTATTTATTTATTTTATTTTATTTTTAATTAGTCGATACAGGGCAATTGCCTATTGATAACTTTTTGGTAGCCTATTGTCTCTCCAATCACCTTATTTTCAGATGCAACATATCATTTTGATCACAACAATTTTCTCGTTTTAATTTATTGTGGTTATTACGTGTTCAGTGCCACGTGCACTCATCTATATGTGGAGACATTGGCACAGCTATTTGTGGGACGTCGATGTGTATTGAAGTGATATGTTATTTTTGCCTATTGTGTGTAATTTAATTTTATATAGGTTGCGTATGTTTTATTTTTTGATCTGGACCATGAGTCTGTATTAAAGTTTGAATTGAATTTAATTGAAATTTAATTTATTACAGCTATCTAATTGCCTAAATTATTATTAGCCTATACCTTACCCAGTTTTTCCAAATCAAATTAGAGAAGACCTCAGTAAAAGTCCCATTCATCAAAAAGGCAGTAGTCAGTATTCAAGTGGCCCATAGCAAAAGATAAATATAACCTACTCTGGGGGACAAGTGCGTGTCTGGCGCTTCATTGCCTGGGGCGTAGGTCTACAAGATACACGACTACACCACTAAGGTACGGTAAGGTAAGGTAGGTACCCATGTATGATTATCGAGGTACTTCCCAAAGGTCAGTGAATACCACGACCACAAGTTCCACAAATCATGTGCAACCCAGATTCGGCTCAAACAAGGGACTAAACACGTTTTGCAATTATGCCACACATCAATGTGGAACGCCCTACCACAGCCGTAAAAAAAGGTGAATCATAGGCCTACCTACCCTCCTTCAAAACCGCTCTCAAATAGCACCTACGGGAGGCTGCAATTCGAAACTGGTCCCCGTAAATGTCCGAACACCCTCATGTACATTTCCCTCCCCCTCGTATGTATATATTTACTGTTAGGATCTCTGTTTAACAGTACTGTATATTGTGTATGTTGTGTATGTCATAATTAAATGTCATTATGAATTAAAAATGGGGGACCCGGATGTAAACAAGACGAAAGTCTTTCTCTGGTCTGCATCCACTTAACAATTGTGTGTATTGTACTGTACTGTACGTACCCATTCTACAATCTGTTAATTAACGTTTTCAATCAATCAATCAAAAGCAAAAAACTTTTCTCCCTCACAAAATCCACTCCGTTTTCTTCCGCCATCTAGCGACCATCTAACTAACTGCAAGCAGGCAGCGGCACTAAAGCCTCCAGTAGGTGTGGTCATTCTTACTGTTACTTGGTACATTATTTAATTTAGTCTTTTGTGGACCTCGTCCTCGTACATTTATTAGAACGGTATGTAAGCCTGTTTTGTGGTTCTCTGTTTGCATTTTTATTTAACACAATATTTATATTTCTGACGTCTTTTTTCTTTTATTCTTTAATTATTATAATTTATTTTTTTGAGATAGGTCCACAGTGATGTCATATGACTGCTTTTTCCTGACTTTGGGATATATTATAATAAATAAAATAAAAACATAAAATAACACAAAGAACGTTCAGGAGATTGTCTACATTTGCAGCAGTTGGCTCTATGAGAAGTGTGCATGTTATGTGGAAAATAACAGCATTTCCAGGCATTGGGATGACTGACCCCTTGCATAATTCTATTACATTTAGGCTCTGATTTCTCCATTTTCTCTTCCCTATAATAAATGTAAGGGTTTGAAGCTGCATTTGTGTGTGTGTGTGTGTGTGTGTGTGTGTGTGTGTGTGTGTGTGTGTGTGTGTGTGTGTGTGTGTGTGTGTGTGTGTGTGTGTGTGTGTGTGTGTGTGTGTGTGTGTGTGTGTGTGTGTGTGTGTGTGTGTGTGTGTGTGTGTGTGTGTGTGTGTGTGTGTGTGTGTGTGTGTGTATTTAGTAGAAATATCTGAGAAGCACTAGCAAATATCTCAAAATCTCTGATGTAGAATGACCAGGTTGCAATCACATACCAGTGTGATAATGACAGTATACATATTACCATAGTGACATCTGACCCCCCCCCCCCCCCCCCTCAGGTAAAATACCTGGAGGACGAGAACAAGGTGCTGGACACCAAGCTGAAGATCTTGCTGGAGCAGGAGAACTACAAGGGAAACATCGACGAGGTCGTGAGGCAGATGGAGAACGACCTGCAGAGGCAGGTGGACGGCTTGGAGCGAGACCACCTCAAGCTGAAGGCAGAGCTGCAGAAGAACCAGGACGAGGTGGATCAGACCAAGCGGAGGTGAGTGGGAATTGATTGATTGATTGAAACCTTTATTTATACTCAGGTGAGCTCTGAGGTGAGGCCACCTCATTTACAGAACTGCTGAGTGTACAACAAGATAAAACAACAATAAGAGAATGCTGTCCTGCCGAGTCCTGTACTAGTCCGTGGTATTTTACATGTGATCCAGTTAAATGAAAATGACGTGAGATGTGAGGCAAATGAGAAGAATGTAATAATTGTTTTATTTAGATTTTTCAAGCCTACATTAGCTACATTTTCAAGAACTGTATGCTAGGCTTAGGCTATTGTCAGCGATTGACTAAAGAGAAACACAATCAACATTGGGCATATTACAAGCCAGTGGAGGAGCCTCTGAAAGCAATAATAACAGATATGGTTTAAATTGGTTGTTTCACCTGTCACTCGAAAATCTACTCTGCTGCAATATTGTCAGTTTTACACGTATGATTTTGTACAGTGTAATGGGCGGACCTTCCTACAGGCGATATAGGCGGTCGCCTAGAGCGCCACCCAGAGGGGGGCGCCAAAAACATTTTATTTTTATTTTTTTTTTTTATTTATTTTTTTATTTTTTTTTTATTTAATTTTTTTTTTCTCTGTGCAGTTTTGGCGCCCCTCTCTATATCTGCAACCATTATTTTTACATAAAAAAAATTCTAACATAAGGTGAAATGAGCCAAAAATCTAAAACAGTCGGTCGGTCTGAGCAGTGGTGAATCTCGCCTAGGGCGCCAAATGTGCTAGGTCCGCCCTGAAGTGCTTTGAGCAGGAGAAACTTACAACTTATAAGGTTACAGTATATAAAAAGACCGTTTTGTGCAGTAACTGAAGCTGCCACTAGGGGATGCTGCCGCACCCGCACCCCCCCTTCCAACGTCTCTGAGCCCAAGTCGAGTCAGAGTCGAGTCCCCATTACCTGAGTCCGAGTCTAGGGTTGAGTCCACCCCACTCTGGCAGTCAAAGAGCTGACATACAAATAAAAAAAGGTCTACATTAAACATAAATGACACAGTGGTCACCATTTCAAAGGGAGTTTATTTACTTTGTGACACAATAGCCTAACAAATGCACTAGCCATCAATATCTTATGTCAAATGATTAGGGCCTATTACAAAAAGAAAAAAAATTTATTTATCTATTAACAAGTCCGAGTCTGAGTCTGCACCTTCCGAGTCCGAATGCAGTCAACACTCGAGTCCAAGTCCAAGTCCGAGTCATCAGTGCTCAAGTCCAAGTCGAGTCACGAGTCCTGAAAATGAGTCAGAGTCCAGGTCTCGAGTACTAAAACACTGCCTCTACTAGGTGCCCCGGAGCAAGGCACTGAACCACAATCTATCTATCTGTCTATCTGTCTATCTGTCTATCTATCTATCTATCTATCTATCTATCTATCTATCTATCTATCTATCTATCTATCTATCTATCTATCTATCTATCTATCTATCTATCTATCTATCTATCTATCTATCTATCTATCTATCTATCTATCTATCTATCTATCTATCTATCTATCTATCTATCTATCTATCTATCTATCTATCTATCTATCTATCTATCTATCTATCTATCTATCTATCTATCTATCTATCTGTCTATCTGTCTATCTGTCTGTCTGTCTGTCTGTCTGTCTGATCTATCTATCTACTGTATCTATCTATCTATCTATCTATCTATCTATCTATCTATCTATCTATCTATCTATCTATCTATCTATCTATCTATCTATCTATCTATCTATCTATCTATCTATCTATCTATCTATCTATCTATCTATCTATCTATCTATCTATCTATCTATCTATCTATCTGTCTGTCTGTCTGTCTGTCTGTCTGTCTGTCTGTCTGTCTGTCTGTCTGTCTGTCTGTCTGTCTGTCTGTCTGTCTGTCTGTCTGTCTGTCTGTCTGTCTGTCTGTCTGTCTGTCTGTCTGTCTGTCTATCTATCTATCTATCTATCTATCTATCTATCTATCTATCTATCTATCTATCTATCTATCTATCTATCTATCTATCTATCTATCTATCTATCTATCTATCTATCTATCTATCTATCTATCTATCTACTGTATCTATCTATTTATCTATCTATCTATCTATCTATCTATCTATCTATCTATCTATCTATCTATCTATCTATCTATCTATCTATCTATCTATCTATCTATCTATCTATCTATCTATCTATCTATCTATCTATCTATCTATCTATCTATCTATCTATCTATCTATCTATCTATCTATCTATCTATCTATCCATATATCTGTTACGTTTATCATATTCATTGAGAAGGTCCTGAGGAATTGATTTATATAATAGATTAGATGGGAACTGATGACACACACACGCACATGCACATTAGCTGAATATATTCCAGGAAGGCCATCACTGTGTACGAGTTTGAGCCTCATTTCCTAACAAACTGCATTCCCTCACATTAGCGCAGTCTGTTTTTCCACCCTGCTCTTTCAGAGTGGGCTTACAGTATAATTCATCAACCCCTTTACACAACCTCACATCGTCATCGTGTGGGCGGTGGTTCTGCACTGTGTCCAAGCTGAGCAACTGGAGGATGTATATTGGGCACATATTGCCTGATTTACATACACAAGGTCCCCTGATTCCATTTCTATTTAGATTTGATTAGATTCAATTCGATTCGATACCGATTCAACTAGACTTGTTGTGTGCAGTCAGTCTGGTGGTGGAGAATCTGTTACTCTCTGGGCGTGAGACCGTGAGTGACAGCAGAGGTGTTTTATTGAATATTATTATTGCTTTTGTTTGTTGTTTATGTTGCTGTTATTCTTATTATATTATATACATTATCCTTATTGTTGTTGTTGTTGTTGTTGTTGTTGTTGTTGTTGTTCTTCTTCTTCTTCTTCTTCTTCTTCTTCTTCTTCTTCTTCTTCTTCTTCTTCTTCTTCTTCTTCTTCTTCTTCTTCTTCTTCTTCTTCTTCTTCTTCTTCTTCTTCTTCTTCTTCTTCTTCTTCTTCTTCTGTTATCCTTTATCCTTTGTATTATCTGTTTTCTTCTCTTTTTCCCCTTCTCACATTGGTTGGAACTTCAAGAGGGAGGTGGTGTGTGTGTGTGTGTGTGTGTGTGTGTGTGTGTGTGTGTGTGTGTGTGTGTGTGTGTGTGTGTGTGTGTGTGTGTGTGTGTGTGTGTGTGTGTGTGTGTGTGTGTGTGTGTGTGTGTGTGTGTGTGTGTGTGTGTGTGTGTGTGTGTGTGTGTGTGTGTGTGTGTGTGTGTGTGTGTGTGTGTGTGTGTGTGTGTGTGTGTGTGTGTGTATGGGGGGGTTGTTTGTAGAACAGAACAGGTGGGCTCTGACTGACATATTCTGGGTTAAAAGCCATCCATCCACCTTGAGCTGTTTTCCATGAGGCTATAGGTCTGGATCTGCACAGCACAACACACACACACACACACACACACACACACACACACACACACACACACACACACACACACACACACACACACACACACACACACACACACACACACACACACACACACACACACACACACACACACACACACACACACACACACACACACGTGCACAAGTGAGCAAACTCCGGTGTCAAAAAGGGTAATATCCTGTCTCTGGTCTCATGTCGGCTCCTTCCTGTCTGTCCTCCACAATGTGATCTAATGATATCTTTCCCCCTCTTTAAAAAAAAATCTGTTCCAGGTATGAAGATGAATATCAAAAGAAAAGTGAACTGGAGAATAACTTTGTATTTACAAAGAAGGTGAGGATCACCTGTACTGTACACCAATATCTTACACCAGTTACAGACATGTTCACCAATATCTTACACCAGTTACAAACATGTTCACCAATATCTTACACCAGTTACAGACATGTTCACCAATATCTTACACCAGTTACAGACATGTTCACCAATATCTTACACCAGTTACAGACATGTTCACCAATATCTTACACCAGTTACAAACATGTTCACCAATATCTTACACCAGTTACAAACATGTTCACCAATATCTTACACCAGTTACAGACCCAGTTATAGACCTGTTCACCAATATCTTACACCAGTTACAGACCTGTTCACCAATATCTTACACCAGTTACAGATGTGTTCACCAATATCGTGCACCAGTTACAGACTTGTTCACCAATATCACACATTTTCTTTAAATCTGACATTTTTCATAGAACAATGGTTCTAAAGAGGTACTAAAACGGTTCAATGCAGCATCACAACAGGACAGGAAGGACCTTTTGGTGAAGCGTTGAACCTGTTCTATAGAGGGTGTAGTTGCATGATGTGAAGCCGCTCAGGGAGCTGCTCAGTACGGAGGAGACGCTGCTTTTTATGTTACCTTTTCACCTGCTACTCTTCTTCTTATCATGTGTGTTATTATCCTGTGCGTATGCAACGGTGTGTGTGTGTGTGTGTGTGTGTGTGTGTGTGTGTGTGTGTGTGTGTGTGTGTGTGTGTGTGTGTGTGTGTGTGTGTGTGTGTGTGTATGTGTGTGTGTAGGCGTGTATGCGTGTATGTGTGTGTGTGTGTGTGTGTTACCTAGAATCCATTGCACACATAACAAATGGATGTACTGTAATGCATACAAACACCTGTACATAGCTCGTTATGACCATATTGTGGACATTGTGTCTGACGCGGTACAAAACATCTTAGCATCTAGTGCAGCAATGTACAAGCATACTAGAGTGCTACCAGAATGGTTTGGTTTTACCAATGATGTCTTTGCTAACATCCCAAATACACCTGATGTTGTTTTTGTTGACACCAGCCACAAGGAGGTGCTAATCTTAGAAGTAGGCTGTGCCTTTGACCTGTACATGGACCAGGCTTTCTAGGACAATAATATAAAATACCAACCATTGCTCGATGTGATAACCAGCCTTGGGTACAAGTGTAGATACAGTATACAGTACTTATATTCGGAAGTCTTGGCCATGTATATAAAAGCACCATGAGTGGTCTGAGAATTGCTGCAATGTCAAAGAGAAAAGCCAAACAAATAGCCAAATATTGCTCTGTCTCAGCTATTATTGGCAGCTTAGCCGCATGTAGAAGGAGGTGCTATGTGTACTCTTAAGTGTTCAGTGCTGCTTGGCCCTGATACATTTGATTCCCTGTTTATGTAATATAATTTGTGGAACCAAATAAAGTATTCAAATGTGTGTCAGGACGTAGACGAGGGCCAGCTGGCAGTAGTGGACCTGGCTCTGGACTTTGATGACCTCATGGGAGAGCTGGATTTCCTGAGGCTGGGTTTCGATGAGGTACGAGTATGATTGACAGGCCCCAGCACCAATCAGAGAACACTTTATTTATTTCCGTATTGGATTCCGTGTTTTGAATCGGTCTACTTCTTGCTACAGGAAATCAAAGAGCTGGAGTCCCAGGTGCAGAACGAGACCATCATCATGAAGGACACCAGCAAGCGGGCTCTGGACATGGATGAGATCATCGACAGCATGAAGGGCCAGTACGCCAACATGGCCGCCCGCACCAGAGAGGAGGCTGAGCAGTGGAACCAGAAGAAGGTGATGACCTATCAATAGATAGATAGATAGATAGATAGATAGATAGATAGATAGATAGATAGATAGATAGATAGATAGATAGATAGATAGATAGATAGATAGATAGATAGATAGATAGATAGATAGATAGATAGATAGATAGATAGATAGATAGATAGATAGATAGATAGATAGATAGATAGATAGATAGATAGATAGATAGATAGATAGATAGATAGATAGATAGATAGATAGATAGATAGATAGATAGATAGATAGATATCATAATAATAATAATGTAACCCGTGAGGTCATCTCCCTCCAGATGGACGACCTGGTATTGACTGCAGGGAGACATGAGCAGGATGTGCGTGACGTGAAGAAGGACATCACAGACCTGCTGCGTCTCATCCAGAAGCTCAGAGGAGACCTGGAGGCCCTGAGGAAGAAGGTGGGTGGAGTGTCAAGATATGTAGACACACACACACACACACACACACACACACACACACACACACACACACACACACACACACACACACACACACACACACACACACACACACACACACACACACACACACACACACACACACACACACACACATACACACACACACACACACACACACACGTACACACACACACACATACAATCACACACACATACACACATACATATAAATATTAGAGCTGGGCCGTTAACGGCGTTAACGTGCTGCGTTAACGCGATACTAGTATCGTGCGATAATATAATTGACGCAGTTAATCTAAAAACATAAAAATTACTTTTTTTTTTTTACCTTTATTTACCCAGGGTAGGTTCGCTGAGCACAGATGCTCTTTTTCAGGAACGCCCTGCTTCACATTCACACAGTTCCATTCACACCTGGGAGCTGCCCAGTACAACCACAGTTGACACCATTGGCCACTGAGCAACTCCACTGGAGCAGTTGATTTGCATTGGCAGGGTTTGGCCCTGTCTGGCACCCAACGGGAAAAATATTATAGGCACTATAAGTAGACACTGCTACATAAAACAAGCTGGTCTGCCTGAGTGACTGGTGGAAGAAGGAGAAATAGAGATTGGACTGATTGAGTCAAGCCATGTCACATAGTTCAAGTTTGAAATGCTTCTTTCTGTTTTGCTCTAGAGTGTGCTAGATACTGTACTGTACTGGTAATATTATTTATTTGTGTTAACTTCTGAATAAAACAACTTATTAAACACAGGTACATCTTATTGAACATTATTTTGATATTTCATTACCAATTATCATAGCAAAACAGCTTTTTCAAACAGTCTGTAATGCATTTGGAAACGGGAGATGGGCTCATGGTGTAATGGGCCACCTGGCCTGAGAAACATAAGGAGGAAAGAAAAAGTAAGGACTTACTTCTGGTCATTATTTGGGTAGAACACACATATTTTGAATGCCTTCGGCAGATTTTTTTTGAGCCATTTTAATCTAGATTAATCTAGATTAAATCCAGGATTGCAGATAGATTAATCTAGATTAAATTTTTTTATCTATGCCCACCTCTAATAAATATATTGTCACACACCTTACCTTACTCTTACTTAACCCTTACCGTGGCCTTTAACCAAACCCTTAATTGCTCTTTGTTTATTTCTTTGTTTATGTCTGACGTGTGGGTTGGAGTTTAGTAACTCATTATACTGTGAAGTCCTCCAGACCTCTCTTGGTAGAGCCTGAGGTGCGCCCAGCAGTAGCAACCCCTCCCCCTCCAACATACACATCCGACCAAAACAATAAAAACTGTAAACACAGCAGGGGTGTAAAGTACTTGAGTAATTGTACTTCGTTACAATACTTAAGTACAGTTTTGGGGAATTTGTACTTTACTCAAGTATTATAGGTTTGTATACTTGTACTTTTACTCAATTACATTTCGAAAAGCTATCGTTCTCTCGAAAATTTCCGGAAAATAGAAATATTCCCTCATAAACGGCATTTATTGGAATATTCTCGAATACACTAGACACGTTGTCATTTGTCTGCCTATTTATGAATCGTTTTCAAATAAACGCTAGATTATCGATAGTATATGTGTACTTATGCATGCTATAGAAGCGAGCTGAGAAATCGATTCTCATTTCCTCAACATCACACACACACACACACACATATACACATACGGGACACACTGTTATCTCAGTGAATACAGCTCTGATTATCCTAAAACTGGTAACATAGACTCCTTACCTTAGATCAGATGTTCTCCAAAAAGATTATTCCAATTCCTGATCGCCATTCCAAATATCGATCGCGTTTATTGATTGATTATTGGCTGCTGTAAATATATATTCCACGCTGCTTTCCAACTCGCGATCACTTCCTTCATCATCAGATCCCTCGCCAGCATAATGGAGCCAGTTGGCTCCCCCCACACAGATCCACCAGTATAATCGAATGGCCTGCAGTTACACAGGGATAGACGATAGGGAGCGGTATTTTCCAATCTGAGCTCCTAGAGGGTCTGCTGTACCAACGGGAGACTCGGTTGATGAAATATGAATTCAGATCGCTAATAAAAAAATCAAACGACAATTTGCGTCGTCTGCACTCAACGGGGGGCATGAAAAGACGACAATACACGTCGCTGGCACTCAAAGTGTTAATCAAATGATGTGTACATCTATGTTTATGAACAAAACACAGGAATATTATAAATCACTACAGTATTTCTGTAGTAAATCTCTAGTGTATATGGAAAAAACATAGGAATACTATAACTCACTACAGTATTTCCCTAGTAAATCTATGTTGTTTATGAAAAAACACAGCAATACTATAACTCACTACAGTATTCCTTTAGTAAATCTATATACCATTAATATACTATTAATCACTGCAGAAATTCTGTGGTAAATCTCTACAGTGTGTACAAAAGAAAACACACAGGATTCCTATAGGTGTCCCTATAGTTCGTTCTCGTATGGGCTATAGTCCGTCAGCTGCTGTGTCTCTCCCCCCCCCCGTGCAGAAAGAAGCCCTGGAGAAGGACATTGAGAAGGCCGAGCGGGACGGCCAGCTGAACCTGGACCAGGCCCGGGAGTCCATCGTCCAGCTGGAGGAGGCGCTGAGGCGTGCCAAGCAGGACATGGCCCGACAGGTCCGCGAGTACCAGGAGCTCATGAACCTCAAGCTGGCCCTGGACATCGAGATCGCCACCTACCGCAAGCTGCTGGAGGGAGAGGAGCAGAGGTGGGCAATGGAGACGGGGGTGGGAGGGTGGGGGCAGGGGGGGGTTGAAGTGTTGTATTATTAGAACTCCTTTGTTGTGGAGAGGTTAGGGGTTAAGGAATTATTGTAAATCAATGCAATGTCCCCAGCTTTGTTTGTTAGTTTGAGAGGCTGTGTGTGTGTGTGTGTGTGTGTGTGTGTGTGTGTGTGTGTGTGTGTGTGTGTGTGTGTGTGTGTGTGTGTGTGTGTGTGTGTGTGTGTGTGTGTGTGTGTGTGTGTGTGTGTGTGTGTGTGTGTGTGTGTGTGTGTGTGTGTGTGTGTGTGTGTGTGTGTGTGTGTGTGTGTGTGTGTGTGTGTGTGTGTGTGTGTGTGTGTGTGTTGTTCCTCATGTAAGTTTCCTGTAACGACCTCTCTCCTCCGTCTCTCTGCAGAATGGCCGACCACATGCGTCAGCAGCAGACAGGTGAGAGATGTTCTGCTTCTCCTCACGGTCTTCCTCTGTTTTCTCTTTGTGATTCAAGGCTTCATAAACGACGTTGGCACTCAGCACTTCCCAATGAATCCACCCTCCTACTCAAGGGATCAAATGACCCAATAATCATTTTGTATCTTTACACGTTGGACCAATAATAAAATGTGATGCACCTCTGCGAGTTTTGAGTTATGACCTGTCGAGAGGAATGAAAATGCAATCGTATGACATCGTTGAATTGCCTTGCCTGAGACGGTTGAAAGAAAGATTTATAGGCAGTGATTCTCATATATCAAACATCTATCATTTTTATTTCCATAATTCTAGATGTTTAACATATGTATGGGAACATGACTATGTCTATAAAATATTTTTTTATAGGCAACGCAATTTGATGATGTCGCAGTACTGATCTTCATAGATCAAAACTAGGAAATTCTTAGGAAAATGTCTAGTTTTATGGAAATCCACAACTTAAATGAACACGCCAACATTATGAGAAACGTGCTTACGGTCTTCTCCAGAGTCAGACAAGAAGATGGATACCAATTCCCTCTCTGTGCACTCTCTGCTCGCCTAGCTTAGCACAAATTAATGGAATACGGATCAGCTATCCCAGCTGTTGGCCAAAAACACCTCTTTTAAGTTAGGCTAGCTGATCCATATCCACTTCCATTCATTTGTGCTAAGCTAGGCCAGCTTGCAGCCGGATAGCTTTCTACTGAATGCACAGAGAAGAAGATGGTGTCTATCTTCTTGTCCGCCTTTGGAGAAGACGGTAAGCGTGTTTCCGATAGTGTCGGCGTGTTCCTTTAGGTAAAGAGTTTGATGGAGATTCATCCTTCCCCCGGTCTGGTAAACGCTGTGTGCCTCCTTGTCAAACATACCAGTGTGTTTTCTTCTGATGATCAATCGGTGCTTTATGTTCCACTAAAATCAGCCCTCTCTTTCGCTTGCTGTAGATTTCTAAGACAAAACAACCAATCCAAGTCCTTGCTTGCACCGCAGACGTCTTCCTTCAGCCGAGACTGCTGCCGCCGACACCAGCGACGCTCCCCGTCCTAGTACCAGAACAAGAATCGAAACCCGACCCACGGCCGCCACCAACAACAACAACAATAACAACAACAACAACAGACCTCATCCCCAAGAAACGTCTGCTGATCTGTGTGAACGTGGAGGCGGGCAGGGTTGTGTCAGAAAGTTTCCACTACACCGACGACTGACTGTCCGCCAATTCCCTCTGTTGCCATATCAACGCAAAGTTTGAGTGGATGAAGAGATTCTAAAACAATTATAATAAACTTCAACTGTGACACATACCTGTATTTGAACTGGCTGTTTGAAAAACCACAGAAACTAATGAAACTGAATGTATCCTTCTGTACGTGGTCCGATTTCAGTGATTCAACTGGTGTATACTGTACCATCTAGGGAGAGACGACATCTTTACCCCTAAAACACATGGCAGTCTCGCTCGAGGCGAGAGACGTTTGTGTGTATGTCAAGATATTCCTTGAAAGCTTCTAACCTTTGTTTACATTTGGGATTTGGGACAAGACGCACGCACACTTCGAATCTGACCTCCTTCTCTTTCGTTTTTCGCTTTTCTTCCCCTTCTCGCCTTTGTGAGGAAAGAAAATGCTAATATATTTCCATCTCGTGTTTTGTACAATCAAATCAATGGCTGTATCATCAACTGCTCTCTGAAAGTTGAAAAATAAATCCTTTGAACCTCAAACGCATGTTTAAGGAGTGCTTCTTGTCCACGTCTACTGTCTCCCCAGCAAGGTATAAATACAGAGGAGTGTCATACGTACACAGAGATAACTTTCCTAGAACACCAGGACAGACCAGCGCTGGGGTGGTATTACAGGTCAGCTGATGTTCAACTTCTGACCCATGAAAACAATGAGTGTTATTGTTCTCCAGTGCAACCACAATGCTGATGATGTTCTCATGTTACATGGTCAACTTTACATAGACACTGTGTACCTCTTGACACTCCCCATGCTGACTTTTAATGAGCTCAAATGTTTTATGTGTTCGTTTTAGGCCTAGACTGGTAAATGGAGTACTATATTGTCAACAGTTGGTTTGTACCGTTTCGTAACTTGCAAAATAGCCCCAGAGAAAAGCGGAAAAAGTGGAACGAATTGTGATTTATATATATATATATATTCAAAGATGCTTCATTGGCTTTATTACTGTAAACAACCACAGTAAATAAATATGACATCCTTTACAAGTTGTTTTTGTAGGAAGAATAGCCCAAAAGGAAATTCTTCCTAAAAATCTAATCTCCCCCCCCCATAGCCTCTCTCTCTCCAGAGAATCCAGTTCTTGTAAACAATCCAACCGCAAAACATGGCCTTGTTCTGTCTGTGTTTGTTCAATAATAGGGAGGAGGGTGAGGTTTTTAGGATGTTTCTAGAAGGATGATGCAGTTAAGGACAAGTGATCTCGTGACGGTTAGCAGCAGGGCGCTTGGGAGCCTGCCCAGTTGTTCAGGCCTGCTCTGCCCTCTATTCATGTTTCCCCTTCGTACCAATTCCTCTTCTTCTGCTTTTTCTTGAAGTTGAAGTTGAACCTTTATTAATCCCCTTGGGGGAAATCTGTCCTCTGCCTTTGACCCATCCTAACAATTTAGGAGCAGTGGCTCAGGCACACAGCGTGGCGCGTCGGGGACCAACGTCGGTTGTGATGCCGGTACCTCAAGGGCTACGGAAGGACACGTTAGCATGCGTGTCTTTTTGGTGAGTGAGGAAACTGGAGTACCCACGGGAACATGTAAACTCCCACACAGAAAGACCCCCAGCTGGTCACACCCTTGCTGTGGTTTGAACCCGGGACCTTCTTGCTGTGAGGCAACAGCGCTAACCACTGTGCCACCCCGTCTTCTTCCTCCATTTACACATAATGATACACCCATGAGGACATAGGACACGATGTGATTATCCCTTGTGCCATAGAGCTGAGTACATATTACATCTAGGAACTTAGTTTAGACGTAAAGAGGATGGGGGGTGTGGGAGCGTCATCAAGTTGCTACCTCCCATCTTGGATGTTCTTGTTGAATTAAGTGTATGACTCTGACCCCATGATTATAATCTGTCTCTTTTAATGTCATGTCAAATAAGTCAAACCTTTTATAAGTATGATTGATTGGTTTTCACCCTCGGTTGCTCTTGGTTGGAGGGGAAATAGCATGCGTCACGTCGAACAGTTTGTAATCGCTCTGAGAGGCCGTCCAGCTGTCATGGAGAGATGAAGGGGTTAGTGTTCGGAAGATATACAGAATGTAATTTCTCTCCCGACACACCGCATGTAGGGAACTCACTACAAATCAAAGGTAATCCAGTTCTGGGTCGATAATAACAATGGACTGAGAGATTTCACTTTCGTACCCAAACTCCTTAAAAGTTGTCTTTTTTTCATTGGATTTGACGATGACATATGTGTGTGTGTGTGTGTGTGTGTGTGTGTGTGTGTGTGTGTGTTGTGTGTGTGTGTGTGTGTGTGTGTGTGTGTGTGTGTGTGTGTGTGTGTGTGTGTGTGTGTGTGTGTGTGTGTGTGTGTGTGCGTGCGTGCGTGCGTGCGGGCGGGCGTGCATGCGTGTGTGTGTGTGTCTGGGGGGGGGGGGGGGGGGAGCTGTCCCGGAGCCTGCTGGTCGGGTCGCCAGACGGTTGCGGGTCTCTGATAATCCTGCGGGCCTTGCTGACACATGTCATGGATGGTGGGACGCTCACATCCACTGATGCTCTGGGCTGTTCACACGACCCTCTGTAGGGCAGAGCAGGTTCCATACCAGGCGGTGATGAATCTAAGTCCTGAAAGATCTTGAGCCACATGCCGAATTTCTTCAGCCACCTGAGGTGAAAGAGGCGTTGGCTGTGCTTTCTTCACCACCTGGCTGGTATACATACCCAGGTGAGGTCCTCTGTGATGTGGACACAAAAGAACTTGCTGATTTGTTGATGTTGATGTGGTCCATGTCATTAACATTAACATGTCATCAAGTGTTGTTTTTTTAAGTTTTCTTTGTCTTTCTCTCCTATTTTCTCCCCAATGTAGTCATTATGCCAATTCCCTGTGTGTATCACAGTCCTGGTTGTTGCGCTACCCTCTGTCGGTCTGGGGAGGGTGTAGACTACCACATGCCTCCTCTGATAAATGTGGAGTCACCAGCTGTTTCTTTTCACCTGCCAGTTTCAGTGGGAGAGCTTAACGTTCACGGAGGTACCCAGCCGCTCCAGTGCTTAGACCTCTACACTACCCAGCATCTCCAGTCCTTAGACCTCTACACTACCCAGCCTCTCCAGTGCTTAGACCTCTACACTACCCAGCCTCTCCAGTGCTTAGACCTCTACACTACCCACCCAGCCTCTCCAGTGCTTAGACCTCTACACTACCCAGCCTCTCCAGTGCTTAGACCTTTACACTACCCAGCCGCTCCAGTGCTTAGACCTCTACACTACCCAGCCTCTCCAGTGCTTAGACCTCTACACTACCCAGCCTCTCCAGTGCTTGGACCTCTACACTACCCAGCCGCTCTATATATTTTCTTTAGGCAGTCAGGCCACTGAACTTAGAAGCAGGCCAGGCCAGTGTTTCTAGTTGCAGCGGCGCAATAGTTAGATAACCTAGGTGGGGGAACAACCAGGAGATCACTGCAACTCACACAAGTTGGAGAACTATCTCTCTCACTCTCTCTCTCTCGCTCACAAATACAAAGGGAGCCGCATGTGATTGGTGGAGGCGGGACCCTTACAAAAAACTAAAAATCCATCAAAATCAGTGTTGTTGCTAATCATTGACACATGCTAGCCTGTAATAATTCCCCCCAGAAAAATCTACTTTGCATTTGATATATTGCAAATATATGCCATCACACACACTGGCATTTAAAGGGTTAGAATTATAAAATGAATATGTGGTGTTATGGTCAGGGCTGAAGTTGAATAAAAGATTGTATTTTTTTCAATCTGACATTACAAAAAAAACAGAAAATCCATCAAAATCAGTGTTGTTGCTAATCATACATGCTAGCCTGTTTTTTAACAATAATTTGTGATGCCATCACAAACACTGGCATTTAAAGGGTACAAATAAAAAAAAATCCTACACCCAGAATGAAGGAAATAAAGTCTTTGTAACAAAAAAATTCCTGGTGGGGGACCCCCAGACCCCCCTGCTTAAAAAATGGCCTGACTGGGGCTATATTTCGCACTATATTTCCTGGCCTGAATGATTTCCCCAGTCCGGCCCTGGTTAAAAGCCTCCAATGCTTATTAGTGTGTGTGCGTTTGAACGTTTGCATGTTTCAACCATACATTTCCATTTATATAAAAAAAAAAAAAAAAAAAAAAAAAATAATAATAATAATAATAATAATAATAATAATAATAATAATAATAATAATAATAATAATAATAATAATAATAATAATAATAATAATAATAATAATAATAATAATAATAATAATAATAATAATAATAATAATAATAATAATAATAATAATAATAATAATAATATATTTTTTACCTCCTATAATAGTGGGGGTCGCGACTCTCTGACACCGTTATTTCGGGGGTTGCGGCCTGAAAACTTTGGGAACCCCTGCTCTACACTACCCACCCACTCCAGTGCTTAAACCTCTACACTACCTAGCGCTCCAGTCCTTAGACCTATACACTACCCAGCCGCTCCAGTGCTTAGACCTCTACACTACCCAGCCGCTCCAGTGCTTAGACCTCTACACTACCCAGCCGCTCCAGTGCTTAGGCCTCTACACTACCCAGCCGCTCCAGTGCTTAGACCTCTACACTACCCAGCCGCTCCAGTGCTTAGGACCTCTACACTACCCAGCCGCTCCAGTGCTTAGACCTCTACAGTACACTACCCAGCCGCTCCAGTGCTTAGACCTTTACACTACCCAGCCGCTCCAGTGCTTGGACCTCTACACTACCCAGACGCTCTAGTCCTTAGACCTCTACACTACCCAGCCACTCTGTCATTCAAATGTTGAGGAAAATGTCCACTACGGTAGATCTTGGTGAACGGGACATTCATTGTCCGGGAAAATGGCTTCCTGTGTATCAGCTACATCACTGAGAGTTACAAAACACCACATAGGGCCGATTAATGAATTCAAGAGTTCTCTTCCCTTCCTTTTCCATGTGTTTAATCTCTCCACGTCGTCTGGATGTATTTTAGACGTCAGAATGCACCCCTCCTGGGGCTCACATACCAGCACGCAGATAAGGACTCGAGGGAAGAAGGAGGGAGTGAACATTACAGGCAGGAGTGATAGATGGAATGTATTGGTGACCGTTTTGAGTTACTGGGATCTTTTCAGAACCTTATCATGTGTCCCATTCACGGTCATATCTATCCAAGTCGGACAGACCCCCCCCCCCCCCCCCCCCCCCCCCCCCCCCACCAGAATTTATTTGCTTTTTGTGTGCAACAGTAAATAAATATGACCACAGCCACTGCTCCTACATAGTTAGGATGGGTCAAAGGCAGAGGACAGATTTCCCCCAAGGGGATTAAAGGTTCAACTTCAACTTCAAGAAGAAGCAGAAGAAGAGGAAACATGAATAGAGGGCAGAGCAGGAGTGAACAACTGGGCAGGCTCCCAAGCGCCCTGCTGCTAACCGTCACAAGATCACTTGTCCTTAGTGCAATAAAGACTTTTAAGAATAGGTTTGGTAATGCTGTGAAAGTGCTGTGCAATTTAAGTTCATTTTTATTTTATTATGATCTCATACAACGACTAGACTCAACAGTATAGTCACACGTGTTTGTCTATACATGCAGATGAAGTGAACTGTTGAAGAAAATACACATGAAGAAGAAAACCCCAGAGGAGTAAATCGTGGTATAACAGGAAAATAAGAGACATGAAAACGTATCGACATTGAAAGAGACAAAACTCAAGGTGGAAAATCTACAAAGTTGAAATCAGTGCAATCATAGTATCACATTCACAGACTCTGATAAAATGGTGCAACATTGTATCTTAGTTATATATCACTGGGGCTGCACTTTTACAAATATGCGGCCATGATGACAAAAAGGTGCAATGCTCTTTTTTATGAGAGCATCGGTAACAAACATTGTTGTAATCATCATTATTGTAACATCCTCGTATTGTATCAAAGGAATATATGCAGAGATGCTTTACTGATGTCATTGGGGGGTGACAGTGACTTAGGAGGTAGAGCAGTCGTCTGGTAATCGAAAGGTTCCCAGTACGATTCTGGCTCCTCTCGCCAGCGTGTCCAAGTTTAACCCCTAACTGCTCCTGATGAGCAGGTTGGCACCTTGCGTGGTCGCCTCCACCGTCGGTGTGTGAATGTGTGAGTGAATGGGTGAATGTGAGGCATAAGTTGTAAAGCGCTTTGGATAAAAGCGCTATATAAATGCAGTCATTTGCCATTTTTTTATTGTGTTATTATCAAGAAGCATATCTTCAGTACAATACATTTTGACAACATGCTTGATTTTATCTTTCCTTTTTTGGGCTGGATCTGCAAGGCCAGCCTTCATGAATCTTGGTGCCTGTCTGACTGATGTATAGTCACTAAGTCAGAATTATGCGTGAACACATGACACGAGTCAAGCTATAGGGAGGTGTAGTGGTTACGTCATTGTTGTTTCCGGCCGGTCCACCTCGCTTGAAATGGCAATGTATTTCCAATGGACATATTTCTAAATTGTCTCGTTTAAAATAAATAAAGCATGAACATTGGCATGGTGTACCTTCCTGTGTGTATTCATCCACAATCTATAGCTCAACATGAAACAATTAGCAATTAATCGTAAAATAATTACCTATAATTTTATTTCAACCAAAAATGCTTAAACAATAAGGTTAGGGAACTAATTTTGTGCAAAATGGAAAGCTTGCCAATGTTCATGAGGCAGAATTATTACAATAGTCGATAATACATTTTCCCAATGATAAATCCCTATACGGGTGGACCGCGCGGGAAACTAAAGTGACGTCAGACTACACCTCCCTATACAAAGGAACCTTGTCTTGTTTTTTGTTTTTTTAGACATTGTCGGGTGAAGTTACTTCCCTGTTAACACATTCGGCGTCAGACCCGAGATATCCTGGGTTAACTCGCCATGCGTTGGGCACCAAGACCCGAGATTTCTCGGATTTTGGTAGTTTATTCCTTTATTCGATATTTTTATTCATTATTCATCCACGGACCTCTGTGTTACATAGGGAATGAGTCTGAGGTCGCCAAACGGCAATACCGGCCGCATCCCGCTAGAGTGGTCTAGTATCGAGCACCCTTTGTACCCTTGTCTGTGGGACGGCCAAATGTCTCCGGTTTCATGTTTCCTTGTCGGGCGAGGGCAGCCGTACTGACGGTTCCATCGAAGCTCGTCAAATATCCCAGATCCATATGTTGTGGTGGATTATGCCGTGGGCCAAATGGACATTGGATGTACCAGATGGCGATCAAACAATTGGAATATTATTTTTGGAATACTCCCGATTACAGATAGGAACGATCTGACGTAAATTTTAGCTTGATCCTGCAATGCTTTTACGCCGATCGGGCTGATACGCGGTTTTAGTGTTAAATGCGAATGCCGTTACTGACAATCAAATAATCAGAAACGACCCACCCCCCCCCCCTTTCATGCATTCATGATGGAACATAATACCTATGATATAGATTTGATTTCGGGATAATAGCGCATACAGGCAAGAAATGGCAACGTCTATAGTGGAATTGACGTATAGGGCTTTAACTCAGCATTTCATGAATTACCCTACCGCTCTAAAACCATACTTATATTCACCACGGTATAACACGGGAACGTATGGATGGAAAAATGTATTCTTTTTCACATATTGAACGATAGATAGGTGATGTCAAATGGGCCATAGTATTCCATAGCTATAATATAGAATATAGTTATAGCTCTACAAACAAGGTGACTCAGTCCTATCATTTAAAGCGCGGCCTAGCTACAGCGGGCCCTAACTAATAGCTGGCGCCGAATGAGTTCAAGTTGAGAAGTGAGATTCACTGGAACACGCCAACATTATGGGAACATTATTCGCTTGCCGTCTTCTCCAGAGTGAGACAAGAAGAGAGCTACCAGTTTATTTCCTGTGTGTTCAGTAGAAAGCTATCCAGCTGCACGTTAGCCTAGCTTAGCACAATGAATAGAAGCGGAAGTGTTGGCCAACTAACACCTCTCCCAGAGTTTTAGCTAGCCACTACGCATCCACTTCTATTAATTGTGCTAAGCTAGGCTAACGTGCAGCTGGATAGCTTTCTACTGAACTGTATCCATCTTCTTATCTGACTCTGGAGAAGACAGTAAGTACATTTCTCATAATGTGGGCATGTTCCCTTAGAAAGAAACATTCCTAACAACATGTGGTTGGTATGGCAATAAAGTTTGACTGTCATCGCCAACTGCATCGTTTAGTCTTTATTCATCATCATAAACACACGAAAAGTCATCATTATTCCTTAGAGCGCAATGTCCTCCGAGTCCTGCGTCCTCCGTCTCCACCTGTCCCTGAGCTTCCCGAGAAGTTTGCGCACAGGCTCGGTGTACTGCCTGTTGGCTAGCCCGAGCACCAGCGGCACGACCGCCATGCTTCCGATCCCCGTGCAGGACAGGACGATGTGAGTGGTGGGGCTCCACTTGGAGTCGGACTTCCTCATCAGGAAGACGACGCACACGTGCATGTAGATGATGTAGGGAACCCAGCAGGCGAGGAACGCCAGCGACACGGCGGCGACGCAGCGCGTGTACCGCACGTTCAGCCGGTGCTCCCGCTCCGAGGCGTGGCCGCCCCGCTCCACCGACCGGTGGAGTCTGCAAATGTCCTTCAGCTGCCCGCGGGTGATCCACAGCACGCGGCTCGTCATGCCGGCAATGGAGAGGATGGCGGGCAACACGAGCCCGTACACCTCCAGGTAGATGAAGGCGTCGGGGAAGACGCGGCGGTACGAGCAGCACGCGGTCCCGTTCGTCGAGCAGTCCCGAGGCGGCGGGACCCCCGTGCTCTCCGCGCAGCACTCGTTCCAGTCCGCCCCCGTCCAGTTGTTCCAACCGAAGGCGGGCAGGGCGGCGTACAGCAGCGGCGGCGCCCACACCGCCAGCAGGGCCACCGGGAAGCAGCGGTGGAGCCACAGGCTGCTGTAGTGCAGCGGGCTGACGATGCACATGTAGCGCTCGTAGTGGACCATCACCAGGTTGAACAGGAAGGCCAGGAACAGGAAGTTGGGGAAGACGTGCACCACCAGACAGGAGCTGAAGCTCAGCTGCCGGTTGAGGCCCATCCAGGGTATGAAGGGGAGCGCCACCCCCGTGCACAGGTCGGCCACCAGCAGGCTGAGGAAGAAATAGTTGGGGGTGTTGTGGAGCTGGCGGTTCCAGGCGATTCCCAGGATGATGGCGAGGTTGGCCAGGATGATGACGGTGGACAGGGGCACGGTGATGGCGTAGATGAGCCTCTCCCCGGAGAGGGGCGCTTGGGAGTCATTGCGGTCCATTGAAGTTGGAGTCCCCAGACCTTCTCCCCCTTGGAACCCGCCTCCATCAAGGAGTAGGGGCCCTGGAGACACGTCACACATGTTAGTCTGTCCAGGGTGAGTGAATTTACTACACATTGAAATGCTGGATATTTGCTAGTATCTGATAAGGTCTATACACGTCTACACAGCATATGCGTCTTCATACCCCGATTACCAATATTCCAGTATACATAAGTCTACTGTACTGTACGTACCTGAGTAAACACAATATTATGATAATTTCTGTATGCCAGTATGTTCATCCAAAATGTACTGTGATGATAACCCAGTTTTATTTTAAACCAAATTAATGACCATCCCTAAGTAATTTAATATTTTTTTTTACATTTAACTAATTTGATGAAATGTATAGGCTATTAATGAACCAACTCAGCAGATCCACTTAAGGACATAGACAGGAAGGTTGGCCGGCAAATATGAAATCATAACTAAGGTAGAAAAATACATTGGTGGAAATATACGTAGAAAAGTGGATGTATGTGTGTGTGTGTGTGTGTGTGTGTGTGTATGTGTGTGTGTGTGTGTGTGTGTGTGTGTGTGTGTGTGTGTGTGTGTGTGTGTGTGTGTGTGTGTGTGTGTGTGTGTGTGTGTGCGTGCGTGCGTGCGTGCGTGCGTGCATGCGCGTGTGCGTGTGCGTGTGCGTGTGTGTGTGTGTGTGTGTGTTCCTGACCTAGCCAAAAATCAGGAACACATTTCAGAGAGATCTGTCAACAATTTGGAAATACATGTTTGGGTCAGTGGTTAAGGTTAGGCTTAGGTTATGGTTAGGGTTAGGGTTAAGTTTATGATTATTGATGTATCTTTTTTTTTCTTTTTTTTGCGCAGCCTACTCAACACAACCTATTAACATTAATTGGCCGAACCTGGTCGTCCCTGACAGGCTTTTTCCATTAGGCTCAGGCTGAAACTGAGAGATCTGAGGCCTTCATGTTGAACGGAGCATCGATGGTAATGAAGATCAGTCACATTGCCTGTTAAGGAAAAGCATTTTCTTCTGTCTCACTTCAGTAAGATTACATGTGACTAATGATACTAAGGGTTAGATTTAGGACCGATAGCTTTAACACTGTTTACACATTGAATTGTATATTATTTAAGTAGGCATAACTGGTCAAAAATACTCTAAATTCATGTATTAATTCCAATACTTTAAAAGGACGTTGGGTAAATGTTCAGTAAATCACTATGATCCTAACCATGACTGCATGGTAGTCTGCTATCTGCTTTGAAGCGTTATAGATGAGTATCTTGGTTAAATTAACCCAGAAGGAACATGTGGTTTAGGTAAGAATGGGTGAAAACAGAAGAATAGGGGAATATGGGAATAGGGGGATAGTTCCAGTGACCTGTCTTGTCTGACAGAGAGTTTATCTTTACAACAATACCAAATAATGAATGGTGGAGTTTTAATCATGGTTAAATTCAGCTTAGGCTTGTCACCTATTATTTTACATGAGAGTAATTTATATTGGGGACATATTTTAGGGATCTAGAGGCCAGATCTGACCCACGAGCCACCGTTTGTCCATCACTGTTTTGTGCACATTGTGTAGTTTGTTTTCACATCCTAATATCTATGCAGTTATGCTCAGTAAATAAGCTTATGGGGCAATTACTAACACTACTATTGTAGCCCCCAGGCAAATGAAAGTTGACACTACTGTACATCAGGGGCGGAGCTAGGGGGTGGCTACCTGGGCTCAAGCCCCGGATGTATTCTGAAAAGCCCCGAATCTATTTAAAAAAAAAAAAAAAATTTTTTTTTTTTTTTTTTTTTTTTTTTTTACAATTCATCATTGTTACATGAAAATATGTTTGCACCAGATTTAGCAGAAGCTAATTTCCATCTGTGGTCTATCCAGCTGCTAACTGTATTTGAGTGAGTTAAGTCTTGGTGTTATGGTAGACTCAGACCTAAGCTTTAAATCACAATCAACAAGTTGACAAAAACTTAATTCTTCCACCTTAGAAACATAGCTAAAGTACGGCCATTTATAAATCAAAAGGACGCTGAAAACCAGATCCATGCCTTTATCTCAAGCCAACTCGACTACTGTAATGCACTCCTTACCGGCCTCCCGAAAAAATACGATGATAACTATTTTATTGCAATGCACTATTGCATTATTTTATTCTATTTGACTAACTATTTTATTGCACTGCACTATTTTACTTTGTATCAGTGAATCATAGACGCCTGGCCATAAGAGCATTCGGAGCATCTCTGCTCTCCCACTATTGAACTTGGGGGAGCAAAGGTATGATCTTGCTCCACCACTTTTTGATTATATGAAAAATATGATATATCCCCCCCCAATATATAAATCTAACCATAACTACGTTATGGTTAACTGAGTTTTATAGTGAAAAACGCAGCTTTATTGGTCAAGATTGAAGGCTCTATATTGCAGGAAATTGCACGTACAGGTTCATTAAATTCAAAAAAAATCTGTCGTGCCTTGCCTGCCCAAAAACTAAAAAAAAAAAAAAAAAAAAGTAAAAAAAAAAAAAGTAAAAAAAAAAAAAAAAAAAAAGGGGGGGGGCCATCTGGGCTAAGCCCCGGATCTCCTACAATCCTAAATCCGCCCCTGCTGTACATTAGACAGACTTTATTCCACAAACAGCCTGACTTGGCTTGAACCAGTCGACCCCGTAAATACTGTATGTTGTGCTGCTACGTTGGCCTACTTACTGGCTTTTCCCCCCAAAACCCACAGCGGTTTTATGGCGCAATTGTTGACCTTCGTTTACGATGTTTACTCACCCTATGGAGACTATGCATGTGCGTGTATGAGAATATGTATACAGTATGCCTGGGTGTGCCTGCATATGTGATTGCCTTGTGTTCACAAATGTACAAAGTAGGGATGCTCGATATTGGCTTTTTTTACCGATACCGATATTGTCCAACTCTTAATTTCCGATACCGATATCAACCGATACCGATATATGCAGGGTTTCCCCCTCCAAAAAACGGAATAATTTCAGGTAATTAACATTACATTATCTTGTTGTGGAATTAACACAACATTATGCATACTTTTGACAATAAATAAAATCAGAATTTGTTGTTACCTGCTTGCCTGGGTAAATAAACGTTATAGAAATGTAAAAAAAAGAAAAGAAAAAAAAAGTATATATATATATATATATTTTTTAACCGATACCGATATTTTCCGATATCACATTTTAATATCGGACATCCCTAGTACAAAGATATAACTTATTTATCCATCAAGTTATCCATCAATATAATGATAGTAAATAATTGTCATCCATCAGGAATTCAGTGATAAGATCTTCATTTTTGAATTTAGCATTATTTTATTTTCACTCAAGCTTCACAGGACATACATTAGTAAAAATAAATAAATAAATAAAATAAAATACGATCGGTAATGAGAAAGGGGTGATGGACCCTTTTGTTTAATTTTTTTATGTGTGATATTAATGCAAATCTTTCATTAATATAAATTAAATGCATTGTCTTGTAGCATTTCATTTAAAATAATGTTTATGTTTTGTGAATATTATTACTACAGTATTATATCACATTGAAATAAAACTCAAATGCCTGGTCATAATGAAAATTGGGGTAAAAAAAGAAAAATGATAAATATTAAAAGGATTATACATCATGCTAAGCAGGGGCGGGGCTAGGGGGTGGCTACTTGGGCTCAAGCCCCGAATGTTTTCTGAAAAGCCCCGAATCTATTTAAAGATTTTTTTTTTTTTTTTTTTTTTTTACAATTTATCATTGTTACATGAAAATATGTTTGCACCAGATTTAGCAGAAGCTAATTTCCATCTGTGGTCTATCCAGCTGCTAACTGTATTTGAGTGAGTTAAGTCTTGGTGTTATGGTAGACTCAGACCTAAGCTTTAAATCACAATCAACAAGTTGACATAAACTTTATTCTTCCACCTTAGAAACATAGCTAAAGTACGGCCATTTATAAATCAAAAGGACCACCACCTTTACCATACAAAGAAGCATCCTCTAAGCATGGTTAGCCACAGAAGTAATGTTGGTTCACTTTGTTTCAAAGGGTGATTTGAAAGGGGGGGGGGGGGGGGGGTTGAGTCAAGATTATAAGGAATATTCAAGCATTTGTAACTAGTTATTACAATTATAGAGGTAATTATTTCTTCTCAAAACTACCTCGTGCAGCTTTGATCTTAGTTTGGCAGGGAACGTTTCAAGGGGATGACAGATGAGAAAGCCGGTATTTATTGCAATCACTTCATTCATTGTACAGCGCATGTTCATCTTGCATGTAGTTCACACCTACTTACTTTTCTGTATACAAGCTTTAGGATGTCCTTTTATGATCTATGGATACTCCACTGTTTACTTTAGTATGAGACGGATCATAGGAATAATTGTAAAATAATTTTCTTTTATCCAAATATGAAAATGCTTTTTTGTACATAGTCTTCTAGACTACATCAAAGACCAAACAACACTAACAAAATACTGTACAAAAATGTATCTTTTGAGACTTGGATACGTGTGAAAACCTGAATAATGTTTTAGACATGTGCATAAGTCCAGTGATAATATAGATGCAATCAGTCATTTAAAGTACATGCATTGATAGGTTCCCTATACTAGACTCTATGTATATATATATCAACCCATCCATCTACACTCATTACACACACATCCACATGCACACACTCACTTTAAACAAACACTCACCTTAACACTCACTTTAGACACTTTAACACTACATCATGATTTATCTATTTATGAAAGAGATTTGCACTACATTCATACCTCATAAGGATTTTTTTGCCTCATTGTCTGCATTTTGTACCTCATTGTACTTAGGTTGTACTTAGGTTGTACTTTAGTTGTATATTGTATATTGTATAGTGTTATTCCTCTTTTACTTGCTTTTTTACAGTATGAAGCACATTCTCGGGGGCTCATACGGAACCAAGCATTTCACTGTAATGCACATGTACTTTATACGTGACAAATAAAAAACAAACAAACTAGATTGTTGCTTTGAGGGGCAGAGGTGAGGTATCTTTCCTTTGGAGCTTTAGAATGACGTTGTCCTCACCAGGGCTCAACACATTTTATATATAAGTCCAATTTGATCAATGAAGTCTTAAGAATGAACCACTTGAGAATGAACTAAGAAGTGTTTCACGTTAAAAGTTGGTTGTTTTCCCACAGGAATAAGGAAGGAGATTAAACTATTTTAAATGGTCTACTTTGAACCAGAATCTTTTTTAAATCGTCTACTTTTAACCAGAAACTATTTTAAATTGTCTACTTTGAACCAGGGACTATTTTAAATTGTCTACTTTTAACCAGAATCCATTTCTAACTTGTCTACTTTGAACCAGAATACATTTTTAAATTGTCTACTTTGAACCACAATAAATTTTTTTATTGTCTACCTTGAACCAGTCTCACATGAAGTTGTTGGTGAACGTTATATGACTATATGCTGTATGGTTATTAATGTATTCCCTGAACTACATACTATATTTGTTCAGGTTTTCTCCTTATTTGTTTTCTAACTGTTATAACTGTTCTAACTGTTTTTAACATTTTGTCAACATTTCCATTAGCTCTGAGACAGCAAAGCAGTCAGACATTTCCATGGAATGAAGTGGTCTTTTAAAATTCTAATAATTTCATTGCATACTGTAGTATACTACCTGAATACTGGAATCGATATAATAATGTAATAATTCAAGACAAAAAAAGGTATGTCACCCAAAATAAGATAATGAAGCGATAACATCAATGAACCTCAGTGAACATAATAATACACCAGTGCAAAGCTTACCTTCCTGGGTGGAGCTTTTAGTCACCTTTCCTATTCTTCATCAGAGGAGAAATCAAATGGAAGTTCCCCTATATGACTTGGGAGCGTGACCTGTGATCTCCACAGTCAAGAAGCCAGACAACACTCACTCTCACTTCACTCTCCCTTGCATTCTTCTGCATTTCCCAACCATGGTGTTATTTCTAGTGAGTATATAGTTCTCTGCATGGTGCCTTGTGCCACCACAAGTTCCACAACCCTTCCAGCGGCTCTTGCAGCTGCTCTGTAGCCCAGAGAGAGAGAGAGAGAGAGAGAGAGAGAGAGAGAGAGAGAGAGAGAGAGAGAGAGAGAGAGAGAGAGAGAGAGAGAGAGAGAGAGAGAGAGAGAGAGAGAGAGAGAGAGAGAGAGGGAGAGAGAGAGAGAGCAGCAAGGGGAAGTTCTTAAAGGGGAAGTGCACTTTGCACACTGCGGGGGAAAGGTTCCTTGTCGGGGGGAAGTGGACACAGGAATCCGATTTGTTTCTGTTGACCTGAGGGATGATGCTCCATCTGAGTGTGTCAAGGGGAAAGGGGGTGGGACTTGTGACACATTAGTCTGGCCGTATTAGAACTCTGTGGTCTGCCCCCATATGACGCAAGGCGGCAGTATCCATGACGTCCTTTATGGCTCATCTTTGTCTAGTCAGCTTCATCATCCCTGTGTGTCCTGATCCTGAAGGACACTTCAGCTGGCCAATGGGAAATGGTAATGGATCATTTTGGAGCCCTATAGCCCTATTTCAATGATCCTTGCTGTGCGTCATACTGGATACCCAGCTCCTCCTTACTAATGTCAAGTTTCTGGGGTCACAAAACAAATGTAAAGTTAAAGGAACACGCCAACGTTTTGGGAAATTAGCTTACCGTCTTCTCCAGAGAGAGACAAGAATATAGATACCAGTTTCCTCTCTGTGCGTTCAGCAGAAAGCTATCTGGCTGCATGTTAGCCTAGCTTAGCACAATGAATGGAAGCGGACCGTGCCGGTTAGCCTAGGCATTGTCCAACTAACACCTCTCCCGAAGGCTAACCGGCACTGTCCGCTTCCATTCATTGTGCTAAGCTAGGCTAACATGCAGCCAGATAGCTTAAAACTTTGGACGCCGGAGCGATATGCGTGATGTGTGGTTAAAAGGCCAGCGTTCTAAAGTATAGGAATACTTGGCGGTGTTTGCAGGGCTATAACTATATTTTATATTATAGCTATGGATACAATACTATGGCCCATTTGACATTGAGTATCTATCATTCAATATGAGAAAAATAAATAGTTTTTTCATCCATATGTAACGGAGGTCCGTGAGTATATCCACAGTCACGATGGACTTCATGTGTTGTGAAGTGACTGTGGCACGTAGCGGTACTGCAAGTAAACTCACTCCCCTTAAAAAGGCATCCAGACCCATTACTTAGAAGTGAATTCACCTCTTGGTATAGTGGTCTGCGATGTCGACCGCTGTGCGGGAGACCGGGGTTCGACTCCCACTCAGGGCATGTAAAATGATACCAGTTTCACATACATTCCCGTTTTATACCGTGGTGAATAATCCTGTCTAATCCCAGAAAACTACGCTATGCAGCAATACGTGCAATTCACTAAAAACGTTGTAATTTCTCGCCTGTACAGGCTACTGTTTTGAAATCACATCTATATTATCGGTATTATGTTTCATCATGAATGCATGAAAGGGTGGGGAGGGGGGTCGTTTTTTTATGCTTTGATCGTCACCAACAGCACACGTTGTGGAGTAGAATACACACATATATTGTGATCGAAGTGAAATCATGGTTGGATCACAGCAGGATTGATACCATATAGGCCTTACCTTCACTAGGATGTGCCCCAAAAAGAATATTCCAATTATCTGATCGCGAGTCCCAGTATTGGTGTCGATCGTGTCGCCAACATAATCCACCACACATCATGGACCGAGAGCAATTCACGTTTCTCAATCCGATCGGGACAACCGGTCCCCTTGCCCGACCAATAGAAATCCGACCGGAGACCTCTGATCGAGCCACAGGCCAAGATATCATGTTTAAAAGGGTGCTCGATACTGCCATCTGGGTGGATGCGGCCGGTATTGCACATTGGCGTTCTCAAAATTATTCCCCATGTTAACCCAGATGTCCGTGTGTCTGTAATGAATGGAAATATCGAATAAAAGAAATAACGATGAAAACCCAACTATACTCGGGTTTTCGGGGGTCCTGGCGCTGAACGTTCGGCGAGTTAAGCCGACTATCATCGGGCATGGCGTCCAAAGTGTTAAGAAGACAGTAAGCTAATTTCCCAAAATGTTGGCGTGTTCCTTTAATGGGGCCACTGTAAGAAGCGCTTAACTGCTCTGCTTTGGCTGCACCGCGGAGTCATTTTCAGTGCTTATTGGAGTACTACAGACTGAAGAGTGGCCCCATTACTTTACATTAGTTTTGTGGCTAACTAGCTGGACCTGCTGGGTATCCGTATGGGGTACAGCATGGATCCTGCAGAGGATCGTGGTCTAGGGGTCCACAATTCTTAACTTGGCCTTTAACCCTTTCACTACCACACTACAGAAGCTTAACCTTTCGTCAGGTCGAATCGGTTGGAAAAAAAGTTCAGCTAATTTGCACGTTCCAGGGGCCCCTCCACGGCCGTGCTTTGTTGTCGGGAGCCTGTTATTTTCCTGACCCCTCCCCACACCTCTCTGGCGTTGTTTGCCTGTAGTTGGCCCTCGAGGCTCCAGCCTGTCCTTATAGCTGTCCTTGGCTGCTCTGAGTTCTTTTTTACAGTCTTGGCCCCCTCAGTGTCCCCAGCCATGAAGGCTCTCTTCTTCCTGTTCAGGAGGTTTTTGATGTCCCTGTTGATCCAGGGTTTGTTGTTAGGAAAGCAGTGTACCTTCTTAGTGGGTAAATAACAAACTCAGCAAGGCCAACGGCTTCTCTGTTACAGTGGGTGACAATATTGTCACAAGGAAAGATGAAATTACCTACCTGGATTCCATCCTAGAGGCAAATATTTCCTGTGACAAAATGGCAACCAATGTAATAAAAAGTCAACCAACGAACAAGATTCTTGTACCGGATCTCCTCTCTGGTAAACAAGAATACATTGAAGACTCTAACAGGAGCACTCATTCAAGGATACTACTACTGCACCTCATGGTACCAAAGCACCTCAAAGGCCCTAAAAACAAGACTACAAACATCACAAAACAAACTGGTCAGACTACTGCTTGACCTTACTCCTAAAACCCACCTCACCCCTGCCCATTTGACAACCTAGGATGGCTTAGAGTAGACGACAGAGTACAGCAACTTGCAATGGGCCTGGTCTACAAGATACACTACACCACTAAGATACCCATGTACATGTCAAAATACTTCCCAAAGGTCAGTGAATTCCACGACCACAACACCAGAGGGAGAGCCACAAATCATGTTCAACCCGGATTCGGCTCAAACAAGGGACTAAACACGTTTCACAATTATGCCACAACAATGTGGAACGCCCTACCCACAGCCGTAAGATAATGTGAATCCCTACCCTCCTTCAAAACCGCTCTCAAAGAGCACCTACGGGTGGCTGCAATTAAAAACTGGCCCCGGTAAATGTCCAAACCCACCCAACCCCACCCAACCCCCTCCAATGTACAGTTTCTTCCCCTTCGAATGTATATATATGTTATGATCTCTTTCTCTTAAACAGTAGGCCTACTGCATATTTGTATGTCTTGTATGTCATAAATGTCTTGATGAAACAGTACTGTATATCTGTATGTCATGTATGTCATAAATGTCTTTTGAAAATTAAATTGAAAATGGGGGACCCTGATGTAAACAAGACGAAAGTATTTTTCTGGTCTGCATCCTCTTAACAGTTGTTTGTATTGAGCCGTACTGTATTGTACCCATTCTGCAATCTGTTAATAACGTTTTCAATCAATCAATCAATCAATCAATCAATCAATCAATCAATCAATCAATCAAAGGGTTAACATTCTGTAGTGTTGTTGTGAAAGGGTTAACCCTTTGGTAGTGTGGCAGTGAAAGGGTTAATAGGCAAAGCATGCAGCGTGAAGGCCTGATATTTCACTCCCTTCACCGCGGCCCCAGATGTTTGGAGGTGTGGCCTCATCACCACTTGTCTCTGGAATAAATGTTGGCAGCAAGTTTGTGTTACAAAAGTATATGGATCTGCAATGCATACCGTAGCTTCAAGAGGTGAGAGAACAGTTTCCAACATCTAACTCTGTTCCCTTGTTCTCCAGTATCGCTATACTTAAAGGGATATTTCACTTTAGTAGAACTTGTAAAAAAAATCAGCAGTCTTCTTACCCCTGTCTAAAGTCATCTACAAGTAAGTTAGCCACCACTGCTGTCCCTGTTATCAGCTGTCAACACCACCATTCCTCCCAGGTGTCAGGCTTCTCACTCATTTCCATTTAGGGGACAATGTCTAAATGTTATATTTCTGAAGTATAAACAAACTATACAGCAATATTATTCTGTGTAATATATTTAAATATACATTTATTTTCTGCTAATGATGTTGTCGTTGTTCAAATCATCAGTAAGGGAACTATTTTTCACTTGAGGTGTGGTTTGACCAACTGTCAACTTCTTTCCTCCAGCAAGGCAGCTGGTAACCATGATAACCACACGAGGTAAAGATACACAGCACACTAACAAATTGACCGGATCTGCTTTAATTTTTTAAAGGTAATATATCTGTAACTTTAACAAAACAAAACTCTGGATCTACCAAAGCTGCGTACTCTCAACCCTACTATGCGGTGCAGAATGCTGAAAAACCACAGAAAGAGACATCCATAAATTATCCACTCTCCACACCTCATGCCTACGCAAAATCCTACGTCTATTCTGGCCCAAGATCATCTCCAACAATAACCTCCTCAACATTATCCAACAAGATGGCATGTACTGTATAATTAATAAACAAAGGTGCACCTGGATTGGCCACATACTCCGAATGGACACCAACGCAATCCCAAGAGTCGCATTACACTGGACCCCAGAAGGCAAAAGAAAGAAAGGGAGGGAGGCCTAAAACGACATGGCGTAGGACTATACAGAAGGAACTTCAGCAAAACCACCAGAGCTGGGGGACCATAGAGAAGATGGCCAAAGACAGATGCAAGTGGAGAAACTTTGTTGCTGCCCTATGCGCAAGCCGGCGTAATGGGGATAAGTAAGTAAGTAATACATCTGTAAACACACATCAAATGCCAAAACAAACATTGACCTTTGACTCAGAATGGTCTGTTTTATTAAAATCTGTAGTTTGTTTATGCTTCAGAAATATGATATTTAGACTAGGTCCCCAACATTTATGGAAGTGAATGAGGGGCCTGACACCTGGGAGGAATGGTGGTGTTGACAGCAGACAACAGAGACAGCAGTGGTTGCTAGCTTACTTGTAGATGCACTTACATAGAGGTAAGACTGCTGACTTTTGACAAGTTCTACTGAAGTGAAATATCTCTTTAAGACAACAAACGAACCAAACCCACTCATAAACCCACTCATAAACCCACTCTTGACATAAAGGAGTCCTCCTGATGAGCACATAGCATGTTTTTCACAGAGGACTCCCACACATAGTGAGGCTGGGAAATTCCTGTGACTCCATCAGGGGCACTTAAAGGTGCGGTATGTGGTTTTGGGGGATATGTTTTTCAACTCAGAGTTGTGGAGAAATTCTGGTATATGAAAATAGGCTGACCCCGATTAGTCGAATAGTCGTAGTTTCAAATAGTTTTTTATTTTTTTATCATTCTTTACAAAAGCAAAGAGGCCTAGTAGAAATCAAATCAAATAAAATTTATTTGTAAGGCCCGACAACACACGTTAATGTCCCCATGGGCCGTACACGTCTTCTTTAAACAAGTCAAGAAGAAACATAACAATAAGTCAAGTACAGAACAAGAACACCATAAGGTCCAACAAATTTAAAATAAATGCAAATAAATGAAAGAATGCAAGCACTCCCAGACATACCCCACGCGAAGGTAAGGAAAAACTCACTAAAACCTAACAATAGGGAAAAATGCTCCACAGGCAGTGTGGAGGAGAGAAACCTTAGAAGGGCCATTCAAGGGGGGATCTCCCTTCTTAGATGTCGGTGATAGTAGTGTTGCAGACTAACAGTTGGTAAGCATGCACTAAGCATGCACTAAGCATGCACTAAGCACTAAGCGTGACTAACGCTAATGGCACGCATACCAGCGAGGCTAACTGCCTAAGAAAACACTGAAAGCACTGAAAGAGGTTTCACCCATCTAATGAACACACTAGACTAGACAAAATCAAGATGTATCCATCAGTGGACCAATTGCATGCTTTCGCAGAGGACAAGAGGCCTTCAGTCGACTCCTTCAGACATTACTGTTGGTGTTTACAATATATTTACTATTCAAATAAATGATCTGCTAGGAATTTGTTTGATTTACAGTGCTTAAATTTTTTTTCTCTGGGGCGCCCCAGTGGCGAACCACATAGCGCGCTCAGCCGCGACACGGCCGACCCGGGTTCGACTCCCGAACCCATCGTTATTTGCCGAATGTCTTCCCCCCACTCTGTCTCCCATTCCTCCTCTGTCTCTCTCTACTGGACTGCCCAGTAGCAATAAAGCGATAAAACGCCAAAAAATTTATCTTTCAACATTTTTTTATTTCTCTTACAATTTATGATAAAATGAGAGACTCTAATTAAAATAATTACATTATAGTAGCAGGCTCTGCAAATGGGTCAATGACGTGACGCCAATCTTTTCTGTCCAACTGGATTTTTTTACCTTAAAAAACATCAAAATTCATAAAAAGATAACATGTATCTCTAATACCTTCCCCATATACATACCCACTCTAACTCCTCCAAACATTTTAGTTATTGGTCATTTTTCTGGTATCTGAAGTGTCAAAAGTCCATGTGGGGCGACCATCCAGCATTGACTTCTATTTGGACAACTGGCTTAAAATCACTTTAAATCTATTTAAATATATCCCTTGCCCTATTTGGCATAATTTTAAACATGTTTTGCATTCATTGACAAAATGATGAAGCATTTGCACATATATTTCCATCATAATATACAAACGAATGTTGTCCAAATATGTTCATTTTATGAAATATCATCTGGGGCGACCATCAAGAAAACACAATTGTGGGACTTTTATTTTGAAACCACCTCAAGGTCAGATGTTGCATCAGCCAGTCACATGTGAGGAACCCAGAGAAACAACTGGCAGGTTAGTAAGTCTCTCATAATTGCAAATAAATCTCCTTTTTAACTGCTGTAATGTAGTTGCCACTTTTGGATGTCTTGTGGGACGACCGCCCCCAAAACTGTGAATAATAAGTTTTATCTGCAAATCTATATTTTGACGATGAATTTGATAGTGACATGTGGTAAGAGCTAGCTAGTTTGGTTTCTGTAGCTAACGGTTAGCCTGTAATATTTGACTGAACTTGAAAACATCATCTGGGTGACCAAGTATCATGTGGGGCGACCACTGAGTGTTTTACATGATAGATATATGTCCTGGGGGTGCTCCAGTAGCACACCATGTTACCGCGCTCGCGCGGGACTCCGTGCTGCGTCACGTATCTGGTTGACTCCGAGTTCGATTCCCGGACTCGCCGTCATTTGCCGAATGTCTCCCCCTGCTCTCTCTCCCGTTTCACCCTGCAACTGTCGGTCATGCTTGACCAGGAAAGCGATAAACGCTAAAAAATAAAGTAAAAAAAATATATATATATATATGTCCTGTATTTGTAGTTTCTGTATATTTATATTTTATTTGTGATTTATATACATAAAGTTATTTGTTTTATTATAACTCTTTGTATACTTTAACATGTATTTTTCAAGATTTCTGTCATTTTTCATTCCTATTTAGGAATTAACGTTTCTTTTTGAGTATTGTACAATCTTATGAGAACATTTAAAAAATATGTATAGCATGACATTCCATTTAGGTAATTGTACATGTATTAATCATGTTTAACAAGTTTAACCTATTGTCTAGATGGCACAAACAAGCAAACAGAAGACTGCTTGTTACAGACAGCAGGTCAATGCAGACTCTACAGCTAGAGCCGACTATCTTGCCAGGAAAAGAGAAAGGTAAAAATATATAGGTAACATGCAGTATATCTTTCTCTGGTGTATTTTAAACTGTCTTGTTAGTAGGATTAGGAATGACCTTTTCTGTAATATTTTGAACTTAAGTTTGTTGTATGTAATTTAGCCCACCAGAATCTGTATCACATTATACACTATTGTTTCAGCTATCAGAGAAGAAAACAACAGGGCAAGATTCAGAAGTCAGATGAGCTATCAGAGAGGGAGAAGGCTGCATCCAGAGGTTACAGGGAGAAGGAAAAAGATGGAAAAGGCAATGCTGGACCTAACACCACCATCCATGGAGAACACTCCACCAGTTCTGGCTGGTGTAGGAGTAGAGTAGCAGGGCAAGCTGTGGTGGATCCCAGGTCGGCAATAGGCGGCCCGCGGGCCGAAATTGGCCCGCCAGCAATAATATCTGGCCCTTCAGAATATAAAAAATCTTTACATTAAAAAAAAAAAAAAAAAAGAAAAAAATTATATCAGACCAACTAGGCTAGGCTATATGTTAGCTATAATGTCCAAATAGAGAAACTACCACCACCTAAAGAATGCTTATTATACGTTGTTTTATCCATGTTGAGAGTGAATAACAGGTAGGCAGCGAGGTGCAATGTAGTGCTTGCTCAACATGAAAAAAGTCGGTGGACAGCGCCTGGTGCTGAAATAGCAAACAAGCAGCGTGGTGTGAAATTAAAACATCAGTTCAGTAAGTCATTCAAACTTTATCTTTACTTATATATGACTGTGACGGCACCGCACAGTAACAATGCAATTAAACTGAAGTCAAATCAGAGCAAAAAAAGCTGAATCTGCTTCAAGAAGATGCGCTACATTAGGTATATAAGGAATTACAACAAGACATTTATTAACTAAATAAAAAATACTATTAGGCTTTTAACCCTCTAAAGCCGGGCGCAACAGTAGACATGTTTTGTAAAACATTAAATATCTTTGGATTTGTTTGTGATAAAGACTTGCTTTATTGTATCGGAATCGATTGTCATCTAAAAATGTAGTGCATCTCTCAGAGAATGCGCGGATGTAAAGCATAGAATCTTGAAATATCTAGATTGGTTGTTTTCTCTGGACTGCATCTAATCCACTGTATCTATCCATTTATCATATATCTATGTATGTCACTATAGCCAATGGAAATGCTAGAAATGGTCACATGGACTGGGAGAACCAATGGAAAATTCCTATTGTTTCTCAATAGTCCAGTGCGCTCCACAGAAAGGGCCGTCAGATAGACACATTGGTTGTGCGTGATGTAAGATAGGCCGATAAGAGAGAGGCGCTTGTCTCTGGTTTTATAATAAAATGGCAAACAGACAAAGGTATAATGTTCAGTGCAAATGTGTATGTCGTTTACAATTTATTAGGCCACCTATGCAGCTCGTTTATTTTGTCCATTATCTGCCTCTGCCACAAATGTATGTCTTAGTTATAAGGTGGTCTGTCACAGAGTTAAAATGTTTTCACTATCAATATATTAAATTAGCCATGGTTTTTGTTTCCGGCCCCCCATACAATGGCTTGGAAGAAATTTGGCCCTCGGCCAAACTTAATTGAAGACCCCTACCTCTAAATGAGAATTTTTTTTATTTATACTTACATTTTTATTTTCAGTTTCTTGATTTACAAACAAACATCCACATACAACAATACAATTGGCGGTCAAAATTATAAACGACAGTACAATATAATTCGACAGATAAGAACTAAAATATATAGCTGATAGTAGAAAATAATATCAAAATCGAATGAAGAGTTGACCTAAAATAAATTCACTAAAGGGAAAAGGGAAAACAAAACAAAAAAAAAACAAAGAAAAAAGATAAAAAAAATAATAATAATAAATAAAGTGACATGGGTTCTTTGGTACCTTCATAGTTTATTTTCATTTCGATTTCTCTTCTTGTCTCCTTTTCACTCTCCTGTGATGTCGTTTCTTTTCTTCCTATACTCTTCCCACTTCTCCCATTTTGACTCAAACTTCTCGTCTTGTAGCCTCAGCCTATGTGTGATTCTCTCCATTTCCTGTATCCCACCCACTATCTCTGTCCATTGTTCCCTCGTCGGTGCTTCTACTCTATACCACATTTTCGTCAATGCTTTCTTTGCTGCTACTAGTAATATCTTAATCGAGTATATGTCTTTCCCCTGAATTCCTTCCTGTGTTAAGTTCCCTAAATACAATACTTGGCCTGTCTGGGGTATTTCATATCCTACTATTTCATTTATTATCCCTCCTATCTCTTCCCAATAGTTCTTTATTATCTGACATCCCCAGAATATGTGTGTGTGGTTTGCTATTTCCTGTCCACATTTTCTCCAGCATGGTTTCTGTGTTGGTGTATAGTTGCCCTCAATGCCCTGTATTTCTGGTGTTATAAAAAATCTAATTATGTTTTTCCACCCAAACTCCCTCCATATCCTTGACCCTGTGGTTGTGTGTTGTATCTTACATATGTTATACCATTCTTCTTCTGTTATCTCCGTTTCTAATTCCTTCTCCCACTTTTCCTTTATATATTTGGTTGTGATGTCCTTGCTGTCCATTATTGCCTGATATAGTGCTGATATCCCCCCCCCCCTTCCTTCCTTCGTATGCTTTTACCATTATCCTAATTATCCCATTCTGATCTTTGTCTTTGTCTAGTTTTATTTCCTTGTTGTAGTAGTCCCTAATCTGTAAATGAGGATTTTAATCTCTAAAATGTACTTTGAGGCGGTCGGGTGGCGTTACGGAGATTGCGCTCGTCACCAATGCAAGAGGCTGCGGTCTCGACTTCCGGAGTCAGCATTGCCTGCGGCTTGGGCCGATCGTCATACTAACTCGTTTGGCTGAGTTAGCGGGAGGGAAGTCGTGGGTGGTAATCTGGCGTTGTGGACAGCGACGCCTACAGGTCAGGTCTGGGTGCCTGCTCAGCGAAAGGCAGGAAGTGGTGAAGGCAGCGTGACCTCCCACGCGTTACACTTCACCAATGAGAGTCCTCTCTGCCAGGTGAAAAGAGAGCCGCTGGCTGTCTCTGCATGTGTCGGAGGAAGCATGTAGACTTCATGGTTCCCTTGTACCGACCAGTAGGGGGAACATGCGCACAACGACCAGGTAGGGGAGGGGGGGGGGGAATTGGCATAACGACTAAATTGGGATGGGGAGAAAAGCATAGAAAATCAGGCGGAGAAAAAGAGGATTAAAAAAAGAAAAAATTTACTTTGATTCTACAGTAGGTTTATCAACCCTTGAAACCATAGATTATATATCCAGCTCATGATCAATAGTGACATATTTCAACACCACATTTTCAGTGGATTGCACTGTGCAACATCTGCATTATAATCTGATCAAAGTTTGTTTCGTGTTTGATATATCTTTGGGGAATGTTGACCTAAATGTTCAAAATATCAGTGTTTTGTTTTTGGTGTGCTTCTTATTCTATAGGTTCTCAGGGAAAATAGTTTGTTTCAACACAAAAGAATTCACTTGTTTTTCACAGTTTTTTTATGCCATTGTTAAAACATGATTTGCATAGCGTTGAATATTTAAATGTCTCTCCCATATGTGGGATTTGAGTCACTACCTACCCATGCACATGTAGGCCTACCTCAATTTGAAATGCCTGCAGATTACCATGAGATAATATAAAAGGAACTAGGGATGGCACCGATCCGATACTCAGTATCGGTATCGGTCCGATACTGGCCAAATTCACAGGATTGGATATCGGAAAAACAGGAAATATTTCCCGATTCGATACAGGCCGTAAAGCATGCCATCACGTGAACAGTAGTAGCATGACAACAACGTTAGCTTGTTAGCTAAACGTGAGTCAACTTGTTAGCAGCGTGCCGCGATCATGTTGTGTGGAGTTATTTTAAGCTCAAAGAGGAAAAAGGCAAAACAGCCTGTGGTGTTATGTTAATGTGTGTGCTTTAATATGACACACAGAGTACAGGCCACCGTACTGGGGAGTCTGGAGTCAGACAGGTACGCAGGGCAGAGTAGACTAGGATTGGATAATAATGGACCTGTATGGTGGAGCTATGGAGCTAACAGAATAAAGACACTCACAAACAAATACAGAGGACTCACGTGTATACTTGTGGAATAACACGACACAGCCAAGTGTAATATCTGCAACGCAAGTATTTCTAGGCGGGGCAGAAACACTGGAAACTTCAACACCACACAACACTTGCAGATTCATCATTGAAACGGAGTATGCCGAGTTCATACGTGCAACGAATGCCAAGAGGAAAAGTTTTGCCGCAGCAGCTAACGTAGCTGGAAACCATTCAGAAGCGCGAGAAACTCCCTGCAGACGGTAACAAAGCAAAGCTAATAACCGAGAAAATAACCAAATTTATTGTGCTGGACAACCAGACCCTTTCTGTCTGAAAATGTAGGTTTCCGACGCTTAGCCTTCACTATATGTAAAATGTATATATAAATAAATGTTTTTTCACAGGAAATTCACTGTATTATTTTACAGATTACTTTTGTTGTTCTACTTTATGTGTAAATACCATACAAATACAGTAAATAACCTTTTATCAAAATATTAACCATTAAATAAAGGTTGTAATCTGTAAATGTATTTGATTTTACTGTAATTTGACAGTAAGTATTTATTGATGCCAGACATTTACCGTTTTCTTGCAGCTTTTTTTCTTACAGTGTTGCTTCATGTTGCCAAACCGTCCTTTTATCTCCGACACGGCTATCCCAAATAAGTACAATGTTGTGTTTCTTTTTCAAATGTAGCCAAGAGTAAAGACCCTAACCCATATGTGTCAAACTCAAGGCCCGCGGGCCAAATGTGGCCCGCCATGTCAGAGCTTAACCTCTTAACTGGCACCGACCCAGCCCCGGGACGTTTTAAGGACGATTTGCCCGCCGGCGCCCCACTTTGGCAACCTCTAGCAGCTCGGGTGTGCATATCTTTTAATACAATATATAGATTGAATTAAAGCCCTATTTGTTGTCTGTCGATAGTATACAGTAGCACATTTAGTATAGTATTGCAGTTTATCATAACAGGATAATATAGCATAGCATTACAGTATAGGCTAGAAGGAGTATAGTAATATAGTATATATAGCAGCTTAACATAGAATAATAATATATTAAAATAACATATATAAAATAATATTGTATATTACTGTATACCAATATAATATAGTCTAGTTACTCTAGTATAATATAGTATACTATAGTATAGTATAATAAAATAAAAATAATACAATTATATAAAATAATACATGATATAATAGAACAGTGTACTAAATATATAGATACATATGTTACATATGTTAATTTAATTGTGTTTATGTTTTAATTTCTGCAAAATAAGTATGTACATTTTGTTTGGTTTGGTAAACATTGCGCTATGAACAGTCTATCAGTGTACTGTATGTGTGTAGGGGCAGGTACAATAAGAGCTTTCTTCTTCTTCCTGTTCCTTTCGGCCATGGAGTTTAGTGGATCATATTAAGTCAACTATATGTACTGAAGACACTGTAACAATTCCATGTACGAACAAATAAAAATGAAATGAAATGAAAATGAAAAATTGCTTGATCATTGATTGATGGAGTAATATGGGGTTCTTAACCTGATAAATCAAAAGAATTTATCTTAAAATAACGTATATTTTGACATCTATGCAAATGCATATTGTGGTGGAATTTTTGCTAACAATGACCCAGTTGGAACTGTGCAAGAATGCTTACTTGAATCAAGGATAGAAGCTGATAAGCTAAATGTATTATCTGTGTCTCACTTCAGTTTACAAGGTGTAGCTGAAAAGAGACGGTTTAAATGCAGAGACAGGATACCGCATGCAAACCTGCCATTTCTAACAGGAAACAAGCTTCCTGTGTTGCCCTGGCAACAGGCAGTTTTATCATTATATTTGATGTAGCAGGATGTGTGGGGGACTGAAAATAACACCTGTGTATCTCCTTGCATCTTTATGAAGAAATATAAAACTTTTTCCACAGAAGTGCATTGTAGACATTTTCTGAGCAGGGTTAAAGAGCAAATACAAAAATAAAGATTTTCCTATCACAATATATAATATTTGTAACTTGAAGTAATAGAATAGAAGTAATGAATACAGAAACAGTTATTTAAAGGGGAACTATTTTACTATTTCTTTCACTATTTGGGCACTTTTACACAATTCCTGTGAGTCTATGGAACACCTCTGTAAGTGTTCTGAAGGTCCAGATTAACACATAAAGTCCACGTTTATTATTTTGTATACCTTATATATTGTTTATGTATATAAGATATATATTTCACGTCGTCTATTTACCTAACAGTATTTTATCATTAGCTTCTTTGCATATGTTCCATTCTTAACGCCGTAGGCGCGCGCGCATGCACCGGTAGACAGCGTGAGCGCATGCGCAGGGTTTTAGAACATGCCCGGGCATAGTGAGAGAGAGAAGAGCGTTTGGTGCAGCAATAAACCAGACGGCAAGCACTGTATCTAGATAGAGAGCTGGACGGCTAATTAGATACAACCATAATATGGTCGAGCCACCATTGGCAAAGCAGAGTGACTTGTTCAAGCGAAGTGAAGTAAATAGCAATCTCTGTAGATTTGCAGACGGGCAAATAAGGAAGTAACGTTGAGAGACTTCTAGCTGAACCCAGCGGCGTTCTGGATTCAACTACCTATTACGGACTACATGCGGGTTAGCCTTAGCATAAAAGGGCTAACTAGCTAGCGGCCATGCCAACGGGCGTTTGGAATATTAGCTATTAATCCTGCCATCGGGCGCTTGGAATACAGGAACCAGGTCCGTACGAGACCCCCCCTAAACCAGCGACGACAGGATTATCCCACTTTGGTCTGCAGCTCTCTGGAGTAGGAACTCCAGAGAATATCGTCTCCATCCGCCATCTTGCTTCCCCCGTGCTGTTCACTCCGTCTCACTCCATTCAGAGCTCCAGCGGTCGGGTACTAGTAGTTTAGGACTATACTTACCTCAGACTTTGTTGCATTGACATTATCTTAGTAACAGGAGATCTGTGCTATATAATATGTATGTTTGCCTTTAACATTAAAGTGATTATTCAACTTTGTATCACTGTCCCCTCGCAGTTAATAGAGTGTCCGCCATTTTGTGTACATTTAATGTCTGGCTAATTAATATTTTAGTAGTGGTCTAACCTATCCTTTAAATACAGTCAGGGTCGTGTAGCCCCTTAGCTACAGTAAGTTTTTTTGTTTTTTTCATTGTTTTGTATTTCTAATCAAGTACTCAAAAACAGCATTTTTCGACCTCAAGATCTTAAGCCGTTTTGAGGCTGGGCTCCAACCACTGTGTGGCCTGGTGCCAACTGCCACACCAACTGCCACATTATTATGCAGCTGAGAAATCTCTGACATCACAGATATGCACATTTTCAGATGACTCAGTTCAGTGAGGGTGAATATTGTGAGAGGAGAATTGGAAGAATGCGCCAATATGAGAATTAGAGACATAGATCATATTAATATAAGTCCACATAGCTAGGAAACAATGCTAAACACTGAAAAAGGCCATTTATAAGATAGTTCCCCTTTAACAATATGTAAAGGAGTAGTTGCATTTATTTTACATTATATTTACATTTATACTGTCTTTGGCCCTTTGAGGGCTACCATGCTGATGTGGCCCTCTGTGAAATATAGTTTGACACCCCTGCCATAACCCTATCAAAACAGCAGTCAAAGTGTATATTTTCAGCACTATGTTTGTTTACCAATGGATTTTAAAATCTCCACGCATTGTACCGGTAAACGAACGTTTTAGACGCGAGTGTCACCCCCCCGGTCCTATTGGACCGGCCATCGGACTTTCAACACCACTCATGAACAATACCCTATTGCATTTGTGCCTGTCTATGTTTATTAATTTGGTCTTTGTCATACTCACTAATCTGTTGTCTGTGTATCTGCTGTCTGTGTTGTGCCCCATTGTCTAGTCTAGTGATGTCTCCCCTGTGTCTGTATCTATGTGTTATTTAGTGTCGTCATGTTTCAGTATTTTACCCCAGGTTGTTCTGTCTTTTCCACGCAGCTGTGTCTTGTTCCCAATCACCCTCATGTGTCAATTAGTCTGTGTATATTAGTGTTGTCTGCCCTGCCTTCCTGTGCTGGATCATTGTTTAATGTTACCCTCGTCCTGTGTGCTGTCAACCTTATGTTTCTCCGTATTCCCAGTGAGTCAGTTTTGTATTGTTTGCCACGTTAAGTAAAGTGCTTATTACTTTCATCCACGACTCATCCAGTGCTTCATCTATTTCATCCTCCACTACCTCTCCTCGTGTTAAGTCTGCATTCCGGGTTCTACTCATCTCTACCACCGACATGCCAACGAAACGTTCCAGGAATCGTAACAGCAAGGACAGGAAGCCGCCATGAAATCGCTGTAGTCTTATTAACATATTAACTAAATCATTTGAACAAAATAAAAAGCAGCAGCACTATTGCATAACTGAGTCATGTGTGCTATGTATTTCTTCCTTTAGGAGAGTTTTTGATGTTTTATAGATGGCTAGGTTAAACACAGGTTTTAGTTTTTTAAGGGGGGGGGGGGGGCAGTATCGGATGGGTATCGGTATTGGCAGATACTCAATGCTGTGATATCGTTATCGTGCCATCCCTAAAAGGAACTGATACAACTGTGTTGTAGTTGTTTAGTGTTGATTTCATCCATGCAACTCTGTTTACTTGCTATTATTGACTGAAATTGTTAATCCCTGTCCAATGTGACTACCAGGGTCCACAAAAGTGATGCTAACCCTCCTTCTCTCTCTTACATTGACAAAACCAATGATGACATGACATGGACATGAAAATAAACATTTGTGAATGTTCAAGTTCCTGAGCATGTAATGTGTATTGCACTTTATCTTTTTTAATGTTTAATGTTTTTAACATTTGTGATGTTCCTGATGAAGCTTGTAACCTACCGTGCATTTCACGGTTTAACATGTTTTACTTTTGTGTTATTTGAATGAATTGAAGAATATTTTTGACTTGACCACTTGAAAAGATTGTAATAAAAACGTTGTTCAGTTTTATTTTGTCTGAACTGTATTGTGTACATTTTACATAGACTTTTAACTACTTTCATCATTTGGGACGACCGTCATGCAGGGTAACCAATGATTTTCAATAACTGTACTAAATTCAAAATTGAATATCCATCAGTTTTGGCTCAAATATTAATCACTGGTATACTATGCTTAAGTGGATACTATCTGTACACATTTTAAATCAGTTTTATGGGTTTTAGAGCAAAAATGGGTATTGTAACTGCATTACGAGGGAGACACTGCCATTATAGAATAAACTTGTAAAATCATGATTTAAAAAAAATGAAAGGGCACACAATCCTGTCTTTTGTATATTTAATTACTGATACTTGTTCAAATATTAGTAATGTTGTTTTTTTTTTAAATCTTTTTCCCCCCTCCTTTTTCCGATTTTTCTCCCATCCCACTGTTAGTCGTTATGCCAATTCCCAACCCCCTTCCTGGTTGTTGCGCACTCCCCCCTACTGTTGGTCCGGGAGGCCGGAGACTGTCGCATGCTTTCCTCCGACGCATGTGCAGCCAGCCGGCAGCCAGCCTGGCAGCGCAGATTCTCACCGGGAGAGTGTAACGTGTGGAAGGTCACACTACCTCCCTCCAGATCCTACTCTCGTTGTGCAGGCGCCCCGACCGAACTGTAGGGGTCGCTGTCCACAACGCCCAGGACCCACCCATCAGCTTTCCCACCCCTAACACTGCCAATTGTGTTAGTATGAACGACCAGCCAAGCTGATAGCAACGCCGAGAGCTGGATTCGAACCCAGTGTCTCCAGCGAAATATTAGTAATGTTAAGGAAATATATACATTTTTAGATAAATTACGGTCGCCCCAAATGACTTTTTTAAGGCTGTGTCCTATTAATTCAACTTAAAAAAAATCTCTTAATTTGTTTTTTTTTGCATAAATGCATGTGTACACTACATTCCAAATGTTTGAACAATGGTCAAATATATCATTCTTTTCTGTATTTTAAAATTGGCCTATTCAAAAGTCTTATCCGTCAATGACCCAAAATGTAAACAATCATCTCTCTCAAAACGACATAGTGCGCCTTTAAATCGTGTGCCTTTCACACAGTAGATTACTGATGTTTACTCTTTAATCACATTGTTACTCAGCTGATAGAGTTGTACCCTTCCTGATGACTTGTCGTACAGAACGTTTAAGTCGCTTTGGATAAAAGCGTCAGCTGAATGACTAAATGTAAATGTAAATGTAATAGAGTGCAAAAACATCTGTATATATAGCAAGCTATCAAATAGCATTGCTGTCATTTTAGTTTGATTGGGGATTTTTCTCGTAACCAGGACCCCTTTTAAATATCAGTTTTGGGTCCCGACCCCAAGGTTGGGAGCGCCCTGTAGAAAATCTGTCTGCTACAAACATAAACACTGCATCATCTCATAGCAGACGTCAAACATGTGTTTGGATGGAGGACCAGTGGTAGACTCAGTCTGCGGTGTTAGGTAAACACAGAAGACTCCTTTTGCTGATAGTTTGGACATAGCTTGGACTGGACCGGGAGAGACGGATGGCTTCCAATGAGATAATGGCTTTAAGCATCCTCCGTTGTCTGCGGACCAGCGAGACACTGTGCAGGGAGGACGCATCTGCTTATGAAAATATGAAACATCTTGGAAGAGTCAAAACATGTTTTGGAAGTGAAATATCCCCCCCTTCCCCCCTCACAAATGCTTCCTCAGAATTCTAGAAGTCTAGAAGTCTATCAACATTCAACATTAGAATATTGAGTTCTAATCACACCAGTTTGATCATACATCTAAAATGGATAAAGGCTGAGGCATAGCCGACTAGCGGGGCCCTAACCACACTAGTTTAATAAAGAAATGAAATGCAATCATTTCAGTAACCGCCATTAGGAGATAGATGCATTTCTAATGGGGTACATGTTCCTCATCTCCTTCACGGAACTGTCTTTACTTTGCGCATTAGAAAAGCATCTATTTCATTCCATGATCGCCTTTCCACAGTGCTCCCTTCTGTCACCGCAGTAGCCCCGCCCGCTACTGAATACGAGCTATCGTTAAATTGAAACAGGATTATTCCTGGCTTGGGCGATGATCCCTGTCGCTGTTCCTCGCCCCTTTTTGTCTTTGACACACATTGACCTTTGAGGCCAAACACCAACTGTTGACAGATGAGGAGAAATACCCTCGCTGTGCCGCTGGGAGGGAACGCCACGGGTCACACAGGTGTCACTTTCCCACAGTTCATTAGTTCAGGTGGGAGTCTGCTGTGAAATAAGAGATAACGTTGAAACGGTGATGTTGGGATGAGTGTTGTCGAGGCGCCTTGGTATGTCTGGTTGGTGTTCCGATATGTCTGGTTGGTGTTCCGATATGTCTGGTTGGTGTTCCGATATGTCCGGTTGGTGTTCCGATGCGTCCGGTTGGTGTTCCGATATGTCCGGTTGGTTTTCCGATACGTCTGGTCGGTGTTCCGATATGTCCTGTTGGTGTTACGATACGTCCGGTTGGTGTTCCGATACGTCCGGTTGGTGTTCCGATACATCCGGTCGGTGTTCCGATACATCCGGTTGGTGTTACGATACGTCCGGTTGGTGTTCCGATACGTCCGGTTGGTGTTCCGATATGTCCGGTTGGTGTTCCGATATGTCCGGTTGGTGTTCCGATGCGTCCGGTTGGTGTTCCGATGCGTCCGGTTGGTGTTCCGTTACGTCTGGTTGTGGTTCATGGTACTGTGCAGTATGTTGTCTTGGCTTACAGAAAGTACCCTGAGTGTGTTTAGTCATGTTCTTTTTGCGATAACCGAGTCCACAAACCAGAACATTGCAGCAGTATAGTTTGTTAGTTGCCACACCATGTTAAACCCCAGAGCTCAGTTCTGTGACACTGTTGTGGTCCAACATTTAGGTTTTTACAGCGTCTCGCTGTCTCCCCTGGTTCCTCGTGGGCATTTGATTAGATACACAACAAAGGGTTTTTATAGGAGAATTATAGGAGACGGGAAATCCATTAGTAGACCCTGAGAGACGTTGGGGGGGTTAAGGGGACGGACCTTACAATGTAGCTGCAATTCATTTTCCTCAGGGCTGTTCCCCTGGTCTTGTCTCGTCTGCCAGCCAGGTAGGTGACCTAGAGCAGTAATGGTTGAGTCTGGGGACACCCAGGGATAGGGGTTCCAGGCGGTCCCCAGGAAACATTTCACTATTATTTCATTGACTAGAGGTTAGCCCAGTGACAGAATGCATGAGAACTACTATTGTGATGTTAAATGGATTGCATTTATAGAGAGCTTTTATCCAAAGCGCTTTACAATTTGTTCCTCACAGTTTACCCATTCACACACCGACGGCGGAGGCAACCATGCAAGGTGCCATCGGGAGCACGTCTAACGTTCAGCCAAAGAGGGAACCCCCACCCCCACATCCCCACCCCCGCCAAGGGAGATATTAAGCTTCAGGTATGGGCTACAGTACACTACAACCCATGTCAGATTAAGTCAGTAAGTGCCACTGTTTCCTCCTTGTCTTGTTATTCATCTCCTGGGGGAAACTTTCCATGGGAATTAACACATGTTTCCCCTTCAGCGTTTTATTGCTTCTGAAGCAATCGTTGTGTGTCAGGTTGAGAAAGAGAGAGAGAGTTTTTTTTTTGTTATGAAGAAAATGCATAGCTTAGTCTTTCTCATATAAATACACCCACCACACACACATGTATGAACATCAGGAATATTCAAAGGTGGAAACCTTCCATGGGAATTAACAGGAATAAAATGGAAATATAGGGGCTATTTGCACAGCAGGCTGTATTTACCATGTCATGTACATATAGAAACAACCCATATCATAAGCAGATATAATTGTAAGCCCTTCTAATGGAAATAAACTAAATCTTTACATTGTATTATATTGTATTGGAGTGTATGAGAGTATATGTAATGGGAGAATGCACTGTGCATGCAGAGGGTTGTAATTCTGCAGAATTCCGATTAGACTGCAAAGTATGTCTAAATAGTTCACTCTGTCACCATCTTGATAACAGGGACTAGTAACAAGACCTATCTCTCTGAATGGTGAGGCATCTGTATCTAAGAATCTGTCATACATATCATTGTTTTTCTTTCATATGCAGTCACTAGTTAATTACTTACAACACAGAATGATAAGACAACAGATACAGTGTTTCTACGCAGGCGCCAGGTGGTGGAATTTCTCCTGTTTCTTTACTGTTAAGTACAGAACAGAGGACTGTCAAGAGTACAGAAATCTAAACGTTTATTTCTGTACCGGGACAATAATCAGAATGTTCACATATATGATATCGTTTATATGAATAAATAAACAAATTTTGATCATGAAATCCAAAACAACACTCCCAGACATACCTCAGCGAAGGTAAGGAGAAACTCACTAAAAACCTAGCAATATGAAAAAAAAACCCACAGGCAGTGTGGAGGAGAGAAACCTTAGAAGGGCCGCTCAAGGGGGGATCCCCCTTCTTGGATGTCGGTGATAGTAGTGTTGCTATGGATGATCGATGGGTGGAGAATAAAACAGGCGAAATAGTTGGTGTATGTATGAACATATATTATATGTGTAATAAAACACAAATATGTACATGCAGCAGGAAATAATCATATTTCCTAGCCTTCTGATCGGCATGTGGTTTTGCAAAATATGTTTGTTGACAGAGTCTGCTATGGGGCGACAATAATATGTTCATGAGGCATGGTTTCTATCTTTAGCCATTAAACGGCGTGGTTTATTTCACATTGGTCCACAGCAGTACATGAGACATCCTTCTCTTATGAGAGCGAAGGTGGAAGAGACAGAGGGGGAGTCGGCATCTCCTTATATACCCTCTACCTGGCGGCAGCATTAACAGCTCCGCCTATAGCGCCCTCCAGTGGAAACAGTTATACATAGTTAGACAGTTACTCAGTTACTTGCAATCATATATAACCTCTAACTTTAACACTCCCACTTATGGTTGTCTCTAGTACACTGTACAACTTCTTCAAAAACAATTTTACAAAGAAAATAATACAGTTCAGAGCATCAAAAAGAATATGGCAGTCAATACTACATAACAGTCAATATTTACACTGTTCAGCATGTACATTAACGATTTGCCTTCTGTGTGTGGCCAATGTGATGTACTGATGTATGCTGATGATACAGTGATCTTTACACACGGTAAAACCACAGAAGAGGTTGCAACAAAATTGTCTAATGTCATGGTGAATGTCACATCCTGGCTTAAGAACAGCTGTTTACAATTGAATGTCTCTAAGACTGTCTGTATGTTCTTCTCCAAGGGCCACAGAGAAGTTGCAGAGCAGGATATCTTCATCTCTGGTCAGAAATTACAGGTAGTATCAGAATATAAGTATTTAGGATTACACATAGACCCAAACCTTAGCTTAAAAAATCACATACAAAAAGTCTGCAATAAGGTAAAGTTCAGCCTATCAAACTTCAGGTACATAAGAAACTTCCTTTCAACCAAGGCAGCAAAGCTATATTTTCATTCAATGGTTATTTCCCACATCACATACTGTTTGATAACCTGGTCCAATTCACATTCCACCATTCTGAAACCACTTCAATCACTTTACAAACAAGCAATAACAATTCTAGACAAGAAACCATTCAGGTACCATCATTGTCACATTCTAAAAAAATATAATCTACTCAGTTGGGAAAACCTGACCCTATATCAAAACGTCTGTCTAGTTTTTAAAATAAAGTGTGGATTGGCTCCTCCTCCTTTGTCCGGTTTCATCAACCTCAAGTCTGCCTCAACCAGGAACACTAGAGGTGCGGCAAGGGGGGACTGTACAATCCCTTTCAATAAAAGTGTATTTGGCCAGGCCGTCTTCTCATACAGAGCATCCCACCAATGGAACTCAATTCCTCAAACAATTAGAGTGTCCACATCATACCATTCATTCAAGTGCAGGGTTAGGGAATGGCTCATTGAAAACCAGAACTGTCAACACTGAGGTGTCTGTGTGTGTGTGTGTGTGGATATGGTGCGTCTGTCTATGTCTGGGTCTCTTAATATGTCATGATGTGCTCTGTCCTTGTGTCCATGACTGTATTGTGACCTGTATCCCTACTATGTCTATGTGCTTTTGTTGTGTTTTTATTCTAATGTTATTTATCTTGATTTTATTCTGATTTTATTTTATTCTGTTTTTATTGCTAACCCTTTTTTTACACAGGATTTTAGCCTGTACCTTCTGGCAGGGGGACTGCCAATGGAAATTCGCCTTTTGGCTAAAATTGGGTGCATTTACATTTGTAAAATGTTTTATTAATGTACACTGTCCCCCTTGAACAAATAAAGTAAACCTAAACCTAACCTAACACACCAAACATGACCTCTGCAAATCTTCTCAATTTCAGTTTGGAAGCAGGTTTCGTCATAGCGTCTGCTACCATGTCGTCTGTTGGACAATAAATCAGTGTCATTCTTTCTTCTCTGATGACAGATCTGATGAAATTATATTTTATATCCACATGTTTACACCTCTGTCGGCACACAGGGTTTCTAGCAATCGCAATGGTTCCCTGGTTGTCTTCATAAACAATAGTCTTCTTGTACACATAGGTATCCATTCCTTCGAGCAGTTGTTCTAGATAAATACATTCCTGTATTGTCATAGCTAGAGCCATGTATTCGGCTTCACACGTTGATAGTGCCACTGTGGGCTGCTTCTTTGTTTTCCACGAAACCAGTGAGCTGTTTGTGTTCAAACTCACACAATACCCTGTGGTACTTCTCCTGTCTGTGGTGTCTGCTGCCCAGTCTGCATCACTGTAGGCTTTAAGCCCTAAACCCTCGCTGCTCTTTCTGAAACAAAGCTGTTTATCTGCTGTACCTTTGAGATAACGAAAAACATGTTTTGCTGTAATCCAGTGCTCCTCTGTGGGGTCAGCAAAATGCTGTGACAGTTTACTCACTACAAAACATAGGTCAGGGCGAGTACATGTTGTCAAATAAATGAGGCTACCTACAGCTTCTCTGTACATTTTTACATCTGTCAATCTCTGAGCATCCTCTTGGTAGTCTAGTTTTTGATCACATGGTGTTTCCCTTGTTCTACATTCTTGCATGTCAAAACGTTTCAGGATCTTTTCCACATATCTCTTCTGGGATATTTTTACACAATTGGCAGACTGTTCGAAGTCCATGCCTAGAAAATGTTTTAACCTTCCAAGGTCCTTCATTTTGAATCTGGTGGAGAGCATACCTTTCACCTGTTCTAGGTTTCTAGTGTTGTCCACTGCGATGATCAAATCATCCACCCAAATGACAATTATCACTTTTCCTGACTCTTTTGACTCCCTTGAGTAAACACAGGGGTCTACTGGGTTCTGTAGGAAGTGATCTTCAATGATACATGTATGAAGCATCTCGTTCCAATTTCGCCCAGACTGTTTCAGGCCGTAAATGGATTTTTCTAGCTTACACACTAGTTTCTCTCCTTTCTTCTCGTAACCTTCAGGTTGTTCCATGTATATCTCCCTATCTATGGGTGCGTGCAGGTAGGCTGTCTTCACATCCATCTGGTGCAAAATCAAATTGTCCTCAGCCGCTTTCTGCATCACTACCCTTACACTGGTCAGATTGGCTGTGGGGGAGAAGGTCTCACCGTAGTCTATCCCCTCCCTCTGACTGTAACCTTTAGCTACGAACCTGGCTTTGTACTTGTCGTGGCCTTCAATACCCTCCTTGATTGAATACACCCATTTCCCTCCCACTGTCTGTCTGCCCTCTGGTAACTTGGTTAGAGTAAAGGTGTGGTTGTCCTCTAGGGACCTCATCTGCTCATCCATTGCTCTCTCCCATTTACTTGATTCAGGGGATACTATGGCCTCTTTAAAGGTCTGAGGTACTCCACTTACTACTCTGTAGCAGTAATCAATGCTGGTAAGTGTACTGTCATCCTCGTCACTTTCTCTCCGGGCATAGTCTGTCAGATACTTTGGGGGTTTGTGTTCCCTTGGGGGATACCTCCCACTGCTTGGGGCACGTGACGTCACCCTCGGGTGCTCCTCGTCATCGTCCTCTGGGGGTTGCTGACTGTCTGTCTGCACGACCGTGCTAAGTACACTAGGCTGAGGTGTCTCTGTTTCTTCACACCTTACTCTGGAGTCCAGCTCTGGCTCCTCTGTCTGTGTGTCGTTCTCACATGTTGTCTTTGTGACAAATTTGACTAGCCTGTGTTTCTGCACTCTCCCTTTACCGGGATAATAAACTAGGAAAGTGGGGCTTCCTTTGTCGTGCCCTACAAAGAGTCCTTTTTCACATCTGGACTCGAGCTTTCCTCTGTCCTGCAGGTAAGCATAACACACTGATCCAAATTGGTGCATCCTAGCTAGATTACACTTCTTTCCTGTCAGTGCTGTATACGGGGTGGTGCCCGTGTGCTTATTAAAGCACCTGTTTCTGGTGTAAGCGGCTTCTTGCACCGCATAATGCCATAGACTCTTAGGTAAGTTACTATCTACTAGCTTACACCTAGCCATTTCGAAAAGAGTGCGCCATTCCCTCTCTGCCACTCCGTTCTGGTGTGGGGAGTATGGACATGACGTCTCGTGTCTTATCTTGTTCCTTCTCAACAGTGATTTGAACTCTCTATTTGTGAACTCGGTTCCGTTGTCGGACCTCAAGCACCTTATGTTACCATAAGGGGCTACGTCTGCCAGGAATTTCTCCGTGGCCTGGAGTGTGTCACTCTTTGCTTTGAGAAAGTAAACAAACACTGCCCCTGTACACACATCTGTAAAAGACTGTACATATCTAAAGCCTCCTATGGACTCGTTGCTTACTGGACCGGCTAGATCTGTGTTAACTAGCGCAAGTGGTACCTTTACTTTTTCTGTGGGATTTCTGTTTCTCGATTGAGTGAACTTCCCCTTTATGCACACTACACATTCTCTGTCAGGTCTACGCTTTTCACCTTCAATGTGCATGCCTTCTGTCACTGCTTGCAGTTTCAGTAAATCCTCGTAATTACAATGACCCATAATCTCATGCCATGTCTGAATATCGTGACTGACAGTCACATTACACATATCATTATTATTACACTTGTCGTTGTCATTACACTCTGTTTGTAGATAATACATTCTCTTGTACACCTTTATGTTAAATCGCGTACCGTCAGGCTCTACAAGAACATTTTTACCTTCATTGAAGAACACTTTGGCACCGTTCGCAGTAGCAGCTATTACAGAGAATAGTTCTTGTGGGAACGAGGGTACGTAGAGAGCGTTCTTTAACGTCACTGTACACCGGCGCCCCTCACTGTCTATGAGGCATACCTGTGCGTCTCCTCTATCTTGCGCCAACCCGTAGGTGCGCTTCCCGTCTGCCAGCTCCATGCTGTGTCTCTCCGGGAGTCCGGGTCGAAAGTGTTGTCAAAGTTCTTGAACCGACTCCTGTCATTGATGACGTGGGACGACACACCTGTGTCCACGATCAGTCCCTTCCTTTGGGCCTGCTGCAGCTGCGTTGGCCGGGTGACGTACGCTGTCTGCGCCCCGAAGATCTTGCCCCGCTACTCTCCGGGCGTCGTCTCGATTCGTCTCACGTCCACCGTCACCGCCATCTTGTCCACTGCCGCCATCTTGTCCATGCACATACCGCGCGCTCTGGTCGCGTTTCTTCATGCACACTTTGTCTGTGTGCCCAGTGGATTTGCAGAAGCTACACCAAACAGTCTTTGTACAGTTACCTTTCCGATGGCCTTTTTCTCCACATCGCCAACACGCCAGCTCCGTCGTGGGCCTGGTCTTCTCCCTCTGCGTTGCTCGGGCCTTCAGCACCCTCTCTCCCGCCTCCGTGGCGGCTGGATGGATATCTTCTGAGGCCTCGAAATTTCGCAACTTGGCCTTGAACTTTCCCAGCATCATGTCCGCTGAACCGTGTGTTACCAGGAGTGTGAACGGTTTGTACAGCTCCGGTAGTCCTCTCATCACCATCGCCATCATTAGTCCATCGCTTGGTGCTTCTCCTGCACTCTTCAGCGCCGTAATGATCTGCTCAGCTCTGATGACGTATTCGGTCACAGTCTCGGTGTGCCCCTTCTTCAGTGCTGTTAGTGTTATGTAGAGGGACACGACTCGGGGTCTTCCTTGTCCGATATAATGTTCTCTCAACACTTCCAGGCTTTCTCTGCCTTTGTCCTTAGTGTCGCAGAATATCAGCCCCAAGCTTGTGTCGTCGAGCAGTGGTGCTAACTCACAGTATGCATCTGCATTATGCTTGTCGTCCAGGGCTTGCGCTTCCGCCGTTAGTGGTCCCGTGGGGGCCGTTAAGATCGTCGTCTTCAGTCCCGCACCGTGCATGCAGCATAACATGCACTCTTCCAAGAGCTCATAGTCCTCGGCTCTTCCGTTGAACAAGGGCCATTTGCTCTTTCCTTTTGTCGCCATCCTCTTGTTGATGGTAGGCGTAGCTTTAGCTCTTGTTGGCCTAGCGTCTAGCCACGCGGTGCTCCCGGTGCTAACCTAGCCTATACTTTAGCTAAACTTGCTACCCTTTATTATTTCGCCCCTGCGTGATCTGGGCCCATAACCTGTTGACAGAGTCTGCTATGGGGCGACAATAATATGTTCATGAGGCATGGTTTCTATCTTTAGCCATTAAACGGCGTGGTTTATTTCACATTGGTCCACAGCAGTACATGAGACATCCTTCTCTTATGAGAGCGAAGGTGGAAGAGACAGAGGGGGAGTCGGCATCTCCTTATATACCCTCTACCTGGCGGCAGCATTAACAGCTCCGCCTATAGCGCCCTCCAGTGGAAACAGTTATACATAGTTAGACAGTTACTCAGTTACTTGCAATCATATATAACCTCTAACTTTAACAATGTTTATGTAAATTTGCACTCAGACGTTGTCTACTGCAGCTTTAAGAAACACGGGTTACATTTCTCTTTACTTCAGCCATCCAGTAGTTTCTGCCACAGAGTCCTTAGTTACCATGGCAACCCACTCCCAGCCTTTTGGCTGAGATCATTATAAGTTTTAACCATCTTTAAAACTCACATTTCACCTCAAGATGCAGTAATTTATAATTTTACTAAACATGAAATCATATCACATTTAATTATTTTCTCTGAATGTTTATTTAGTTTAAGTAGTTTTGTCATCTTTAGTATAAACTGATTTCCCTATTCAAAAAACGACCACAGTAATCTGTCTCTTTATATTATAGACTGTCTCTGGTTAAATGACCACAGTGATCCATCTCATTATATAGACTGTCTCTGGTTAAACTACCACAGTGACCCATCTCATTATATAGATTATAGACTGTCTCTGGTTAAACTACCACAGTGACCCATCTCATTATATAGACTGTCTCTGGTTAAACTACCACAGTGACCCATCTCATTATATAGACTGTCTCTGGTTAAACTACCACAGTGACCCATCTCATTATATAGACTGTCTCTGGTTAAACGACCACAGTGATCTGTCTCATTGTCTATGGATGCTGCACATGTGATGAAGGAGTGAACTGTGTATTGAATGCACAGTGCAGTTGCAATTAAACTGAATTTCCATACAATTTTAACTAAAACATGCCACAAGACCTAGTAATGCTATTACTTGTGTAATTTACTTAATTGTGTGTATTTCCCCCCAAAATAAGTTCACTATCATAAGCAAAAAAATTTTTTATTGAATTTGGCAAACATTTCCTAAATTCCCCAGCTTAACTTCCCATGGAAAATTTCTGGAAAGTTTCCAGAAATGTACCGGAAAGTTTCCGACCCTTGGACACAAAAATAACCCATAAGTACACTCTCACCAATTACAGTATGGCTGCTTGACATGAGAAAACCAGATGCATGAAAGAAGCTCTTGTGCACTAGACCACTGGCAGAATGTTGCTCTCCATACATATACAAGTATTTGATATTAACTGGTCTTAAAAATCAGCAGTCTTGCCTCTATATCTAAAGTCATCTACAAGTAACCATAGCGACCACCACACAGTCCCTGTTGTCCGCTGTCAACATCATTCCTCCCAGGTGTCAGGCTCCTCATTCATTTCCATTAATTTGTCCTTGAGGACAAAGTCAGAATATAATACTTCTGAATTTTAAAGCAATATTATTCTGTGTTATATATTTTTCTGAGTCAAAGTCTTTAGCTAATATTGCCATTTTCAAATTATGAGTAGCCTATAGGAACTACTTCTCACTCAGCTTACTTGTAGATGACTTTAGGTAGAGGTAAGACTACTGATTTTTTTACAGGTTCTACTAAAGTGAAATATCTCTTTAAGTTTTAAAGGAATGAAACTGCCGGGCAACCAACCATTTAATATCAAGTTTTACTGAAGTGAAATATCCCTTTAATCACAATCTGGGTGACCGAGCACTTCCATTTCATATGTCGTTAGTAACCGACCACAGCGGAGGACCGTCTACCAAGTGTAGATGTCTATAAATGACTAGAAGTTAATGGAAAAAAGATATATGTTGCGATGTCACTGCTGAGATGGATTTCATGTTGACTTATTACCAGGAGGGCACAAAAACAACTACACGGCAAACCTATAAAGAGCAATAACGCTGTGACCTTTTCATTTTACAAGCTCTCACCCTTACACATACATATATATATATATATATACATACACAGGCTATGTGTTGCAGAACATTCTCACAGATCATGAGTAAAAAAGGATGTGGTTTGGTAGTTTCAACAGATATAGCCTAACATACCATACCACTGAGTGTAGTACAAGATAGGAAATGCAGAATTAATTGATGTTCAATTTAACAGAAGTGCAGAAAAAAGTGTGAGTAAACACTTTCTCTCCGACAGACATTGAAACATTGTAATGTCTTCTGATCAAAAGCAGCATCATACGTGTAGCGGTGAGACGCGGCTCCCGTGGCTTGTAAACCTTGTAGGCCAGGGGTAATAAAGCAGTCAGTCTCTCTACGAGGACATTAACGTGTACTTATCACATTTCATAGGCTAGTAATTGCTAGTTACAGACACGCGAGATAGGAAATGCATTGGTTCTAGTAAAATCTCCACTGAACACAGGTGGGGTGAGGTGAGGGACGGACATTTTGGATGCAAACTTAGATAACCCAGGAGATTTCTTTTAATACATATTAAATGAAAGTTTTTTTTTATAAAAATTATTATTGGCCTTACCTGCTTTTATCATCCAGGGTATATTCATAAAGTTATTAGAGTAAAAAGATCTACTAAAATAAAGACTAATTCTGCTATCAAATGAGAAAATGTCTTTTCACCCAACGATTTAATGGATTAAAATATATCTGATGCAGAACTTCCTGGTAACCTTAAACGAAAAACAATGGTGATTTATTTTTTGCACATAATCTCACACATATACCAAGGCTCTAAACTGTTTTGCACACATTCATTTCATTAGTTATTGTTGGAATCTATTCTTTTCATCTACACATCATTTCATCGAACACAATCGTCCTCCGATGACATCACAGGAGGAGATATTCAAACTCATTAACTGTCAAACTAAATGTGTGCAAAACTGTTTATAGCCTTGGGATGCAAAATAAATCAACATTGTGCCCCTTTAAGTTAAAGATAGATTTGTCTTCATTCTTGTCTCATTAAAGTGATCCTTGTGAGACATGTTAAGCCAGTCTGAGCCACTTAGATCTGGCATGGACAGACAAACAAGACAGGTATCTGATCTCTTAAAGGGGCATTTCGCCAATTGGTTCTGTTGTGGGTAGAACATTTGATAATCAGACATAAAATAATCACAGAACTTCCTGTCTTCAATCTACGGCCTATTGATCACCAAGAATGCAATTGTCTGTGAAAATGTGAAATTGCGAGTATTTTGGGGGGAGACTATTATTTTAATACCACTGCATCCTCATCCGGTCGCAACTCAGTAGCGAGCTTTCCTCACATGAATGACTCATGTACCGAACGATAAGATTAAACTATAGTAGAAATTAATCACAAATAAAGCCTGAACAAAGCTAAACAAGCGCTTCTGTCTCCCACGACTTCCGAAATACACCGTCCTGCCTCGGCTGGTCGTTCCCATGCCTCCAGACTGGTCTCGTCCCGAAGGGTGAGATAATTGATGAGGTATCTTTTTATCTCATCTCAGATCATTCAAATCATCTTGGTGTGTAAACAATGAGCAGTGTTTAAGCACAACCTCACTTCCTGGGCACCAATAACACTAGTGTCTGTGTTTTAAAGAAACAGTGCAGTGGTGGAACCGGCATTGGGTTAATAAAACATTTCTTTTAATGGTTTCTCCCAAAGTGAAAGGTCATCGACCAATATACCGTATTATTTACATTGTTAGTTTATATCAATGTTTGGAAGGATTTTTTTTTTACAGAACTTCAAAGCATTCTTTTCGGGGGGAAAGCCGGAAGACCCTGCAACCTTGAGAATAAACTAGGAGGTACAACAGAGCAATGGAGTCTCGTCTTTGACTCTGTGCGAGAACAAATAAATGTTTCCCCCTCCATCACGATGATAAAACCAATTTAGCGTGATAGGACATATCTATAAAACACTGCCCCATGAATGGGCGGCTAGGTGGTGTAGTGGGCAAGGCACTCGCCACCAGTGTGGAGACGCTAGGATTCGCGTGTTCGAATCCAGCTCTCCACATTGTTTTCAGTTTAGCTGGTCGTCCGCAGTAATACACATTGGCCGTATTACGGGGAGGGAAAACTGAAGGGTGGGGATCGAACGTTGTGAACAAGCGACTCCTACAAGTCGGTTGGTGCGCCTGCGCAGTAGAATCAGGAAGTGTCGGGGGCAGCGTGAGCCTCCCACGCGTTACTCCTCGACACTGAGAGATAGAGCTGCGCAGGTGAAAAGATGCGACTGCTGTTACCTCAAGTACCGGAGGGGACTTGTGCTATGTATGACTTAGTCCACATTGCAGCCGGCTTGTGGGAGGCAAGAAACAGCGTTCGTGACAGGGGAGGGTTGAATTGGATGATACGAAATTGGGATGGGAGAAAAATAGAAAAATGGGAGAAAAAGTGGATCAAAAAAAAAAAAAACACTGCCCCATGATAAAAAGATCAAAAAGGATCTCCCAAGGCAACCACACAGGATATTATAATTATTCACTCAACTAATTTCACTGTTTATTCGCTACATACTGTAAAGATCAAACGATGGAAGGATCGCTGCTGAAACCCTGGCCTGGGTAGAAGGGCGCTCGGACCCAAATACAGAATGCAAAAAAATCCACCCGAAAACAGAATTCACATTGTGCTATTACAATGATCTTGGACAGTTACATCAATACCTATGATATAACTGTCTCTCTAAGTTGGAAATTGGAGCATCAAGATTTAAATTTGTGATGTCATCAAGTGACACTTTTTTGGAGTTGGTCCACTATTCACCGTCTATAGAGCAGCTCCGGGATTCATCTCTTGATGACATCATCACTATTCTCATCTCCCTGGTGTTCAAGGAATGATTCATTCATATTCACCAAATGAACCAGAGCTTTACAATATTATAAAAATAACATGTCAATTCTGTCTTAGGGTGGATTTCCCCCTCAATTTCCTCCATTAGAGAGACATAACATTATATGTCCAAAGTCCAGATGGCTTTCACTTGGCTTTGCATTCATTTTACACGTCAATCTTCCTTTTGGATTTTAGCATCGGAGACATTCTCCAACACAGGTACTCCATTTTAACCAGGTGTAAGAACTTTCATTCACTCACTCAGTCACACGAGGGCGGGTGCCCGTCAGGGGCATCACTTGTGCAATTTTACCAACCACCACCAGGTGGCATCTGTGAGCACTCTCTCCCTCTCTCTCTCAAGTGTTCTGTCCTGAGACCATATGAGCGGTACATTACACAGTATGAGCTAGCAAGCAAAACATGTGCAGCTTTCATGAGGGTTTGGGTTACTGTATGATTCACTCTGGCCATAAAGGGTATATTTATTGTGTGAATAAACTTCCTGGGTATTCAATACTAACGTTATTTGTCAATGTTATAGGGCTATCACTCTTTAGGTTGCCTGTTATTAAGCCAGTAGGTCATGGCTAACTCCGGGTGGACACTAGCTCCTATAGCTCCTATAGCAGGCCTGTTAACCCTGACATCCCAGTATGAGTGTAGCCCTGCATGGAAGCGCTACCAGAACAGCCCTCTGGAGGACAAAAAGCACCTTTCCGAGCTAAAATCAAGTGCAGCCAAAGTCTTAGATGATCATGTTTTCATTGTAGCCAGCTAGGATCCTAAAAGCAGCGGGTCAGATAAAGAGACGATGAGACCACAGAACAAGACTCTTTAAAAACAGAAGAAGATGGAACCTGTTCTCTACAGAGTGAAGAGAGAACAGGGGGGAAAATGTCTGATCATTAGATCATAGCTGTTGTTAATTGGGAAAGGTAGAGTGAGTGCATCAGTCCTCCATCTCTCTCTCCTTTATCTTAATCTCTCCTCCTCTTCTGCTCCCTTCCCTCCTTCCTCCCCACTTATCGATCCGGTCTTTGTAAGCAGAACACTTTGGCCTGACGGTCCCCGGAAGCTGTGACTGCCAGAGACGCCTCCCTGCAGGAGGAGAGAGAGAGACACAGACAGAGAGAGAGAAAGAGACACACAGACAAAGAGGGAAAGAGACACAGAGACAGACAGACAAAGAGGGAGAGACAGAGAGACACAAAGAGAGAGAGAGAGAGAGAGAGAGAGAGAGACACAGAGAGAGAGAGAAATAGAAAGAGAGACAGAGAGCAGACAGAGAGAGAGAAAATAGTTATTCTTCTGGCGAGAAGGTCACACACTCTTGGGTCATTATTTTTTAGGTGGTTTCATTATTCATCGTCGTGGTCCGTGTCTCATATGAGCATTTTTTTTGGGCCATCTGGCCTTCATCACCGTAGAGCTGAGTAGTTTAAAATACTTCTCCTCCTGTCATCCGTCACGTTCAAACGGGATTACTGTGTGGAAATACATGTCCCAGTAAGGAAAAGACTAAAGCAATGTCTAGTAAACCAGCTTACATAGTACGTAGTACTAGCAGCGTAGTACTATCCTTAAAGGAACACGCTATCATTATGGGAAATGTGCTTACCGTCTTCTCCAGAATCAGACAAGAAGATAGATACCAATGTCCTCTCTGTGCATTCAGTAGAAAGCTAGCCTAGTCCGTATCCGCTTCCATTCCATTCTATTAAGTTAGGCTAGCTGGCTGCCAGATAGTTTTCTACTGAACGCACAGAGAGGAAATTGGTATCCATCTTCTGGTCCGACTCTGGAGAAGAAGATGAGCATATTTCCAATAACGTTTGCGTGTTCCTTTAACTAATAAATGGCCATGTAGCCTTTCCATAATTACAGAATGGATTATAGTATGGATTCATCTACAGTATCTAAAATGAACGAACACTAGGTTTTTAGGTTTTATTTCTTCACACGCACACACACGATAAAGCTAAACACAACTCCCCACTACTGTTACTAATTTTAACACGACGGTGGTTAACGGCCATGTTTCCCGTTCTCGGTGACGCCTACCTGTTGAGGGCGAAGTCGAGGATCTCGGCCGTGTGGCCGCGGTATTCTGACACCATGCTGCCAGAGCGCGCGTCCCACAGGCGCACCGCCCCGTCCAGGCTGCACGTCGACACCACCGAAGAAGACTCCTCCCACCGCAGGTGGACAATGCCAGCCTGGGAGGAACGAACACACACACACACACACACACAAACTTGTGATTAAAATGAGAGACAAGGTAGGAGGCAAGATAACAAGACATAAAACATACACACTACAACTGTAGGCACTAGGGCTAAGTGACATTCAACTATTCCTTACAAAAAATTAAACGCAGGTTTGAACTATTCGAATATCTATGATTGCGCATTATGTCCACAAGAGGGCAAACCAATACAACAGGAGACACAACTAGTATAAATCATATTTATTTAAACAAAAATGAATTACCTTTAAGATCAACATACCTACATATATATAGAATAATGTATTCTCCCTCTCTTTATTATTCAATATCTAGAAGTTTGACCCTGAGGGATGATTTACAAACAGAGTGGAAGTCTCTCTCTCTCTCTCTCTCTCTCTCCGCGGCCCAGTTGGGTTCTGATCTCTCTGCCAACATGCCACACATTTGTTGTTGAATTATTGGCAGGTTCTTGGCATGACCTCCACTAAATGAAAGTGCCGTCGCGCGTCTCCTGTCCCACGCGAGAAGTGCAGATGAAGACAGCCGGGGCTGTTTTATTTTCTTCCCACAATCGAATATACATTTTCACAATTTAATGTATGTATTTTCTTTCACAATTTGATTATGAATTTGACTATAGAATATTTGTTGACAGCCCTAGTAGACACATATATGCTCATGCCAAGTGAGAACACGTTAAGTAAATGTATATAGAAACCATTCTGAAATCAAACACACACAGAGAGACAGAGAGAGAGACTGGGAGAGAGAGAGAGAAAGAAAGAGTGAAAGAGAGAGAGAGACAGAGTGAGAGAGACAGACAGACAGGTTACCTCGTGAAGGCACTTGTGTCTGAGGACCTGGGTGGAGAGGTCAAATATAGCCAGGGTTCCATCCAGATATGCCGTCGCTATCAGAGGCAAACTGGAGACAACAAGGAAGACACATAAATTATATATTATATAACCTTCATGAATATGATCCATAGTTTGATGACCCAACTACCGGTAAACACGTTTCTTCTACAGCTAGGTGCTCTAATAGGCACGACTTTGACTATACAGATTGTTATTAGTAGTCGACTGGGTTTTTCAACGGCCGATGTCAATATTGAGAGAGGAAGGCAGTCGATGGCCGATATATAATGCTGACGTTTCTCAAAATTGCTGAACTTAAATGAACATTTATTACCAATGTTATTGTCTGTCTGCATTATTTCTGACTGCTTAAGTTGGTATCGCAAGGTCACAAGGTGATTCTGTCCCACGACTCCACTGCTATCTCTTACTAAACACTGTGAATCCACTATCTCTCATTAAACACTGTGACTCCACTGCAATCTCTCATTAAACACTGACTACTATCTCATTAAACACTGTGCATCCACTGCTATCTCATTAAACACTGTGAATCCACTACTATCTCTCATTAAACACTGTGAATCCACTACTATCTCTCATTAACCACTGACTCCACTGCTATCTCTCATTAAACACTGTAATCCACTACTATCTCATTAAACACTGTGGATCCACTACTATCTCATTAAACACTGTGAATCCACTACTATCTCATTAAACACTGTGCATCCACTGCCATCTCTCATTAAACACTGTGAATCCACTATCTCTCATTAAACACTGTGAATCCACTGCTATCTCTCATTAAACACTGTGAATCCACTACTATCTCATTAAACACTGTGAATCCACTGCCATCTCTCATTAAACACTGTGAATCCACTGCCATCTCATTAAACACTGTGAATCCACTATCTCTCATTAAACACTGTGAATCCAGTCCACTGCTATCTCTCATTAAACACTGTGAATCCACTGCCATCTCATTAAACACTGTGAATCCACTATCTCTCATTAAACACTGTGGATCCACTATCTCTCATTAAACACTGTGGATCCACTACCATCTTTCATTAAACACTGTGAATCCACTATCATCTCATTAAACACTGAATCCACTATCTCTCATAAAACACTGTGAATCCACTGCCATCTCATTAAACACTGTGAATCCACTGCTATCTCTCATTAAACACTGTGAATCCACTGCTATCTCATTAAACACTGTGAATCCACTACTATCTCATTAAACACTGTGAATCCACTACCATGTCTGATATATACGACAACAACTATGGAGTTGCACAAGGGAGTTGCTTAGGTCCTTTACTCTTCTCCCTTTACATGTTACCGCTGGGTGATATCATCAGAGAACATAATGTAGATTTCCATAGCTATGCGGATGATACACAACTGTACATATCTGCTGAACCAAATGATACAGCGATTAGCTCCATTACAGACTGCTTACTGGCAATAGATAAATGGATGAGTAAGAACTTCCTGAAACTAAATGAGAACAAAACTGAAATTCTGATCATCAGCCTCAAAACTAAAAAAGAAACGTTAATAAAGAACCTAGGAGGACTAACCCCTTGGATCAAATCTGAGGTCACTAGTCTCGGGGTTATCATAGATTCAGAACTGAACTTCAATTCTCATATTAGCAAAGTAACGAAAACATCGTTCTTCCATCTCAGAAATATAGCAAAAGTACGACCATTTATTAATCAGAACGATGCTGAGAAGCTAATTCATGCATTCATATCTAGCCGGTTAGACTACTGTAATGCACTTTTCACAGGTCTCCCTAAGAAAACCACAGAGAGGCTTCAGCTAATCCAAAACTCCACAGCCCGACTGCTAACTAGAACCAAAAGGAGAGAGCACATTAGTCCAGTCTTAGCTGCTTTACACTGGCTTCCTGTAACATTTAGAATTGACTTTAAGGTCCTTCTCCTTACATACAAAGCTCTAAATGGACAGGGACCTAGCTACATCACCAACACTCTAATAAATTACACGCCAGCAAGAACACTGCGATCATCAGCTGCTGGACTACTAGAGGCTCCCAGAAACAGTCAAAAGAGGATCGGTAATGCAGCCTTTATCAACTATGCCCCAAAACTGTGGAACAAACTACCCCAAAACATCAGGGAAACCAACTCGCTAGACATCTTCAAAAGGCAGCTTAAAACCTATCTCTTTGCTCAGGCATTTCAATGACTTACCTGCACTATTCTTACCCTGCCTACTTTTCTATGCTAATTTTATCTTATTTTACACTGCCTATCAAATTCATGTGTCGGTTATATGACTATTTTTAAACTGAATCATTTTAAACTATTTTTCACACTTTTTACTGTAACCTTGCTATTTACATTTTTTACTGTTGTTGTACGTTCTATTTTATAATTTTTAGACTATTTTTAAACGTAATCATTTTAAACTACTTTATTATTTGTATTACTGAATAGAGAGCCTATTAGGATGCTAGATCCTAATGTGAAACACTGTGATTTACCATACCCTGCTATGCTCACCCATGCCTGTATTTTTACTGTTGTGAAGCACTTTGAACTGCAACCTCTGTATGAAAAGTGCTATACAAATAAAGTTATTATTATTATTACTATCTCATTAAACACTGTGAATCCACTATCTCTCATTAAACACTGTGAATCCACTACTATCTCTCATTAAACACTGTGAATCCACTGCTATCTCTCATTAAACACTGTGAATCCACTACTATCTCATTAAACACTGTGAATCCACTATCTCTCATTAAACACTGTGAATCCACTGCTATCTCTCATTAAACACTGTGAATCCACCACCATCTCTCATTAAACACTGTGAATCCACTGCTATCTCTCATTAAACACTGTGAATCCACCACCATCTCTCATTAAACACTGTACTGCTATCTCTCAGTAAACACTGAATCCACCACTATCTCTCATTAAACACTCATTAAACAAGTCAGCTTGGTGTATCGTCTCCAGAAGACAAAAGCTGTCCAAACTCAGTTCACTGTGTGCTGCTGGCACTAAGATGCAGTGTGGAGACAGGTGTGAGATAATAGGGGTATCTGCAAGTTAAATCTAAGATTTTTTTAAGACCTTTTTAATATCACTTATTTACATACATACTTACAAAATCTAATACCAATGTCACGACCATACAGAAAAACACAGAGACACTGAACTGGCGGCTGCACTTGCTTTAAATTCTTGCACGTTCCATACAAGCTCTCGCCAGACACGCCAAGCTCCCGGTAGCCCCGCAAAAAAACAACGACTTGAATACAAAAACATTTCATGTATTTTATATCGTTTAATCTCCCGACAGCCAGGATACCCCCCCCCCCACAAAAAAATTAATACCTGTGCAAATTAAATTTAAGACTTTAATACCTTTTAAGGCCTTAAATTGAGAATTATGAATTTAAGACTTTTTAAGACTTTTTAATACCCCGCAGATACCCTGGATAATTCTGTGATTTGTTCTTGGTCGGTCAAACTAGCAGCTGATGCTGTGTATAGAGAGCTGAGTGGATCATGGAGCTAATCGCAGTCATCATTCATACTGTAGAGGGGAAATATTAAGAGAACAAATGAGACTCGAGCAGGAAATAATTGGCAAAAGTTCGAGAAACTCTTTGCATTCAGTGGCAACTATAGCCAGTATTAAATGTGATATACCATTTAGAAATATGAACAATATGTGTTTAATCAGCTCATCAACTCATTTTGACATGTATTTAAATCAGGTTTTTAGAAGCTGTGTGGTACAATGCATCATGTCGAATTAGAATGTGAAATGAGCCGATTGTGGCGGCACCCCTGGACAGTTCCCACCGCTCTAACTCAATAACTCTCATAACATTACCTAATTAATTTGTAAAAGAGAGATTTGGGGATGCCGGAGAGATTATGCGCATAATAAATCAAGAGAGTTCCCTTAAGTACCAGCCAGAACTGAGAACATAAAATGCATTACTTGTACTGAATGGTGTAGACTAGACTTGGGTTCACATGGGACAGAAATGATATCATTAATTTCATCTCCATTAGAGATCTTCTATGCGCAAAGAATGCAGAAAAGGTAGTTTGTTTTTTTGCTTTGATTTCTGACTTGTTACACACAGCTCTCTGTATCGTATTTTAGTATTGGGGAGGTTCTGGACTCAGATACCCAGTGTATCATAATACAGGGTTTGCTGAAATCCCTGAAGGGGATCAATAAAGGAATATTTTATCTTATCTTAAACAATAGTATAGGGGTGAAGTGCCACTATGACAATGTGCCAGCGCCACCATGTGTTTTTAAAAATGTATTCATTCATTTTAAAATAAATATATATATATATATATTTTTTGTGAAAGCTCTGGGCCAGCTTAGAAACCGACACATCATTGTCTATAATATGCGATTGCTCGGTTCCTCTGTGTGTGTGTGTGTGTGTGTGTGTGTGTGTGTGTGTGTGTGTGTGTGTGTGCGCGTGTGTTTTCATGCTCAATGTTAAACTATTGTGCAACCTTATACACTGTACTTACATAAATAACTTCTTTTGAATGTACCTTTGTGTTTTATTTTATTGAAATTATGTTTTTAAGTTACAGGAAATGACAGCAAAACTTTTTGCCTCCCGGGCGGTGGGCACTTTTCCAAAATCCTTTGGAAAGCCCTGATATACATATCATATACACATATATATACATCCCATATGTATACCGGTATATATATATATATATATATATTGATGAATCTCTAGTATAGGTCAAGTCTTAATGTGCATTAGACAGTATCTATACTCACACGTTGCAGAATCCCACTGACTCTACAGAGTTAGTTTCTAACTCGGAGTCATCACTAGAGCCTTTGGCTTTGGCTCCCGCCATTCTGAATGTTCCCACCACCTTTACAATACACACACACACACGCACACACACACACACAAAGTTAACATCCTCACACATAAAAGGGTACTAAGGCGATGTTGAGATGCTGTGTATGCTATAAATTACAAAACACAAAGTAGGTCAAAGATGTGGACTCAAAACCTGCTCCAACCACAAACACATTCTCAATGGTGCTGTACAGTATATACCGTATATATATATAAATGTATTCTTACCATGTATGTGTCTATCCACATCAGTCTGTACATACCGGTCCGGCATATAATCCTTTATGCATATTGATAGATGTCCCTTGCCTGCTCTTGCTAACTGCGCTGCTGGCTAGTGTGACTACTACCATAGTGTCTTTATACCCGTGTTGCAGCTCTGTACATACATCTGATTTGCACTACACTCAGTGGTGCTAATTTGTGTATTTTATATCCAGTTTTAATCACCTGTACATTGTATATCACTATTGCACTTTACTGTTACATTTGCACTCTGGTTGGATGCCAGACTTCGTCTCGTTGTGCTGTACTTGTGCTGCATGATGACAATACATTTTCATGTGATCGTAATGCAATACGTGATCAAAAGCTCCTCTCATCATCATCCTCTCCCCTGGTGTTTCCTCTTCCATCACCCGCCCCCCCCCCCCCCTGGTGCCCACCTTGCCCGTGCCAGTGTTGATGAGCTTGGCAGAGCCGTCCACCGAGCCCGTCAGCACCAGAGAGCCGTCCTTATTGCACGCCAGGCACGTCAGCGCCCCCTGGTGTCCGTCTTGACCTGTCGCAGGATAGAACTTTTCTCATGACATCTCAAAAATGCTTTGTGGATAAGACTGAAAGGACTCCATACATAACTGAATATGAGAAGGGGGATGTGTATATATCTGACCTTTAATGACGTGGATGGCATTGCCATGCTTCAGATCCCACACTCGTACTATCCCGTCCTCGTAGCCCACCACGGCCCTTTTACCTGGGGACAAACACCACACAATGTAATCGTTTTTTTTTTATGTATTTTTATTTTTTTTTATACATGGTTTTCTCCTGCACATTTCCTCAGATTTTAAATACTATATCTAAATATACATTAATGAAATAATGTATTAATATATTATATATATAAAATACATAAATTATTTATTTATATAAAAATGTATCTCTTCAATGTATATTTTTTTTTTGTATTTTTTTTTGTATTATTTTTTAAACAAACACATAAACAAACATGACAACACACGATAAGATATACAAGCATTAGTTGTCAGTGCACATCCAATGAAATCACATTTTAGTTAATTGTCTTATATAGGATATACCCCTAATACCTGTCTAAAAACCTACACACATATGCTCCAGCTCGAACCCCCCCCTCCCGGACCCCACCTTGGATAGTACCTCCACTATCCCTCGCACCTAACCAGACACTACCATTATAAGCTAGCTTTTATTCTCTCCACCACTTCTAACCACATTGACATTTTGGATTCATTGAGACCCAGAATTCTTGCTGTAGATATTTCTTGATAAATCACATCGAGATATGTAAGAAACCGAACTTTCCGGCACATTTTTTCCGGTTGAAACCAGCGTGATGCGATCAGCTTTTTAGCTACTGTGATACCCGATAAAACCAATCTCTTTAGCTGTGGATTTAATGCAAACTCAAAAACATCATTCAATGGTAATACCGAGGGGTGTACAGGTATATTCCAAGATACAAGTTTTGATAATTGTTGGGTCACATCTTTCCAGAATGTCTTAACTGGTGGGCAGTCCCAATACATGTGCATAAATGTCCCTTCGTCCCCATTTGTTTAAGACCCATTCTGCTCAGTCTTATAGGAGTCAAGTATGTCCTGTGAATATAGTTAAGATTGATTTGTTGATGGTCCGGGTTCCTTGATGTAAGTCGGACATTTGCCCAGGCTCCTTGCCAATCAAAGTCACTTTCCAGGTCTGGTATATCCCTCCTCCAGGCAGAGTCTAGTTGGTAATGTATATTTATAGTTTTATCTAAAACTATATATGTATACTCGTTATTTGATCGTTATTTCTTTTATTCTCTATTTCCATGCATTATCCATTCAGGGAGCCTGGTGTTACTATAAGGAATGAGTCTGAGGTCGCAAAAGTCCAATACCACCGCCTGGTGGGATGCGGCCGGTGTTGCACTTCCTTTGTGACTGTGTATGGGGCTGTGCGTCGATGGCTTCACCCGATCGCATTGAATCATTTCGGGACCCCCGATTCATTATGCTGTGGTGGGTTATGTCGTGGGCCAAATGGACATACGATCTACCAGATGGCAATCAAATAATTGGAATATACTTTTTGGAATCCCACCTGCCACAAGTAAGAGCAATTTAACATCAATTTCAGCCTGATTGTGTCTTCGCCATGATCAGCGTATGTTGTTGTACTAACGAATGCCGTTATTGACAATCAATTAATCAGAAACGACCCCCCCCCCCCTTTCATGCATTCATGATGGAACATAATACCGATCATATGCATTTGAAATTTTTATTGTAGCGTGTATAGGGACGAAATGCCAATGGATTAAGTATAATATACGCTGCAGGCTATTACTAGCCTCCCAGGAATGACCCTAAACCGCTCTAAAACCATACTTATATTCACCACAGTATAAAACGGGAATGTATATGGATGGAAACATTTTTTATTTTTCACATCTTGAACGATAGATACTCGATGTCAAATGGGCCATAGTATTGCATCCATAGCTATAATATAGAATATATAGTATAGCCCTGCAAACAAGGTGACCGACTCCATTGGTTTAATGCGTGGCAGCACATAGCCATATCCCGTTCCCAGCGTGGCAGAGAAAGAGTTAATTCATAGTATATATATTCTGATTAAATTGTATTGCCTATATTTATTGCAACGTATATTATGACCTATCGGTTTTTCTCATATTTCTCATTTTCTCATATTTTATATTCAAACTTTTTTTTGTATTGCCTGTATTTATTGTCTTTCTATTACCCTGCCCATACCTCCCCTCCCCTGTGCTACTTGATGCCTGAATTTCCCCAAGGGAATCAATAAAGGAATATCTGATCTTATCTTATTTATAAGATTCCTCAATATTAAAAACGAGGATCTTCAAGAGCCCCGATTCCGTCCTCGTCTCTCCCTCTCTCACCGTCTGGGAGGATTCTGCCGGTGGTAGCCTGGCAGGCGGGGCCCTGGAAGGTCTTACAGTCTCCCCCGGGAATCTTCCACATCCACACGTTCCCGTCGGCCGCTCCCGCCATCAGCACGGGGGCACAGGGATGCCATTGCAGCCACTGGGGGGGGGGGGAAGGGGTGAGGAGGAGAGCAGATGACCCCCGACGTGAACACACGCGTTTACATACAACAGTGAGTTCCATGCTGGAAGGAGAGTGGACAGTGATAACGTTGCTGACATACAATCTGAACTTTGACCTCAGAGTCGTCACGGCAATCAAAGAGAAAAATAACAGTTTTATAGTTTATATGTTTTCAAACTAAAGACGATAAGTGTTGTTTTTCACTGCCCCTTGTACACCGACTTGAGGAGGGTTTTATTTGAGAAAGTTCAATTTGTAAATCCGGATTTGTTTTGGCAGTCTGAGAGTTGTATGTTGAGTTGTTTTTTTGTGGAGGAGATTTTTGGAGAAAGGATGGCACTTAAGACATTGACCGCCAGCAGCAGGGGGTGCTGATCCCCCTTCAGCGCCAGGTCTTGATTCAATGGATATAGTTCTAGAATGCCAAATTTGCGAGTGCTTAAAATATATCTTATAACTTATATTATAGCTATGGGTCTAATACACCCGTCGATTGTCAGTGAGTTGCTTCCAGTCAACATGCACAAAACAGATTGTTTTTTTCATCCGTACATTTCCGTTTTATACCGTTTTGAATACAAGTATAGTTTTGGTGATTCTTAGTAATCCCAGGAAAAGACGCGATAATAGCGTTTTAGTGGAATACACTTATCACGTTGTCATTTTTCGCCTGATTATCGAATCTTCCTGAAATCAACGCTAGATTATCATTATTATATCTCCTCGTGCATACATGAAATGGCCCTCGTAGCGCCCCCCCCCCCCCCCCCCCCCCCCCCACCGCAGCCAATGGTAGAAAGCACAACACGGTCCACACAGATAGCTTTGATCGCAGGAGAAAGAAATATCAGATCAACGCAAGGTTTTATATATAGTGTTCTTACCTTGTCTCTGATGTAATGCAAAAAAAAGAATCCAATTATCTGATCGCCATTCCAGTTATCCAAAGAGATCCTGTCCCCGACATTACCGAGCGTTACACATGAACGGGCGGGGTTAGTGTTCCATGCCATCGTTGTAAAGGCCTGCCTCGCCTGAGTATTTAAACTCGCCCCCACGGCTCAGATCGGCTCAGAAAACACACCAGACCGTTTCCAATGAAGTGCAATAGCTCCGCAAGGCAGTAGAGGGCGGTGTTGACCGTCTGCCAGAATGAGTTACAAAACACATTATATCCTATATAATTGTATATGAATTCCTCTTGTTTCTTTGAAGTACATTGTTTACAGCTTGTTATGTTTTATTTTGTTTTCTTTTTTGTGGCCATCTTGGTCTATATACTTCTTTGTTAAAGGGGAACTCCACTTTTTTTGGAAATTAGCTTATTTAACATCTTCCCTGGAGTTAGACAAGAAGATGCATACCTTTTTTGTCTCTGTGCGTGCATTTTAGCTTTGGGAATAGACGCTCCGTTAGCATAGCTTAGCTTCATCACTGGAAGTGAGGCAGGACAGTAGCCTTACAGTGCCTTACAGTGTATTGCAAGGTCTGACATTGACCAAACTTGATATGCATGACCTTGGTGGGCTCTAGGTCAACTCCTGAAAAGGGGGTCAATGTCAGACTTTGCAATCAAAAGTTAGGGGGCTAATAACCCTTGCCATAATTTCAGTGCGCCCCTAACTTTTGATTGCAAGGTCTGACATTGACCCCCTTTTCAGGAGTTGACCTAGAGCCCACCAAGGTCATGCATATCAAGTTTGGTCAATGTCAGACCTTGCAATACACTGTAAGGCACTGTAAGGCTACTGTCCTGCCTCACTTCCAGTGATGAAGCTAAGCTATGCTAACGGAGCGTCTATTCCCAAAGCTAAAATGCACGCACAGAGACAAAAAAGGTATGCATCTTCTTGTCTAACTCCAGGGAAGATGTTAAATAAGCGAATTTAAAAAAAAAGTGGAGTTCCCCTTTAAGTATAGTATACTATATACTTATTGTTTATGTGTCTTGTTGTAAGCCATTATGGGCTGGGCATACATCTGTATGTAAGACACAAAAATAAAAAAGATCAATCAACCAATCGCACAATATGAATAAATGAATGTATAATAATTGCACTGTTGAGACCCATGACAAGAAATGGGTGTTCCTATAGAGCCCTTGTACCCCCCCCCCCCCCCCCCCCCGTCTAGATTATCGTTACAAGACAACTATACATTGTAATATATATTGTTACCGTTCCAAAATGCTAATGCTATATCACAAGAAGAAATGCAGGCCATATCGCTCACCCCTAGTGTGTATTATGTTGTCTGAAGAGTTCATTACCTCTAGGTCTCCCACCTCGAACGACCAGACCTCCTGCTTGGTCTCCACGCTCCACACCTTGATCATGCCGCTCATGTCGCCAGAAGCCACCAGGGAAGAGTCGTGGCTGAACTCGACACACGTCACCGAGTCCTTGTGTCCTGTGGAGACACGCAGGCAGGCTTTTGTTTTAACCCTTTCACTACCACACTACAGAAGGTTAACCTTCTGTAGTGTGGTTGGGAAAGGGTTAACCCTTTGCCGTGTGGTAGTGAAAGGGTTAACCTTCTGTATAATAATTGCCAACTTATACTGGAGGCAGAAGGCTAATGTTAGAATAGGAAAGGAGAAATCAAGAGACTTCCCGGTGGAGAAGGGTGTAAGACAAGGATGCATCTTGTCACTGATGAAAAAAGGTCTTCTGAGAGGAGGGAAAGGAGTAAAACTTGGTGAAGAGAACATCACCAATATAATATACGCGGATGACACTGCTATAGTCTGTAACTGTCAAGAAGATCTACAGGACAAAACACAAAGAAAACTAAAGTAATGATCATTGAAAAAACACCAGGAACTGTTTGTAAAATACAGGTGGATGGAGAAAAACTTGAACAAGTGAAGGAGTACATGTACCTTGGAAGCTGGATCAGTGAAGGTGGAAGAGCTAACATGGACATTAAGAGAAGAACCGGAATTGCAAAGGGCGCATTCTGGAACCATAAAGAATTATTGAGAAGAAACATAAGTTGGAAAACGAAGACCAGGATTTTGGAAACGTATGTTATGTCAGTCTTTTCATACGGAGCAGAAGCATGGACGCTGAATGAAGAGGCAAAGAGGATGATAGACTACTGAGAAGAGCGGATATGCAAGGAGGACAGCTGCTGGAGAGGTTGAAAAAGAGAAAGATGGAGTTGTGCGGGCATGTTCTGAGAGGATCCAGCGGGGAGATGTTCAAGAAGGTGGTGATGGGGAAGGTGGATGGAAAGAGAGGAAGTGGAAGACCAAGAAGAGGCTGGGTAGACAACGTCTGTGATTGGAGCGGAGTGAGAGGCGGAGTCACGGAGTTGGAGAGAAGAAGTGGGGACAGAATGGGTTGGAGAGTGATAGGCAACCTTCGGAACGAAGAAGCCACCTAATGATGATGAGTGTCGCAGTGAAAGGGTTAACCCTTTGGTAGTGTGGTAGTGAAAGGGTTAAGCACAAGTTGTTGTTTTCTTCCTAGAGGTCATTAGGTCACCTGGCTAAAATACTTATACCCTGTATCAACAGATATCAGATACCAAGAACAGAGTACTCGTGTAGTGTTATTTAATGCATATGAAAGGATGATCTACTGTATAAACTAAATTACAAATAATTACAAAAAGATTTGATTTGATTTAAGAAAATTATGGAATTTGATATTTGGTTCCATTGAAACCTAAAAGGTTTAACTGTAGAAAGAATGTCTCGCCACAATTTTCAATTAGAATAAAGCAGCAGTCAAATGATCAGCGTGTACTCAAAAAAGTACTTTGTCGACTAAGAGAGGTATCGGTACGCCTTATTATTTAATCAGCGCTTTAACCCGGGTCCAACTTGACAACAAAAACAAACATTCTAGAGCGCTCTACTGTACATTCGATTTCCTGTCAGCTGTCTGAGACTATAAAAGAAGGAAGGGTCATCACGTCACCAGCGTTCTATGCTCTGCTTGGTGCCAGACTTTGGTGCTAGTTCTATTGAAGCCTGTATTAAAAAAGTCTAAATATACCAGCTATCTCAGAAAATATACATCAACCGATATATCGTTAGCTAGTACAACAATGCAACACATTATCGATGATTCTGACATATTAAATGTCATAAACAAGGAGATGCTGATCCTATTCAACTTGATGTCAGCCGAACTGAAAGTTTTCACACTTGGCACCGATGTGCGTTGTCAGCTGTAGCAAACACTGCAGCAGAAAATCAACTGTAGTCCAAGCTGTTGCCTAGCAACGCACTTCCACTGAAACAGTCTATAGCGCCAGTGCGCCACCACTCTTGTTTTGGCTGCTCCACTGAAACAGTCTATAGCGCCACCAAGCTTGTTTTGGCTGTTCTAATGAAACCATCTATAGCGTCACCAAGCTTGTTCTATAGCGCCACCAAGCTTGTTTTGGCTGTTCTAATGAAACCACCTATAGCGCCACCACCCTCTTCACCTGTGCACTGGAACAGCACCTCTCCGTCGCTCACCCTCCACACATAGGCCTTGTCATCCTCTCCTCCCGTCACAGCCAGGCTGTTGGTCGCGGGGTCCAGGCTCACACAGAACACAGATCCTGGGAGGAGGACGGACACCAGGGAACTCGTCAAACAAGTGAAAGAACGGACATGTCCAATTGCGCTGCACCCTCATGATCGATTAGGTCAACCAAGACTTTGTTAGTCCGTTTGTCTTTTTTTGGTTTTTGTACTATATTTCATGCTGAATTACTAATAACCAAAACTATTATAAAAGTATGTGTGTACGACGGTACCGGTATGCTTAGAGAAGGTGAGCTCGCTGTCGTCCTGCTCAGGCTCCATTTCATCATCTGTCTCCCAGCCTTCATTGTCGTTGTCCTCATTCCCAGCGTCGTCAAAGTCCACGTCGTCCAGGTCATCAGCCAAGTCGTCTGTTGAATGGAGAGAGGAAGGAAACTTGTTATGAAATACAGTTTGTTCCTAGTTAGTGTTTCTCCTGTTCCCTGTAGTGTTCAGTTGACCCTGTTAGTCTGTGTTCCTAGTGTTAGTGTTTCTCCTGTTCCCTGTTCAGTTGACCCTGTTAGTCTGTGTTCCTAGTGTTAGTGTTTCTCCTGTTCCCTGTTCAGTTGACCCTGTTAGTCTGTGTTCCTAGTGTTAGTGTTTCTCCTGTTAAGTTGGAGACTCCTGGAGTAACTCCCCAGTGTTCAGCCACACTTAGAATGTTTTCTCCCACGGGCGGATGCTTAAAGGAAAACTCCAACATTTTGGGAAATTCGCTTATTTGCCATCTACCCTGGAGTTAGACAAGAAATACCTTTTTTCTTCTCTGTGCATGCATTAGGAGTAGGAAGACGCGCACCGTTAGCCTAGCTTAGCGTCAGTCACTGGAAGTAGGTTCCTCCATTAGCCTAGTTCCCAACGTCTTCCCACTCCTACTGCATGCACAGAGAAGAAAAAGGTATGCATCTTCTTGTCTAACTCCAGGCCAGGGTAGATGGCAAATAAGCTAATTCCCCAAAATGTTGGAGTTTTCCTTTATTAAAGGGTTCTGCAGTGTCACCGAATTCACAGATTGAACAAGTAAATGTCAGCAACCAGGAGGTAATAAACAACATTTAGGCCCTGGGCTGTTTGATGATATAGCTCTTGTAAACATTTACAGTCAGGATGACTCGATCAGTCTGTAAGCAAAGTTAGGATGATAAACACTCACCGGGGCTCTGCTCCATATCGTCTAGGTCGATGACTTCAATTATTTCTTCGTCTCCGAAGAGGACGAGTGTATTTTCGTCTGAGTGGTCCATTGTGTTAACCTGCAAGTCTACTTCGAGTCCCGGAGAAAACAAACCTGAAGTAACAGAAGCAGAAACGGTGTAAACGATGCAGTTTAGCCGACAGCTAACAACACGTTAGTTCAGCTGCACACAAGACAACCCTTTGTTGGACGTTTCAGCCAACAAAAAAAAGCTGGTGTCTAAAGAAGCTAACAATCACGAATTACCCCAGAAGATCTAATTATATTTCAGATGTTTCGATTAAAAAAAAAGCAATAAACATGATCAAAACTCAAAATACATCGTCCCCATGTTTTCTTCACATGTGAGGACCTATGCGCACAAAGATGACGCGGTGACACAGGACCAATCGGATGCACCGTTTTCAGTGTCGCAACTTCAGTTCCATTCAGTATTTTTTCCACTAGAAGGCAGAATAACAAAGTGACTATAAATACATTAGTCTGTAGAGAAGGAGGGTAAACCCGCCTTAAAAATTCAGTTTACCAATTTATTATTTGTGAAATAGGGTTTAAACTTTACACACCTTGTTAAACCGATATCAATCTGTATTATTTGAAATTCACAGTACTGTATTTGCAAATCTGGTATGTCATAATGTATAGATGTAGCAGTACTGTATGTGTATGTCATATATGTTATGATGAATTGAAAAAAGGGGACCCTGGTGTAAACAAGACGAAAGTCTTTCTCTGGTCTGCATCCCCTTAACTGTACTGTACTGTAGGACCCATCTGCAATCTGTTAATAAAGTTTTCAATCAATCAATGCTATAGATGTAGTCAATAGGTTATCAGATTGTAATCAGCAATGGTGGGTAATACTGATGGAAATTGATTGCAAATTACATACAAATATTGCGTGTTTTTGCGAGGGAGAACTATTCAGAAAAAAGGAAGGGAACATTTCTGAGGAAATAACAACATATTATATGTCGATGACTGCCATTACTGTCTGTGATTGATTGATTGATTGATTGATTGAAAACTTTATTAACAGATTGCAGAATGGGTACAGTACAGTACAGCTCAATACATACAATTGTTAAGGGGATGCAGACCAGAGAAAGACTTTCGTCTTGTTTACATCAGGGTCCC